>NC_089767.1:6284947-6287447 GCF_040412425.1 Macrobrachium rosenbergii
TCAGTTGATAATAAGTTCGTCGTCTCGTGGGTTCGAACCACGGAAGATAAGAACTCAGGACTACAGTGACGCGCATTAAACCGCACGGCCATCAAGGAAGGTAACAAATTTCATTCATATATATATATATATATATATATATATATATATATATATATATATATATATATATATATATATATATATATATATATATATATATATATATATATATATATATATATATATATATATATATATATATATAATTCCGATGCATGGTATAAAGCCACGCCCCATAAACTGTAAGAATCAACATACGTTCCAGAAACAGATAAAATACTCCATACCGCAGAACTCGATATTTTAAGAATATCACTCCAACGCCCATTCGACTCACCGAGGCTGTGAGGTAAATTCTAAATATTTACAGTCGTCACAAATAAAAAGGGCCGACTGTTAAGCTTGCCCTTCGACATGCCATATAAAACTTAAATTTCTATTGACACGAACAAGAGAGAGAGAGAGAGAGAGAGAGAGAGAGAGAGAGAGAGCAGCTTTTCACGGATAAGCTTTGGAAATCCTTAACAGTTTTCTTACACAACAGAATAAAGTAAAAAGTAATATAGTGCTCGCTACAGATATCGTAAATTTGATCACTAGAAGAAGTTCCTTCGGCGCAATAGAGTTTTCTATATGGCGTATAATGCTGTATGAGCTGCGGCCCATGAAACTTTCAGCCACGGCCCGGTGGTGGCCTGTGTTATTGGTACCTATAGTGTAGCCAGACGTACGATGACCGCTAACTTTAACATTAAATCAAATAAAAAAAAAACTACTGAGGCTAGAGGGTTGCAATTTGGTAGGTTTGATGATTGGAGGGTGGATGATCAACGTACCAATTTGCAGACCTCTGGCCTCAGTAGGTTTTAAGATCTGAGGGCGGAAAGAGAAAGTGCGGACAGAATAAAGTTCGGACGGACAGACAAATAGCCGCCATCTCAATAGTTTTCTTTCACGGAAAACTAAAAGGGTATCCGAACAGTGTTAGCAACAGAAAAACTTTTAGCCATTAAAATAACTCGCTGAACTGGATATCTCGGGGTATGCGGTGTTTTTCTCCGGTTACAAAACACCGCATTTATTTCAGTCTATCATGAAACGTGGGATCACCAAGATTAAATTCGCATTATATGCGGAATGGATCCCATTCTATTTGTCCAACTTACTCGACTTTCCAGGTAAAGAAAAGGACTGGGGAAACGACTGGTGTCATGTTTCTCTTTGCACGACCTCAACTTTCGGAAAGAAATGAATTGGCTAAAATAATCTATTCACCCTCCGCATAATCCAGCTACATCTCATGAGGTTAAAAACATCCGCCCCTTTTCTCGATCTGCGAACAAAGTGGCTGATGAAAGAAAACATTAGCAAAGCCTCCTTAAACCTTCGCCCATTCAGTGGATTTCTCTTTGCTTCGTTCTGTACCTAAGAACTCTGTTCAGTCTTCGCACGCAGGAAGGAGGAGAAAATCCCTACCTTGTTCCACTCGGCATTACGTTAAAACACAAAGCATGTCTCACGCACCGTAGTAAATGATAATCCTATTAAGCAGAAGCATTCCTTAAGCCTCGAGGTGTCAAACCGACGCTTACGGGATGAATTGTCTACGAATGTCGGCGAGTGCTTTTTGTGGCGCCCCAGATTCCTTGTCGCTCTCTCTTGAGTAATATCTGAGTTTGTGTGTTTCTGGCCTACGCTTCTGCATATTCTAAACACAGTCAGTAGTTCTCAATGTTACGGAAACCCTGTTGTGTACAGAAGTGCTTGCAATATAACAGCACTATGCTCTAGATGTATGTTCACTTTACATTCGTTACATTCCCTGTAGAAGGAATTGTGACGCTATTGCTCGTGATGACCCAGTCAAACATTACAGAGATGAACTGCAAGCGCTTTCCAACAGTGTTCAGGACAATTGCAAATAGAGACTGTAAGAAACGCAATAAAATCAGAAGTCTGAAAGTTCACTCAGTTGTCTGAAAATGTGGCCTGGAAAAAATGCCCTAAATTAAGAAGCCCGAGAGTCTTATAATTCTGGACCATGGCTCTGAAAAAAAATTCATTATATTTACTGGATTACAATTGTGCGAGAGACCTTTACAGAGAGGAATAATATTTAACTTAACATTGCCTATATCTTATCATATTGTCGTTATGTGGTATTTGAATTCGGATTCGTCATTTACCCTGCTCTCATGATGGAGGCATTTTGGTGAATTTTGCATCCTATATTCCTCAACATAATTAATAGAAAGTCTCTTAGTTTTTTCAGTTTCTTTGATATTCTTCACAGCGATCAAAAAATCCAGTATTATGGCTTTCCATAATTCATATCATTCACAACATATAAACCCCAAAAGTGTACATTCACCCACCCTCCATTTTTAACCTGATTTTTCTTACTTTTTCCATTTGTACTAATGGGATTCCACTGCTAGTCATTCTTTGATATGGTTTT
>NC_089767.1:6292447-6307447 GCF_040412425.1 Macrobrachium rosenbergii
TCATCGACCTTTGTTGAATCAGAATTTGACTGGATGCGAAAACATTAAAAATAATAGTCGTGTCAATTATACAGAGAAATATATAAGAGCTAAAATATGCAAAAAAGCATAAAACTAATTAAAATAATAATAATAATAATAATAATAATAATAATAATAATAATAATAATAATAATAATAATAATATATTGGTTAAATTAGAATTTGACTGAATTCGAAAACATTATTAAAAATAATAGTCATATCAATGATACAGAGAAATATATAAGAACCAAATATACAAAAAGCATAAAACTTATTAAAATAATAATAATAATAATAATAATAATAATAATAATAATAATAATAATAATAATAATAATAATAATAATAATAATATTGGTTACATTACAAAATGACTGAACGCCAAAACATTAAAAATAAAATAGTCATATAAATAATAGAGAGAAATATGAAAGAACTAAAATATACACAAAACATAATAATAATAATAATAATAATAATAATAATAATAATAATAATAATAATAATAATAATAATAATAATAATAACCACACCACAGCATAATTATCACAATTTAAGCCAAACTCTGCTGAAATATCATTTCGTTACTGTTAAATCCATGTGTTAGAGAGAGAGAGAGAGAGAGAGAGAGAGAGAGAGAGAGAGAGAGAGATCCATTTAATTGGCACGGCGAGATTACTTTTCAACGAGCGTAATGGAAACGGTGTTTTTGGATTACCCATAAAGGGTTTTCCGTACGGAAAGAGGACGGGGGATGGGGGGGCCTTTGTGGTAGGGGAAGGGGGCGAGGTGGGGTGGGGGGGCAGGAAGGTGACTTTTTAAGCATGCTAGCAGTCCTGATAGCCGTCCATCAGTAAAAATCCACTGGATTTCCACTGCTCGGCGGGTGGACACCTGAAATTTCTTTCGCGTGATCTGGGAAAAATGATGGCCGTTCCTTTTGTGGTACATTGACGGGAGATGTACTAGGGACTGGCCGTGTCATTATCGAAGGTAAATCTAATTCAGCACTGAACAGGTCATTTTACAAACATTGCCAGAGTTCATGGACTGTTGAAGTTTCGTTCTCTTCGGAACTTGGAGATCAAGCATATGAGAATGACCATACCGGAGGATCTAGCAATCTATTAAAATCTCTCTCTCTCTCTCTCTCTCTCTCTCTCTCTCTCTCTCTCTCTCTCTCTCTCTCTCTCTGGTGCAAGCAAAACGATGAAAACAGCGAAGATGACAATGGAATAAGATCTGTGACTAGGCTGAAGACGGAAGTTGCAGTCATATGCATAATACTGACGAGCCACAGAAACACGGAAAAGTAGACGCGGTCACTAATATCTCGCACACAACCTCATGTCACCACCAACGGAAGAACCGCCTTCAAGAAAACGCGGAAACGGACCCTGTCAACCGCAAGCCAAGCAGCTGCCGAGAAAAGGCGGAGTCTTGCACGACCCACGACAAAAGAACCCATTTTGGGGAATGCAATGCAAAAGATGCTCTAACCCCCTTTATCGTAGAACCATCCTTAACCCTCCCCCTCTCTCTCTCTCCTCGGCATCCCCACCTCGGGGGTTTCCTCAGGGGCCTTCCCGCTTTTCAGACCTGGGCAACGACGTCTTCAAGAACACAAAAGGGCCGCTCCTCCCCGAACCTCGTCAAGTCAACGATACACCTGTTGTGTCAAGTCGCGAGAGGCAGCCGACCGCTTCTGAATGTTTGCGGGTGTGAGTCGTCGTGTGGACGGAGGTACTTCTCTTCTCTCACTTCTCACTCTTTCTCCCTTCTCCTCTCTTATTCAAGGTTGGCACATTTATTCTTCTTCTTCTGCTTGCATGTTCTGGAATCTTAAGGGAAGAATTCGAGCGAATTCGCTCATGTACTGCACGTATATATATTTATATACAGAATCATATTAGTCTTTTCCAATGTAACTCATCAAAGCAGAGCAGTGTGAACTCCAATTTCAATAGAATCAGCAGAAATAAAATCACAAAACACTTATTCTCTAAAACTATACAAGACTAAAAGGGCAACTTAAGGAATGCCTAGCAGGGAGATCTAAAAAAAAAAAAAAGAAAAGGAAGAAAAACGGTGATTAAAATGAGGTCGAGTGAAATGCAGAAGTAAGACTACATCAAGAGCAACATAAAAAGACACTAAAATGATTTTTACTCAATTTCCTCAGGACGGACCAAAAAATTTATAATAAAATAATAAAAGAAAATAAAAAAACAAAAGAAACCCTGTATCGATTAAGGGAACGCATGAAACAAATTGGTAAAACCCAGTACAATAGCAAATCATAAATCAATAATCAATCATACATCAGAATTCAAGCACTAAAAGTAAGAAAACCCTATTGATCATAGGAATACTGCCCAGGCTTGAACTGGTCTCCTTCATGACCTTCTACTATTGTGATGTTAATATTTCTAGTGATGATTTGAAGTTTCTTAACATTTCCATGATTTCATTCTGTTATTCCCACTGGCACTTTTCCTAATTGCATTCATTCAAGACCGAAACCATTTCAGTCTTCTGCACACTTTCCGACTTGCGATTTCATAGTTCTTCTTAACTCTGCTTCTGCTTGACAGTGCTGCAGTTTCCAAGAGTTTCTGCTTCACAATGCTACAGTTTCCAAGAGTTTCTGCTCGACAATGCTACAGTTTCCAAGAGTTTCTGCCTCACAAGTTTCTAGGTGACAATGCTACAGTTTCCAAGAGTTTCTGCTTGACAATGCTACAGTTTCCATGTGTTTCTGCTTACCAATGCTACAGTTTCCGAGACTTTCTGCTTGACAATGCTAGTTTCCAAGAGTTTCTGCTTGACAATGCTACAGTTTCCGAGAGTTTCTGCTTGACAATGCTAGTTTCCAAGAGTTTCTGCTTGACAATGCTACAGTTTCCATGTGTTTCTGCTTAACAATGCTACAGTTTCCGAGAGTTTCTGCTTGACAATGCTAGTTTCCAAGAGTTTCTGCTTGACAATGCTACAGTTTCCATGTGTTTCTGCTTAACAATGCTACAGTTTCCGAGAGTTTCTGCTTGACAATGCTAGTTTCAAGAGTTTCTGTTGACAATACCACAGTTTCCCAGAGTTTCTGCTTGACAGTGCTACAGTTTCAAGAGTTTCTGTTTGACAATGCTACAGTTTCAAGAGTTTCTGTTTGACAATGCTACAGTTTCCGAGAGTTTCTGCTTGACAATGCTAGTTTCCAAGAGTTTCTTGACAATGCTACAGTTTCCATGTGTTTCTGCTTAACAATGCTACAGTTTCCGAGAGTTTCTGCTTGACAATGCTAGTTTCCAAGAGTTTCTGCTTGACAATGCTACAGTTTCCATGTGTTTCTGCTTAACAATGCTACAGTTTCCGAGAGTTTCTGCTTGACAATGCTAGTTTCCAAGAGTTTCTGCTTGACAATACTACAGTTTCCCAGAGTTTCTGCTTGACAGTGCTACAGTTTCCAAGAGTTTCTGTTTGACAATGCTACAGTTTCCAAGAGTTTCTGTTTGACAATGCTACAGTTTCTAAGTGTTTCTAGTTGACAATGCTACAGTTTCCAAGAGTTTCTGCTTGACAGTGCTACAGTTTCCAAGAGTTTGTGTCCTACCAAATGGAAGTTGTTAACAAAATTCATGAAATAGTTCATTTTATCTCAAGACACATTAAAATGGAATTTGCCATTTGTAAGTTAATTATCTTCAACTTTGCTTAATTCCTCACAAATAAGGCTACATGATCATCATCACACTGACATGTAATTTACTTTTGCACAACTTTACCAGAAGGGTTTCATTTCCCTTGTGGTCAAGCTGTACAAGGGTAGCCTACATCTGCATAAATTCTCCCACACACTTGAAATAAATTTCAATCAACAATTCATAACGCCCTGATGTCTCAAAGAACGCAAGAGAATATCATAAAGGTCGTGCGGGGTGATGACAGGTCATGTGGGCGTGAATCTCAAAATGGCAAAGGCTGGATACGACATCGGCGAGATCTAGGGGTCACTCTCTTATCTCTCCTCTTTTTGCCGCCAGGTTCATCGAGGCTCAGGAGTCCTTCTCGTGTGCTGATTGTGATGTTGTTTTTAAAACAGGCACATTGACCCCCAGGCACCTTCGAGATCATCAATGATGTCGAGTGCCGATATGCTGTATATCCTGTTCCACTATGCAGCTACTGTGACATTCGTGGGTCGTGCAAAGTACAGTATGTAGCAATCATTAAAACCTTAGCATAACTAGACCACATCGATGCACTAATTGCTCGCCGTAACTGGACTGTGGAACTAGTCATGACTTATTTTGCTATTTCTGTTTCAGACGATCAATTCCAGGTATATTTATACGACTGACAGTGTAATAAGAGTTAGAGGAAAACATTTTGTATTACTAAATCAAAATAACTTCTGCCGTTAACATTCAAAGATGTGCTGAAATCGATGCCACTGATGAGAAATATTGAAATATTCATAACAGTGCGTTTATTCCAGCAAGATTCCTAAAATGAAGAGAACAATCAAAAAGAGGCAGGGAAACACCCATCTTCAAGAAGATCTTCCAATACTTACAAAGTAATGCTAATTTGTTGAATAGTCTCAAAGACACGTGCTACTGAAAGTGTCCTATAGTACTTGAGTCGTGTTCCCAGCTGATAAGTAAACAGAATTAATTGCTGGCAACTTCTTAGCAAGAGAAAAAGAAAATAAGCCATATAAAATATAAACTCCCTGTAGAAAAGGGAAGGAACATACTTCAGTACAGAAAACACAATGATCTTCCTCTACAGAAGAAAGCTGCTCGAGGGTGATGCTGACAGAACATAGTGTATGTCAAGGTCTAAACCTTGGTGTGTATCAACCTTTGGTAATTACGACTAAAAATTTCTGATATGAAGCAAAACTAGCAATCGTGATACTTGCTTGATTGTTACAGCGATTCTGAAAGACCCTAATGTGCCATTTGACAACAGAATAATTGCCCAAAAATTCCGTCGTCAAAGATTTGTGCAGAGAAAAGAAGACTGCACAGTATCATGATAGAACAAAGATATTAACATGTCTCGAAGTTGATGGGAAAATAGACAAAACACATAGGACAACTGTTGGATGTCAAAGAACTCTGAAGGAAAATCACTGTTCTAGTTTCAAAGTCAGATAGCTAAGCTTCTGATTCAGCTTTGTGATTCAGAGAATCTCAGAGCACCAGAGAATCATAGAGCAACTAATTTTTACAAAACGTATCAGGTCAATCATTTACAAACAGACTCTCAGTTCCACCTCTACAAGAATGTATATGTTACAGCACTAACACAAATTCAGGCGGTTGAAACGATCACAGCGAAGATTACTGGAACGGTAATCATTTATTTATACTACATGATACTGAGGCTCCCAGATGGGGAAACAACTTGTTCCAGAGCTTCAGGGGGTAATACAGTATCAGTCAAGATCTTAATTCTGACCCGAAAGATGCGCCAACTGTAAATTATCGTACTTTCCCGGTGAGAGTTGTCGTTTGGCAAGAGAGCACAGTCTCAGACATTGGCACCTTCAGATACATCTCAATAAAGGTCTCTTTAGCATCAAACTGGACTAAACTACCATCAGCAGTTTTTGGAAACAACTCAACCACGACGTATGAATAATGCAAAATGTTTAGCTGAATTTTCAAGGTGTATGAAATTACAGATGGGGCTGAAAACGTTGTCTTCGGGCATCAGATGACAAAGGTCAAGATAAAATTCGTCCTGTTTAGAAAAAATATCAAAGGTTATCTGCTGTTGCTAATAAAGATGACCATATTATAAACATCAAACTTGAGACATAATACGGGTATTAAAAACAGATCATAAAGGTGATCATATTAAAACGTGGCAGTATAACATTAAACACATGAGACATAAAACGGGAATTATAAAACAAGTAAATTTCACATACACACACACACATATATACATATATATATATATATATTTATATATATATATATATATATATATATATATATATATATATATATATATATATATATATTGTAACGACCAGTGGGCCGTTATGCAGGTTCTTTAACATACTCAGGACGGGGCTGTCATGACTGACGGCAGATGCAACAAACAAAGGAGGAAAACAACAAAAACAATAAAATGAGCTTAAAATTAATTTATTTACAATATTTATAAGTGAGTCAGGTCTGGTAAAAGATAAAAACCATAAATACAAAAATAAGCCAAAAGGCAGCACTAAACAAAATCAAGTTAAACAAAAAGTAGCTTTAAACAAAAAAAAAGGCAAAAAAAAACAACAGCAGGCAGAAGAAAAAAAACCAAACATACGTCCTCCATCGGGTCACCAAGACAGCCCTCAGCTGCACAACAGGGACAAGACCCCACAAACCAGAATACCCCCGATGGAGACGTCAGGACAGCCTCACGCTGTCATCAAAGATGAGCAGCTCGTGGTCACATCGACTACTCATGGTCACACTTCACCTCTACGACGTGCTCCACTTCGTAGGCGTGCTCCAATTTGCTGCTCAAAACTCGACCAACGTCGACTCCAAAAAACTGCCTGCTGCTGCTGCCACTGCCGCTACCTCGCTGCCCTACCAGACCCGACTGGTGAAAGAAAAACGGCAGCTCACCGACGACAACATCAAAACAAAAAAAACTTGAAGGTAAGGAGGCAGCAATCCACAAAGGGAACGAGCGGGGAACCAGCAGTTCCCGCAAAACCATCACTAACGTGACACCTCCCACCTAAAAGAAAAAAAAAATTTTTTTTTTTTTACACTCATGATCCCCTCCAATGCCAGAACAACCCCGCCAGCCAAAACAGAGCCATCCTGTCACGGTCGCCATTGTAACGACCCGAGTGGGCCGTTATGCAGGTTCTTTAACATACTCAGGACGGGGCTGTCATGACTGACGGCAGATGCAACAAACAAAGGAGGGGAAACAACAAAACAATAAAATGAGCTTAAAATTAATTTATTTACAAATATTTATAAGTGAGTCAGGTCTGGTAAAAGATAAAAAAACCATAAATACAAAAATAAGCCAAAAGGCAGCACTAAACAAAAGCAAGTTAAACAAAAAAGTAGCTTTAAACAAAAAAAGGCAAAAATAAACAACAGCAGGCAGAAGAAAAAAAAACCAAACATACGTCCTCCATCGGGTCACCAAGACAGCCCTCAGCTGCACAACAGGGACAAGACCCCACAAACCAGAATACCCCGATGGAGACGTCAGGACAGCCTCACGCTGTCATCAAAGATGAGCAGCTCGTGGTCACACGACTACTCATGGTCACACTCCACCTCTACGACGTGCTCCACTTCGTAGGCGTGCTCCAATTTGCTGCTCAAAAACTCGACCAACGTCGACTCCAAAAAACTGCCTGCTGCTGCTGCCACTGCCGCTACCTCGCTGCCCTACCAGACCCGACTGGCGAAAGAAAAACGGCAGCTCACCGACGAGAACATCAAAACAAAAAAAACTTGAAGGTAAGGAGGCAGCAATCCACAAAAGGGAACGAGCGGGGAACCAGCAGTTCCCGCAAAACCATCACTTAACGTGACATATATATATATATATATATATATATATATATATATATATATATATATATATAATATGAATGAATTTTATCACATCACCGTGATTCATATACAGGCATTAAGCTACAAACATCCTGTAATGTCCAACTCGCTCTACCTCGGAAATAATATATTTTCACATATGTTACCCGAAGGGGAATTTTTTAGATGATAACAAGTTCGTCGTCTCGTGGGCTCGAAACCACGGAAGACAAGAACTCAGGGCTACAGTGACGCCTTAAACCACACTGCCACCATATAAACATATATATATATATATATATATATATATATATATATATATATATATATATATATATATATATATATATATATATATATATATATATATATATACCACAGGGTAAAACGAATGAGTATAAACCCCCGTGTACATATTTTAGAAACGTAAAGGCAAAACCGTTCAAGATTTACACCCAACGTTTCATTTTACACACAAACACACATAAACAGACATATATATGTGTGTGTGTGTGTGCACGTGTATGCGAGCGTTACGCCTGCGGCTTCGCGATTAGAAACTACAACTCGGTTTGTTGTTAGTGTGTCACTTCTCGCCAGTCATTTTGGAATGAGGCTGCTAACCCCACGCTGTTATACAAACTGGCTGCGACAAACCGAACAACAAACAACCAGATACATAATTCATGGTCCTGAGTCACCAGAGGGCCTTTGGAGGTGCAATGGGACATTCCTAAATCGCAACTCCCCGGCCGTTGTAATGTGACGCACAAAAGTACTCTTGACGATTAAGAAAAAGAGAGAGAGTGATTATTTAAATGAGGAAATCGAATTACACACACACCAGTGACACTTTTGAGAGAGAGAGAGAGAGAGAGAGAGAGAGAGAGAGAGAGAGAGAGAGAGAGAGAGAGAGAGAGAGAGAGAGAGATTATTTAAATGAGGAAATTGAATTACACACACACCAGTGACACTTTTGAGAGAGAGAGAGAGAGAGAGAGAGAGAGAGAGAGAGAGAGAGAGAGAGAGAGAGAGAGAGAGAGAGAGATTATTTAAATAAGGAAATTGAATTACACACATACCAGTGACACTTGAGAGAGAGAGAGAGAGAGAGAGAGAGAGAGAGAGAGAGAGAGAGAGAGAGAGAGAGAGAGAGAGAGATATTATTTACCCAAGGAAATTGGAGAGAGAGAGAGAGAGAGAGAGAGAGAGAGAGAGAGAGAGATTATTTACCCAAGGAAATTGAATTACACACACACATACCAGTGACACTTGAGAGAGAGAGAGAGAGAGAGAGAGAGAGAGAGAGAGAGAGAGAGAGAGAGAATCTTTCGTTTGCACTATTTTACTTCCGCCATCTGAGGCCTGAATATTTTTGCCAAATATGACGACAATATCATCCTTTTTGGCAATCATGGTCCTCACTAGCTTAATCAACGAAAAGCAAAGTTTTAGCTTTGTATATTAAAAGTTTTTGATGCAGACAACATTCCGTCCAGTTCACATCAGCCCAAACAAGGCTTCTATGAATTTGGGAAAAATGTCTAGTCTCCCAGTAAAAAGCCTTGAAGCAGAATACTCTGTTTGTGTCCCTCCCCTGAATACATAGATGCCAAACGTAAAATACGATGCTTATATAATATAACATAAAATATGGCTATTTGCAACGGAGTGAGAGAAGTGAAACGTGGCTTTTTGTGTCCGTAGAGTTTTACTGCCGCAAACCTGACTGTAAATCTCAAGTTAAGGTCAATATAAAACCTATGCGGATGGACATTATGCTAGCATGCCTATCTACTTGTTCAACTGGGCCAATGGCGTGTTGCTAAAATTTTATGGCGCCCGATAATACTTATCATCAAGATAGGAGTCGAGGTCCATTATAGAAGTGAAATTGTTCAGGCCACCTTAATTTACTTACTGTGTTCATAATTTGAGCAAAGTACTTCTTTATAATCAATCTCGTTACAAAACTTCCTTGTCATCAACCTTGTAGTAAATCTTCCTTGTCATCAATCTTGTTGTAAATCTTCCTTGTCATCAATCTTGTTGTAAATCTTCCTTGTCATCAAACCTTGTAAATCTTCCTTGTCATGAACCTTGTTGTAAATCTTCCTTGTAATCAACCTTGTTGTAAAGCTTCCTTGTCATCAACCTTGTTGTAAATCTCCCTTGTCATCAACCTTGTAAATATTCCTTGTCATCAACCTTGTAAGTCTTCCTTGTCATGAACCTTGTAAATCTTCCTTGTCATGAACCTTGTTGTAAATGTTCCTTGTCATCAACCTTGTTGTAAATATGCCTTGTCATCAACCTTGTAAATCTTCCCTGTCATCAAGCTTATTGTAAATCTTCCTTATCATCAACCTTGTTGTAAATCTTCCTTGTCGTCAACCTTGCAAATCTTCCTTGTCATCAACTTAGTTACAAATCTTCCTTATCGTCCTTACCAACCATGTTACAAACCTTCCCTATCCTTACCAACCTTGTTACAAACCTTCCTTAACATCCTAACCAACCCTGTTACAAACCTTCCTTATCATCCTAACCAACCTTGTTACGAACCTTCCTTATCACCCTTACCAACCTTGTTACGAATCCTACACCAGTTTTTCATGGCAGTTCCTGGACATAAAAATCGGAAATAACACTAAAATCTATTCCAGGAGATAAATCGAGTACCAACACTACGACCTATTTCAGCTGTTAAAACGGCTGGATACACTACAGTCAGTTGCTTGCTGTAAAATCAACTCGATTTTGTAACAGAAACATAATAAATGCTGTCTTTTTTAATTCAGAAAAAAAAGTGTTCAGCAACATTATCTGATAAAGCACACGAATATACAGCAACACCAAACTATTTGCCAGAAATGTACGAGCAACAATACAATGAAAAAAGTGGTGGTGTTGTGTTGCAACAACACCGCAAACTACTTTACGCGACACAAAGGGCAGAAACACTGTATCACGGACTACTTCACCTTCATAATTTAGAAAACGAGCGGCAATATTTCAGCTAAGTAGGCTCATCGAATGGTCGGCAACACTGTCCTATTTCAGCTTACAGAATGAAATGACTTACTGTGCCAACATCACAAATCAATTTTATAGGTAATCGGGCAGCAGCAGGGACACCAATGTGGCAGAAACACGATTCTGTACCTCAGCACGTCAGTGGCAACACTACTGTCTGTTGTAGCATAGATGTCTGGCAGCAGCACTAATATTTGACTAGCCTGCGTAAAGACGAAAAGCAACACGACTGTCAGTCTGCCCAATGACAGCGGGGCAGCAACGCCACCACTTCTTCCATTACAGAGAAAGGGGCATAAATGCATAATTCTAGGTAGAAAAGGAACATCAGCACTGTCGCCTATTTCGGACAAGTAAAAAAATGGGCCGAAGTTTCTTCGGCGCAATCGAGTTCTCTGTACAGCGTACAATGCTGTGTGAAACTTTCAGCCACGGCCCATGAAACCCTTAGGCGCGGCCCATGAAACTCTTGGCCGCAGCCCATGAAACTTAGCCACAGTCCTGTGGTGGCCTGTGATGTTGGTCCCTATAGCGGTGGCAGAAGTATGATTAATGCTAACTTTAACCTTAAATAAAATAAAATAAAAATTGCTAAGGCTAGAGGGCTGAAATTTGGTTTGTTTGATGATTGGAAGGTGGATGATCAACATACCAATTTGCAGCCCTCTAGCCTCAGTGGTATTTAAGATCTGAGGGCGGCCAGAAAAAGTGCGGACGGACAGACGAAGCCATCACAATAGTTTTCTTGTACAGAAAACTAAAAAGGAAAATTAGCAGCAAAACCGCTTATTCAAGAACAGAACAAGGACAGCAGCAGCACTCCTATTTACTTCTGCACAAGAAATTTTTGGGACACCAACCACACTGGCTATTTCGGCATAGAAAACGGACAGCAACACTAAACCAGATGTAAGCAAAGAAAACGGAAAACGCTCTGGCAATACAACGCGAGTTCAGATGAACGAGAATTCAATGCAATTACCTTTGATTTCCGAAAGTGGTAGGAGGGGGGACCCGGGACTTCCGGCCAAAAATCAGCGCAATTAATCCGGATTTCACGATGCATAAAATGCATCGAAACCAAATCCATTCCATTAACTTCGCTTCCAATCACTTCAAGGAAAGCTAAAATTCGAAGTGAAAACCGTTCCCAGAAGAATCAAGAAAAATCCCGGCTGATGGAGCACACGATGTTCCAAGAAGACTTGAGACCACTACTATTTCAAACCGAAGCGAAAATTACCATCAGAAACTCCGAATACAACTCCCACCGAATAGTGGTAGAAGCTGAAGCAGCGAAAAACTATTTGGTTTTAATAAAATCCCCAAAAACCTTGGTGTCAACAACGCTAGATATTGAACAATTCATCCTCTTGTTTCAAATATAAGTCAGGTATCGAGAGAGAAAGAGAGGGGAGGGAGGAAGGGAGGGGTGGGGAGGGACTTCCTAAAACCTCAAGCTCTTGATGCCAATATCAGATATATGTATCTTCTTTAAATTGAAAGGTGATCTCCACGTGAACCCATTTACCTCTCCCGAGGATGTTTTGCAGAGACCTGCAGTATTCCGATACGACCTCCACACACCAGCCACTGATTTCATTCCTAACAATTGCTTCATAACGCAACTGCGAGGATTTCCTCCTGTTACACCTTTCAAACCTACCTACTCCCAGTTTCCTTTCCGGCGCTGAATGACCTCATAGGTCCCAGAGCTTGGCCTTTGGCCTAACCTCTATTTTCCATTCCGTTACTACAAACAATCGACGAGAGAACGATGTCCGTTTTCCCTTGTTGGATCTGACAGAGCTCAAATTGTGTACAAAAACAGAACCTTCATTGCCGACACTGACAAAACAACAACTCGCCTCGATAATATGACAATGAAATCATGATGCACTTAGACTCTGACATTGTAATGATATGAACGGATATATAGCTTAGGAAACGAAACGATGAACGGGGCTGTGTTCACCAAGAAAAACACACGTGACCCACGTACTAACAAATAATTGTGTAGTGTGTAAACAGAGATGGTAAATGATCGTAAATACACACGTACACCCATATCTTTATATATATATATATATATATATATATATATATATATATATATATATATATATATATATATATATATATATATATATATATATATAGCTATGGCGGGCATATGTGTTTTACACACACACATACAATATATATTGTATGTGTGTGTGTGTGTGTGTAAGCGAGAAAGCGCTCGCGTGTACACATGTATGTGTGTATAAAGGCTACAGAAATGACACAATATACACAACTCACAAACTGGGAACGTTAAGTAAACAACAGTAATGGTGGAAAGACGTTAAAGTAGAAAGAGTAAAAGGGCTACAGGAGTGAAAATACAGTTTGATACTGATACAAAGAAGTAAATACGAGAGGGGGGAAATTAAGACAAGCTAAATGCATCCAAAGTATTAGATGTAAAAAAAAATATAATTATAACGGAAATTCCCACTAGAAGTGAAGGGTATTCATGATTAACAAATATGAGGACGACATTCGAACCCCAGGCCATCAGAGATGAAAATTCCACAGACAAGGGGACAGAAATCACGTATCAACGTAGAGGTACAGAATTGGCAACATGTAAGATATAAAAAAGGGGTTGAAATAAACATAAGGGGCAGCGACTCTCGAGAACAAGACGGGCTCAAGGACTTTCCATGGTACAAGTGGAAGGGTTTGTACCAAGGAGGAAGAGTGCGAAGGACCTCCTGATAATTCTTCTTCTTCTTCTTCTCCTTCAAGGACGCTCAAACTCTACGGCTTGCGACTTACCCAATACATGCGATCTCAATAAAGCAGGGTGTGCTAGAGGATATTTTTTCTATACACAAGAGAAGAGAAGAGAAGAGAGTGAAAAGATAGAAAGAGAGAACGTGCATATATATATGGATGTGTTAAAATGCATGTATGATATAGCATCTGTTTCGAAAACATTTCTTTTGAATGAGTTTATCGAAAGTTATTCAGAATTTAAATACAAATGTGTATATATACAGTATATATATTATCTTTTACTGTAATCCAACAGAATGAGATGAAGACAAAACGCATATAAAAACACTATTTATACATATAAATGTTTTATGGGCCTTTTATCTTCATATATATGTGTAAATACACACACACACACACACACACACACACACACACACACACACACATACACATATATATATATATATATATATATATATATATATATATATATATATATATATATATATATATATATATATATATATATATAAATGAGCTGCACATACAATTCCAACAGGTACACTTGACGCCGAGTCAACCCACATAGAGAGAGCATTGCGAATAACGCGCCGAATCGATAGGGGACCAGCAACAACGGCCCGAACCCCGCCCAAAACGGCCTCGCCTCATAAAATACACAAGTAAATTAATTAGACGAATAAATAAGCCCGCCGCGACATATGAATGAATGCGGAAGCACCCGGATCAGGCGCCTCCAGCCCGTAACTACACGGGATAACGCCCATGAAAAACTACACCACGGGGCAAAACGAAATATGCCTCGGTATCAGGGCATCAATACTCCGAGGCACTGAAGAATCATTTCGTGCTGGTGCGGTAGGAGGAGGAGGCGAAGGGGGAAGAGGAAGTGGAGCAGGAGGAGGCAACAGGATGCAGTGGAAGCGAGACAGGGAAGAGGAATAGCATGGAAGGTGGTGGACTATGGAGGTGGAGTTATGGATAAGAAAAAGAACAAGTCAAAAATCGAGTTTTCTGTACAGCCGCTACAGCGAATAATCAAGGCCACCGAAAACAGATCTATCTTTCGGTCGTCTCGGTATAATGCTGTATAAGCCGCGGCCCATGAATCTTTAACCAATCCCCGGTGGTGGCCTATCCTATATCGTTGCCAGACGTACCGGTATGGCTAACTTCACCTTCAAATAGAATAAAAACTACTGAGGCTAGAGGGCTGCAATCTGGTATGTTGGATGATTGGAGTGTGGATGATCATCATAAAAATTTGCAGCCCTCTAGCCTCCGTAGTTTTTAAGATCTGAGGGCGGACAGAAAAGTGCGGACAGAATAAAGTGCGGACAGAAAAAGTGCGGAAAGAAAAAAGTGCGGACAGAAAAAAGTGCAAACAGAAAAAGTGCGGACAGAAAAAAGTGCGGACAGGAAAAAGTGCGGACAGAAAAAACTGCGGACAGAAAAAAGTGCGGACAGAAAAAAGCGCGGACAGAAAAAGCGCGGACAGAAAAAAGCGCTAACAGAAAAAGTGCGGACAGAAAAAAGCGCGGACAGAAAAAGCGCGGACAGAAAAAAGCGCTAA
>NC_089767.1:6322447-6327447 GCF_040412425.1 Macrobrachium rosenbergii
TGTCTGTATATAAAATTATTTCCCTCCACAAGACAGTCAGTCACTGGTACCAGGATGTATGTTTGTATATAAAATTATTCTCCTCCACAAGGTAGTCAGTCACTGGTACCAGGATGTATGTTTGTATATAAAATTATTCTCCTCCACAAGGTAGTCAGTCACTGGTACCAGAATGTATGTTTGTCTGTATATAAAATTATTTTCCTCCACAAGGTAGTCAGTCACTGGTACCAGGATGCGGCCTCTTGCAGGATACACAGTACACGATGACTTCCGCATTATTCATGGGGTATATTCCCCCCATTAAATGTAAATGTGCCCGTTTGGGTATTCCTGTTCTTTCGTTTCTTTTCTTTTCTTCAGAGTTATCAAAACAGTTGCTCATTTTGTTGGTCTCGTCCTTTTAAACTTTTTAACTAGTATTAAGTGATATCGAAATAATAATAATAATAATAATAATAATAATAATAATAATAATAATAATAATAATAATAATAATAATAATACAGTTACAGATAAAGTAAAAATAGTTCTCTGAGATGTGGCTCAGTGAACTATTTTTTTTACTTTATTATTATTATTATTATTATTATTATTATTATTATTATTATTATTATTATTATTATTATTCAGAAGATGAACTCCATTCATATGGAACAAGCCCACCAAAGGGGCCACTGACTTGAAATTCAAGAAGCTTCCAAAGAATATTATGGTGTTCACCTGAAAGAAGTAAGAGGCGGTAAAGGGACATACAGTAAGAAGAGATCTCACTTATTAAAAAGAAAAATATAAATTCATAAATTAGTAAACAGACAAAAATGTATTACACTGCATGGAGAAAAGTATTAATGGAGAGCGTCTTCACCTGCACTTTTGAAATTCCAGTTGCCAGACACCTTCAGGGTTTTCAACCAAACGTTTAGAAGTTCCGTCGTCATCCACTGACCATCTTTGCGACGGATCATTTTCGGCGAGGTGTCACCCTCATTCTTGGTCTTCGGGGGATTTTCTGTACTTGTGATCAGTTTCAAGTCTTGGTGTTCTTTTGTCTGCGTTAAAATATGAATTTCACTTTCTCAGAGGTATTATAATCGACCACCAAGTTTTAAAAATTAGTATTTTAGTATTTAGTTTAGAGGTACTTCTCGAGAAAAAAACTGCTTTCGATTGAAACCCACAAAGGAATTCTCTCTCTCTCTCTCTCTCTCTCTCTCTCTCTCTCTCTCATATTCTTGATAGTTTTACGTAGAAACGCCAGGAATTAATTTCGGCGAAAAGAGTTCGTCATGGGACAAGGCAGGAAGCATTAAAATTTCCTAGAGGTCGCGGTTTGCGTCCTGTTTCAGATGTTGGAGGTTTTTGGACCGGTATTTAGGTCAGCCTCGGATGACCGGAGCTTTGGCCAAGCTGTGTTTTCCACACTGGGTATTGCCTCACAAAGGCCTTGGTCGTTCTAACGCTCAGTTATTTACTCAGTGAATGTAACCCTCAGAAAGCATAATTTTTCAAGGTTTGGTCTAACTGGTTGGCTTCGTATCTCAGCGTGTTCCTCATTTCTCAGGGACTGGACAGGTGAGAAATTAGGAACACCGACTCTGTAATAGAATGGATAAGAATCCTCTAAAAAAACTACGCAATATGTCAGCATCACAGCATATTATTTATTACAAATGAAATTAATGTATGCGTTCAAGGATACTCTGATGACACATCCATTTTCATGGCCAACTTCCAATCTTTAGTGTAAGTCTGTAAAGTGATAAGTGTTTGAAAAAAAGCAACAGGTCCCAAACTGAAAATAGTGATAAAAGTAGTAGTACTGGAACTGGTAATTGGATGGGTAAGTGGGAATGGTTAATCACCTAATTAAACAATGAGAGTGAGTTGAAAACATTGGGGATTCTTTATTGTCAAACAGAGACAAGCACTATGAGCAAGAACTGGATATGGTTGTTCGTAAGCTTCTGAGTATACGCTTAGAAAATAATCTAAAATCTTTAGGTATTTTTGGAGGGGCAAGTATCAGCCAATGGGCAGAGCGACTTTGTTTTCGTCTAGAATTGAAGAAGTCTTGAAGTTTTTTTTTTTTTTAGTTTGGAAGGGAAATAAATTAAGACTAGACATTGGTAGAGACTGTCCCACGTAGAGAAGCTTCCTTTGTTCCTCCTACATTCTATTGCAAGGCAATGGAGAATATAAAATTGATTTGCAAGCATCAAACCTTCCCTCCTGTTCAAAGCAAAGCCACTGACGCCACATCATTTACCAAGATTCTAACCACTGCTGAAGGATATAACTTATTATTGCACTGAGAAAGGATCTTGGGGAACATTAGTAATTCGTTCATTTTGACTCGGGGAAAAAAACATGCATAAATATGTACACGAAGTCCTCCCTACAAACACAAGATTACAATTACTGAAATTAATAGAAGTTGGAATTTGCAACTTTTGAACTGATCCAGGATACAAAATGCATATGTTTTACATATATGTAAGACGGTTACCAATGTATGTAAGTGGATTAAAAACAAGTTTACTTTAATGTGTTCCATTTGAAACACAGAGAGGTTAATCAGCGCTTTAGTGTGGTTATGAAAGAAATAAAGATGAAAAAAATAACTCTACTAATTTGTAATTTACCTTCACTGTACCTGGATCAGTAGTTGTAAAATGTGATAAGAAAACTATTAATCTCCTCGGGAGGAAACTAAACTATTGTAGATGGTTTTTGAAATCTTATGGAAATAAAATACAAGCAAACGGAACCCATGAATTTATAAGAACACTGACTTAAAGAAAACTATTTTTGTAAATATAATAAAAAATATTGTAATGTGATTATTGCAACGGTACTTTCAAGCAAAACGAGAAAAAAAGTCCAAGAAGATGATAATATTACTACAGTAATATTTCCATATTTCCACGACAGACTTGAAATCACTATCATGTAGATTATCCCTAATTCTAGCTTCAAGCAAGCATTTGGAAGGCAGCTTAAAACAATTAAAATATGCGCCGAGGTTTCTTCGGCGCAGTTGTTTTCAGTACATCGCATGATCAAGGCCACCGATAATAGATCTATCTTTCGGTGGACTCGGTATAATGCTGTATGAGCCGGGGCTCATGAAACTTTAACCACGGCCCGGTGGTGGCCTATCGTATATCGTTGCCAGAAGCACGATTATGGCTAACTTTCAACTTAATTAAAAACTGCTCAGGCTAGAGGGCTGCAATTTGGTATGTTTGATAACTGGAGGGTGGATGATCAACATACCAATTTGCAGTTCTCCAGCCTCAGTAGTTTTTAAGATCTGAGGGCGGACAGAAAAAGTGCGGACGGACAGACAAAGCCGGCACAATAGTTTTCTTTTAAAGAAACCTAAAAAAAAAGTACGGTAATTTCCAACAAAGGCAGAGGGTCGCAGCTACAGAAGAACTGGAAAATTTAGGAAAACGTCCTTTGACACAATCCTGGAGTAATAACAGTGAGAATAACAAGCAAAATAACATAACACTGTTTCCACAGTCAACAAATTACGAGCATCAATGGGCAAAATGCAGTGTTAATAAAAGCAGTCAAGTACCTGGCAGCTACAATGTACAGAATACTAAGAACATATAGAATTCTAATGTATTTCAAAAAATACTGAAAATATATACTATACTCTTTGAGTACAGACAAAATTCCTGCCACACTGACATTATATATATATATATATATATATATATATATATATATATATATATATATATATATATATATATATATATATATATATATATATATATATATATATTTATATATTTGTATATATGTACAATATATATATATATATATATATATATATATATATATATATATATATATATATATATATATATATATATATATATATATATAATACTCAAATGCCATGACTACGAGGAAAAAAGATAAAATCAATAATATGAAAATCTACAACTTACGGTCAAAGAAAAAGCCTATAGCTATCAAAGCTTTCCAAGTATTACAATCCCCACCATTTTAATATACCCTCCACCCGCCTTCCCCATGCACGTCCCCATCTCTCTCTTCCACCCCCACCCCAACCCTCCGGCCACCTCTCCCACGCTACGAGAGGTGGGGTGGGGGTGAGGGCGGGGAACAGGAATCCCCCGTAACCTGATTTGCATAGTTAATGAAGCAGTGATAGAATGACGTTTGTATGTGTGTGTTGGAGGAGGAGGAGGAGGAGGAGGAGGAGGAGGAGGAGGAGGAGGAGGAGAGAGAGAGAGAGAGAGAGAGAGAGAGAGAGAGAGAGAGAGAGAGGTGATCATAGCAACATTTACTCAATTCCGAATCAAGGGAACTCTGTTGAAACGTCGGGATTTTCGGCAACAATTAAACTCATTCTGACGACTGAGGGCTCGTTAAGATAGGAAACGGAGTAGGCAATTAAGACTGCCGCCACTAAATGCGGTGTATATTCTTTACGACTGGTGTCAGGCGGGCGAGCAAGGTGAAAGATTGCTCTGTAAACGCTATTTACCTTTGTTTGTTAGCCGTGTGGTTTAATGCGCGTCACTGTAGTCCTGAGAGTTCTTGTCTTCCGTGGTTCGAGCCCACGAGACGACGAACTTATTACCAACTAAAAACATTCCCCTTCCGGTAACATATATGAAAATATATTAATTCTGAGGTAGAGCGAATTGGATATTAAAGGACGTTTGTAGCTTAATGCGTGTGTATGTATATAATATAAAATAATATTATATATATATGTATATGTATATATATATATATATATATATATATATATATATATATAAAGGCAATGACACGAAGGGCAAGAGAAATGGCGAAGTGGTGCTAGGCCTTTCGACTTTCTGTCCTTTACTGAGCAGAGTCTGCCAGGTAAAGGACAACAAGTCAAAGGCCTAGCACTACTCCATCGCTCTCTTGTCCTTTGTCTCATTGCTTTTTAGAATATTCATCACGTTCCATATTTTTTTGAT
>NC_089767.1:6332447-6337447 GCF_040412425.1 Macrobrachium rosenbergii
ATATATATATATATATATATATATATATATATATATATATATATATATATATATATATATATATATATATATATATATATATATATATATATATATATATATATATATATATATATATATATATATATATATATATATACTATATATATATATATATATATATATATATATATATATATATATATATATATATATATATATATATATATATATATATATATATATATATATATATATATATATATATATATATATATATATATATATATATATATATATATATATATATATATATATATATATATATATATATATATATATATATATATATATATATATATATATATATATATATATATATATATATATATATATATATATATATATATATATATATATATATATATATATATATATATATATATATATATATATATATATATATATATATATATATATATATATATATATATATATATATATATATATATATATATATATATATATATATATATATATATATATATATATATATATATATATATATATATATATATATATATATATATATATATATATATATATATATATATATATATATATATATATATATATATCACGACCTAAAGGTCTTATGATGACACAAAAAAGTATCCTATCAGCAGTTTCCTGTCTGACAGAGATACATCAACGCCTGAACATCCTCTCTGCGCTAATCTTGTCGATTGTCGATAACAACACAAAAACGTTGCATAATTGGTCGTGATAAAAAAAAAAACTTACATCTTAATGGCGGATATCCCATGTTTACAATCTGCTCTCTCTGTGATAGACTAGTTTTTTTTTTTTTTTTTTTTTAGTTTTCTGTAAAAGAAAACTATTTTGCCGGCTTTGTCTGTCCATCCGCACTTTATTCTGTCCGCACTTTTTCTGTCCGCCCTCAGATCTTAAAAACGCAATCTTCAGCGAGGACTTTGCTGAACCGGAGAAAAATTCGGATTTATTAGTTTTCTGTAAAAGAAAACTCTTGTGCTGGCTTTGACTGTCCGTCCGCACTTTTTTCTGTCCGCATTTTTCTGTCCGCCCTCAGATCATAAAAACTATTGAGGCTAGAGGGCTGCAAATTGGTATGTTGATCATCCACCCTCCAATCATCAAACATACCAAATTGCAGCACTCTAGCCTCAGTAGTTCTTATCTTATTTAAAGTTAAAATTAGCAATAATCATATTCAGTTAATGATAGGATAGGCCACCACCGGGCCGTCGTTAAAGTTTCATAGGCCGCGGCTTATACAGCATTATACCGAGACCACCGAAAGATAGATCTATTTTTCGGTGGTCATATACGCTGTAACAGCTATACAGAAAACTCGATTGCGCCGAAGACACTTCGGCGCATTTTCTATTTTTTTTTTTTTTTCTTCTGCCCCGTTTACGCCGGCTAAACCAAGAAAGGGAAAAAACTGATTCTCTCTCTGATTTGTTCTTCAGATGCAGGGGGGTAAAAAACGTAGATGGCATTCTTACAAACCTATTGTTTTGATGTATTTGAAAGGTATGTTCTTACAATACATTTTTGGATGCACCTGTAGAAAGAATTCATATAACACCATTATTTCTCTGCAGTATTTACAAGAAAGAACCTACTCATTGGTGAATCTAAAGATGGAATTGGTCTATCTAGAAAAAGAATTCTCACGAAGATGTTACAGGGTGTAGATGTAGGAAAAATGCTTCCAGATACACAGGTGTACCTGAAGGGCTCCTTACTACAGGGTGTATCTGTAGGAAAAAATGCTTCCAGAAACACATGTGTATCTGTAGGGCTCCTTATTACAGGGTGTATCTGTAGGAAAAAATGCTTCCAGATACACAGGTGTATCTGTATGGCTCCTTACTAAAACGCATTTACTGACATGCGTAAAAGAAATTCTTGAAAAACACTTCCCAAGTGTCACTGCAAAGTGAATTACCCTGCAAGGTTAGACATCTGTGTATATGTCAGAGGTCACTCACAGAATTATCTGCAGGGCTTATTTCCGGAGAGCTATTTCTGTGCGATTCTGAAACGCGAAAACCCTTAGGGGTCTAACGAATCTTAAAACAACTAAATTTTAAAATTTTTATAAATTCTAAATTTTAATATACCTTTTTAGTGAGTATATAATAATAATGTGCAGGGTACTTTTGCCGAGCTCCTCAAGTGTAACTGTAGACTTAGTAACAGAAACTACTAAAACTTCACATTTATTTCCACGTGCTCTTCTGCATCGACATTACGACACTGAAAATCTAATTATAAAGTTCTGTGAACGATATATTTCAGCAAAGATACTTACAGGAGTATTTGTGCGGGTTTTCCAAAGAGTCTATTCGCGCTCAGAACTGCAGATCGTAACTTCCCAACGTTGTTTATAGGTAACCGATTAGGGAAAAAAAAATAAAAGTTGTATACTTCTATGGCATACGTCTGATGCTATAGAACTGGGCTTGGAAAACAGTGGAGGTGGACAGTTCGATCTTATCTATTCATACGTCATTAAAACGCCACTCTCTCTCTCTCTCTCTCTCTCTCTCTCTCTCTCTCTCTCTCTCTCTCTCTCATTGCGTTCATCCTAGCTTACCAACTTCAGACCTCAAAAAAGCGAAGAAGAGACGGACGTCTGCACATGACTTCCCTGCCAGCCATAAATTTGAAGAAGAATATAAACAAGTTTACTATTGAGCGCACCTCAAGAGCCCTACGTTAAGACATGAGATTAAATACATCTCTGCTGACATTCCCCGTCATCACAGACCCCTGAGGTCGGGGAGGCCAAATGAAATGGACCATCCACACACGCACACATACGAACACTTCGGAAAACGCCCCTTCTGACAAAGTCGAGGCAAAAAGGGTAGAGAAAAGTTTAACCTCCTTTGGTAAAGGAGTCAAGTATCTGGTTAATTCTTTCCCGACATCAAAATTGATTGATGGAATCGTTTCCTTCTGGGACTGCTTACCACACGGCCGTTAAAGTCATTTAAAAGAGAGAGAGAGAGAGAGAGAGAGAGAGAGAGAGAAGAGCAGCGATCCATGAGCTGGTAAAAAAGCCTCGGGGGATTCGAACGATGTTCTTCCTTTCAGAATATCAAGAGAAAAACTTTAAGCCAGACCATCATAAAAGAGATTCCGAGAAGAATTGGGATTCAGAGGCCGAAACGCCGCTACCGTTAAAGGTGGAAAGTTACAAGACCCGGTATGAAAGTGCCGTAGATTTTGTCGAACCCAAGGACGGTTCAGAAAACTGTTAGCTGGACAGGAATTGGGGCAATGAACTTTAATGTGGACTTGGTATGTCAAGAATGAATATATATATATATATATATATATATATATATATATATATATATATATATATATATATATATATATATATATATAAATATATATATAAATGTATATACATATATATATATATAAACACACACATACATATATATATACACTAGCGGATCCATGGGGGTGGAACCTGGGCACGTGGGCCCCCCCCCCATGGAAGATAATGAAAAAATAATAATATTGAAGATTTGGATAATAATAACATAGAGAAAAATAAAAATAGGAAAAAATAAAAAATCTATTATAGAAATAACATATATATATATATATATATATATATATATAAATATAAATATATATAGGCTATATAAGTATGTATGCATAATATGAAAATTGGTGGGCCCCATGAAATTTTTCTGGATCCGCTAGTATATATATATATATATATATATATATATATATATATATACAGAGAGAGAGAGAGAGAGAGAGAGAGAGAGAGAGAGAGAGAGAGAGAGAGAGAGAGAGAGAGAGAGAGCTCCTGATAAGACAATAAAATACAAAAATTTAATTGTTAAGGTATAATATAAACATTGAAAAATGTTACATCAGTGAAGTTAAAGTATATGTATTACCATGAAATATAATACGACAATATGCATGAAATTCCTTGAACCGAATACATCAAACCATCAAGTAGGCTGTCTATCTAACAGAAAGAATATTATTACAATACTGAAATTAGGGTCGAAGGAAAATTTAAAATAATATGAAGCTGAAAATGACGAAACAATCTGTCCAAGCTTAGTACATCGTAAAAAAAATATACTAAACAATCACCTAACAAGGCTGGTAGCACCGTTGATTAGGACAGAATACAGAATTTAGGCCAAAGGCAAAGCGCTCGGACCTATGAGGTCATTCAGCACTGAAACGGATACTGACAGTAGAAAGGTTTCAAAGGCGTAACGGGAGGAAAACTTCGCAGTCGCACCTTGAAACCACTGTAAGGAGAGGATGGATAGCAAAATGGAAGAAAGAGAATATGAATGGAGGTACAGTAATAGGAATGAAAGGGGTTGCGGCTAGGGGTCGAAAGGACGCTGCGAAGAGCCTCAAGTAATGCCTACGGTGCACCGCGTGAGGTGCCCTGACGGCACTAACCCACTACGGGGGCCACCGTTGACAAAAGCCAAACTATCAATAACTGAAAACTATTCGAACAAAGGGCAAATCTGCTCTGTAATTCTAAAAGTAAATTCCATTACATTTTTTTTTCACTCATAAAAAACAAGACTCCGTGATTCTGTCGCATTAGTTAGACACCATCATGACTTACGACTGGGAAAAAATTGATCAAATGAAGTTTGCGAAAGTATTCTAAGCATTTCATCTTACGACTGAAGGCAGAGAAATACAAGGCGTACTGGACCAGGATTGTACATTTTAGCGAAGAACGTGAGAAACATGGAAAGGTAACTCGACATGCAGTCATATTTTCAAACACATCAGAGAGAGAGAGAGAGAGAGAGAGAGAGAGAGAGAGAGAGAGAGAAAATGCTACACCTGATTTAAGAAGTAACCTCAATATCCTGCATCGCATACCATCCCGTGTAAAACACAGTTATCAAAAGACATTACACCTCCAAAATGTTTCCTAATTTCAAGAACTGGAC
>NC_089767.1:6344947-6379947 GCF_040412425.1 Macrobrachium rosenbergii
TGGGAAACGCCGCATTTGCACCGAGAATCAATTGTTAGGAGAGTGGAAAGTGAGATGGAAGAAAGAGAATATGAACGCAGGTACAGTGAAAGGAATGAGAGGGGTTGCAGCTAGGGGCCGAGGGGACGCTGTAAAGAACTATTCCCCCCCCCCCCCACAACCCACTGGGTGGATACTGGAGACAATGTCACAAATACCACACAACGTCATTAAACAACGCTTTATACCCATTACGTGTAAAACAAGTTCCTATTTTGAAATAAAAGGTCGACTCGTATCACGTTTTTTGCTTACCTTTCAACAAGCCACATCCGCAGGAAATTATCTCCAATAGCAGACTGTCACAGTCAATTGGGCTTTTACATCTTTTCATATTAAGATCAAAATGAAAACCCCAATGATTTTTTTTACTGCGCTGGGAAAGCGTTTGCAAAGAATTCACCATCACCTGATTACTGAAAAATCTGCGTAACAACTCTCCTACGCTGTCTACAACATACCACTGCAATTCTATTCTCTCTCTCTCTCTCTCTCTCTCTCTCTCTCTCTCTCTCTCAACCGTGATAGGATATCACTTATCTCGTTACATCTCCTTCAGCATCCGCAAATCTCTTCACGATCTCCAGTGAAATGGACGATATGTAGTGATGGCAGAGCGCTCTCTCTCTCTCTCTCTCTCTCTCTCTCTCTCTCTCTCTCTCTCTCTCTCTCTCTCTCTCTCTCTTCTTTCAATCATGGAAAGATTTTTTTTATTCACAACAGCTAAATGGCATAGCATCCTCCATGCTCTTTATTCTGGCATTCTGGCACAAAAGAAGTTTTTTAATGATTCAAGAAGAAGATGGATTATGAAGGGGGCTTGTTCCCCTCAAAATACTCCCTTATACTCATTATGCCCCTTGTCTATGCAAGCATTTCAAGTACTTCTTTGTTTCTGATTACTGGCTACAAAATCCGATCTACTTTCCAGAGAGAGAGAGAGAGAGAGAGAGAGAGAGAGAGAGAGAGAGAGAGAGAGAGAGAGAGAGAGAGAGAGAGAGAGAGTAGCAGAAGAAACTCGGCAGACCATCGATTTCTAGGGTGCATTTACCCTTAAAATATTTACCTAGAAGATTATGGGGCAGCAAAGTTGTCAAGAAAGATGACTGACAAGGCCTGAAGCGTCTGGCAGAATCACAGTATTTGTACACACAGACGTGTGTATGTAGCAAGCAAGCCCTTGTTCACCCATGAACGTGTACAAGAGAGGAAATGTGTAAGCATACATTAAGTGGACACAGTGTATAGAGAATACTACACTCGCTAACTGCTTAAGCGTTAAGCGATTCAAGTTTCCTTTCATATGAATTCTAAATGTACTATATTTGGCGGCAAAAACACAAAGAAATCATATACATATTAATCACAGAGTTATGACATGAGTAAACTGCAGTGCAGGAAACAGCTACTTGATAATAGAGATTAATTCAACAATGACAGATTTCAGTTATGATGTTACACTGTTATAGATAATATTACAATACACAATACCTTACATATTGCTCGGACACGCCAAATGTGTGGCCAGCCACACTAACAACCATTTCTCGACGCAAAATGTGGCTTGTCCTTCCAGACATTAACAGTCATTACAACATCTGGTAATCCGTGACGAAGCATTAACAGATTCTCTGCTAAACAACGAACCAATACCATTTGGTCTCCATCATAGCATAAGAAAGCCAATGCATATGTAAACCACCGTAAATATGTAGTTTTTAATAAATACATACAGCTTGCAATGGCATACCAGAAAACCATTTGTTGATAGTTGAACAAAACCAAGCTTGAATTATACACGAGCAAGTGTCAAGAAAAACATGACACCCATATACATAAAAGCATCATAATGAAACATATGGTAATAGATCACTTTTCTGAGTCCTACTGTCTTTATCACCCCATATGTACACACACAGATATATATACTGTATATATGTGTGTGTACACATATACATTATACAGTATATATATATATATATATATATATATATATATATATATATATATATATATATATATATTATATAAACATATAAACAAATACATACACACACACAAACACACATATATATATATATATATTATATACATAAGTATATTAGTGATTCAATCAATTAAAAATAAGAGTACTATAGTTAGAGTAAGTATATCTGGAGTTCCCCAGTGCAGTTCCTGGGACCTTCAATGTTTTAGCCTTCACTACAAGATGATAACACACGGTGTGAACGACGTCATTTCTGCCGCATTTACTCGATCCCACCAAAATGCAAAAGTAATCGCAGCTGGTTTCAACACAGGAATTAGTGGTACCGTCAGTTGGGACGTATGAGGCTAAACGCCATAATATGAAGTACTTAAGATTTTAACTGACAGCCGATCACGCACCATACTCTCACTTCAGGGTCCTGTAATGATGAATGAATGAGTGGCTCTGACTTCGAAGCATCCAGCATTATCGTCTTTTATCTTTTTTTTGTTTTTGTTTACTTGTGTTAATTGTTTTTATATGGAATGCTACTTGATAAAATAGTCTTAATTCATCTCTAATTTTCTCTTCTGATTCGGTTTCTATATTCGGTGGAGACTTGCTCGTTAAATCAATGGATCTCTGGGCCTGTGTTCCATACAAATACTCTCTCGTTTTGAAAAATAATCATTAAAACACTAATGCTTTCCCGACAAGCAAATGCGATACCACAACACCTTTGGAGAGAAAAAATGGTGGAGCTCTAAGAGAGGAAAAGAATAATGTCTTAAAGAAAAAAGTTACGAGAGAGAGAGAGAGAGAGAGAGAGAGAGAGAGAGAGAGAGAGAGAGAGAGAGAGAGAGAGTTTTACAGAAATCCACAGTCCCAAATTTTTAATTGCTACACAGCCAATTCACCTGCGAATCAAACCATGCATCATTCTGACAACCAAAACACATGTGACAATCTTTTTCCCCATGTGCATACTGAATAGTAATACACACATACACACATACACACATACACACAAACACATTTACCCCTGACGAGCCACAAGCGTCCGTTCAACCAGTCTACCGAAGTACCTCCTCCTCCTCCTCCTCCTAAGTGGGCACGTCCCAGAAAGTGTTCCAACTTCCGTGATGAACGTCCCTTCAATATCAATGAGAGGAGGACACAGATGTACCGTAGACACTATCGAAGGAGTGACAGGCACAAAGAAAAGGTAATAGTGAAAGGAATGTACGAAATGCATCATGATGAAAGTGATGGTGAATGTCCTAGAAATAAGAAACTGAAAATGCTGCATGATAAGATATACTCCCGAGTTGAACAGATCACGACGTCGAGTAAGGAAATGCTGACAAAAAGTCAGCAAATTTCAGTCTTGATGAAACTTGAGGACCAAGAAAATAAACAGCTCAAGTATAAACATCAGCAATGGGAAGGAAAAATCTTTAGAGAAAAATCCAAGGAGGAATAACGAAGAATATGGAGAAAATACGGAAGGCATACATTTGTCAACTAACAGAAACTTGGGGAGACGGCAGAGTCAGAAAGATCGAAATCTAAAATGACAAGGGGCGTAAATGAAAGCTAATAAATAAATAAATAAATAAATAAAAATTAATGGAATAACAGATAGAAAAACTGAATGAGAGATTATTGTGAACATAGAGAAGAGATAAAAATAAAATAAATATACCGGAAAGTCACATAGAGGAAAAAGTACAACTGGAAGAAAAAGGAAGAATCTACAAGAATGGCAGATATGCTCCCAAAACTTTCATACAACAGGATCTCATGCGATCCATTTCCTTTCCATGTGAAAGCAGAGGAAATTCTGATGTATATCAAACACTAACGAAGTGAATCACTAGTTCTAAGCTGGTAGCATAGCTGGCGGGAAATGAAAGCCTCTAATTCAATGTGAATCGCATAACCGGGTAAAATTCGATTATCTCTTTGTCTTGCAAGATATAATCTTCGTTAGTCAACATCTTCATTGTTCTTGAATACTGATATGGCTTCAAAAATGGGATCTTTCCTAGATGGTGACCCACAAGGGTTTTTGGGGGTCGTTATCTAGGACTAATATTTCTTGGGGGTCATTATCTTTATGATATTAACAGTCTTTTGTTTAAGATCCCAAAAATATTGACTTTAGAGGCCCTACTTTTTCCTCTCTCTCTCTCTCTCTCTCTCTCTCTCTCTCTCTCTCTCTCTCCCTTATCGTCATTAATTACGTGACCTAAGGAACTTGATCGCCAATTCTCAGGTGCTGAGGAAACTTTCAACATTCATTCTCCCTCAGTTAATTCTCTCACTCCCTGGGACCTTCATTCTTCAATGATTTCCTCAAATAAATCAAGAAACTTTTCTCTCCATATATATATTCTCATAAAAATCTTTGTGAGAACATTTTTCAAATTTATCATCAATTGTAGTATATGACTCCATATTACACATTTTGTTCATTATGTTATTCAATTACGTAACTTCGTTTCAAAAATGAAATGATGCCCATTCATGAATCTCAATTTACCAAGTGCTTAAGGTTTTACATACACAATTCTGCATTATCTAATGAGAAACTTCAAAGATGCAAATCCTACTAGCGCAGAGGTGGTGCACTGTAGGCATCACTAGAGGGTTTCCAGAGTCCCTTCGGGCCTTAGCTGCGCTCACATTTTAGTCTTTTACTTGACCTCCATTCCCGCTTCCTTACTTCAATCTTACTATCCAAACTTTTCTAATTAATTGGCACTTCTCGGTGGAAATGTGGATTTAAATCCTTGTACTTTCATTTACTTCATTCTCCTGACCTCTTGATCTCGCTGTCCAACCACTCCAACCCTCTCCTTTCACTCTCTTGAGCGCCGAATGGCCGAAAGTGGCCCAGCGCTTTGCTCGACAGCCCAAATCTTTAAAAACGGTCATAGTCAAATTCATTGCTGCAGAAGAGGCAGTTCAAATAAGTACATTCACATTTTTTTTAATAGGAATCTCGTATTCTGTATCAACTGCAAACATGCATTTTCTTTCCCGCGTATATCATTCTCGAATTCCGGATTGTTTAGTTGCAAACTGCACATACGCAACATCCGAATAAGTTCACCATTAGCCCAAGTACGGCAAATTCATTTGCGTATACCAAATTCCCTTACATTATATCACTGATCAAATATTTGTGATCATCAAATAAACGCATTTACGATTACCAAGAAAACACACCATTATCTCACTGCAATCGTCGATTTTGTTCAATAACGCAACTGCTGCGTAATGCATCACTTGTGAAGTGACTGCAAAAGCAATTCCCATTTGCGTTTATTTGAAACTCAGACTAATCATGCAACGCTGTGCAAGATGCACGACCGGGAAACATACAAATCCAGCAACTAAGTGCCAATATCATTAATGGAGTTTTAATAGGCAATTCGCACTTATTATGAAAGAGGCAATTTACAATCTGAAAGAATCAAACACTTCAATTTCCTGCGCAATCACCGGACACAAACGTTCAAATCACGGCTTCTTTCAAAAGCCCAGCGCTTTATACCGTTGTCACTCAAAATCCATGATCACCTCGCATATTATTAATCCAACAATGATGGAAAAATTCTAAGAATATGATATTAAAATTACTTAAATGACAACACGTGTCAATATATAGACTCTGATATACAAGTCTGTGTGCTTGTATCGATATTTCCTTATTTTACTAGGTAACTAAAATTTCAATTCCGTGTAAAAGTTAACAGTTCACCCAGATCTTAAGAAAACAATTTCGCAACTACTCTGCAATTAAATTTAAAAAAAGGAAACCGACTTCTTCCGCTTTCATTTTATAAAAGAAGACTCTTACGAGAATATATATATATATATATATATATATATATATATATATATATATATATATATATATATATATAATATAAATATATATATATATATATATATATATATATATATATATATATATATATATATATATATATATATATGTGTATTATAAATTTCACGATAATACAAATTTCCTTTTATATACCTGGGTACGTCATAAATACTCTCTCTCTCTCTCTCTCTCTCTCTCTCTCTCTCTCTCTCTCTCTCTCTCTGTATATATATATATATATATATATATATATATATATACAAATATATATAATATATATATAATATATATATACATATATATATATATTCCATACAAGGCAAACAATCAATACAGCCATCACCGCAACAGTCAGCTCTAATTGTCGGTATAAATATTGATGCCATGTGGCGAAAATATTCCGGCATCAACTTGTCCAGCGCCCCCACAACACAGAGCACTCATCAATATGACACGCCCCTCCCCTATTCCTAACAAGCCCCGTTCCCTTCAACTTCGCAAGGACTTCCGTACTTCGGGTCGTTCAATATCCCTTCTGCTCCATCAAGCCAAGCCTCGGTCATTCGGTCTCCATTTTCCTCTTTGCAAAACTTCCGACTGTGGAATGGAATGGAATGTGGAGTTTAGGCCAAAGGCCAAGCTCTGGGACCTATGGGGTCATTCAGCGCTGGAGAGAAACTGAGAGTAGGTAGGTTTGAAAGGTGTAACAGGAGGAAAACCTCAAAGCAGTTGCACTATTAAATCTTTGTTAGGAGAGGGTGGATAGCAAGATGGAAGAACGATAATATGTAAGGAGGTACAGTAAGAGGAATGAAAGGGGTTGCAGCTAGGAGCCGAAGGGACGCTGCAAAGAACCTTAAGTAATGACTACAGTGTACCGCATGAGGTGCACTGACGGCACTCGCCCACTACGGGGCGTCTGAACATTCGTGGCTTAGGGTTGGAGAGCGGAGTTTATCACAACTGTCAATGCAATTAACCACAAAAGCTTCTTTCAACTGTAAATATATATATATATATATATATATATATATATATATATATATATATATATATATATATATATATATATATATATATATCTGGCGTACATAGCACAAAGATAGAAAATACAAGGTATGAACAAATGCGCAGGCATTTTCAAAGGTTACCGACAAACGACTTTCTGCATGCGTCATACCCCCTTACAAAGCAAAACTAATGCGTTCAGGAGGGGCTTCCGTAACTAATGTGGCCTGGGTAACTATTGACTCAAAAAAGAAAATTCATTCGTTGAATTTATCTCACCTAGTTACAACAGATGAAGTGCCTGCTCTATTCTGCGTGAATATTCCTGCCCAGACATAAACAGTATATTTCATTTTTTGTTGTTCTGTTTTGCTGTAATATATTCCCCTTTCTGGCTAATACGGAATGAATTACAGTCAAGACTGGTTTCTGTGTGCTACACTACAAATACTTACGGGACGATTTTTCGGCACGTCGATAAATATATAACAAGAAAAATCTGCGGCATGCGGGGATGAACACCAAGTCCTTGCACGCGTTTTTCTCTATAGCGTTTTTTCTAAACTCAAAAATGGTGAATTTTGGTTAAGCGTCATCTTATGAACTTGGTTTTTATATCACCATGCATTTTATAAATACAAATATTAAGCTACACATGTCGTTCAATATCCAATTTGCTCTACTTCGGGAATATGACTGAGGAGGAATTATAACTGATAAACAATTCGTTACCTGGGAGATTCGAACGCCCGATAGTACGTGCCAACGACTTTCACTCGACGTCGCTAACCATTAGGCTGCCGAGAGACGTATCTATAGATACGGACTTTGCCGTACATATCCCGTCGAGTGCAGGTATTTTGGGGGTGGGTTGATACCGGCGATACGTAACAAACACCTGCATTCCAAGGGAATATGTACAGTAGAGTCTGTATCAACTTATGAGTGTGTACTTGTTTATGAATCCAGACACTGACTAATGGTACCCACCTGCCAACCTTATGTGGTTATTTGTCTTTCAAACTGGTTTTCTGCCCATTTCAATGTAATGTCGAGGCTGCTATATCTCTCTGCCATTTCAATGTAGCTAATGTCGAAATACAAATATAGGCTGCCACATCTCTACTCCCACAATACAAGGTCATCTTTCCCTTAGAACCTCACTGGGTTATATTTCCGTTTAACTTATCCCGGAGACCTCTTCTAGCCTAACTTGTCAACATACCTCTCCCTCACAACTGCCAGCTTTTCCGGAATGAATGAGCGATCAGCAGAACCGACCCCGAACATGTTCGAAATCCCACTGGGTGAAAACGAGAGGAAACCTGGCACATTCCCACAACTGAAACGCTACAAACTAAGCCATGAAAAACAAAGCAAGCCACATCTGGCTTCCAAGGTGATGTCGCCTTAACGTCCGCCAGATCATTAAACCAATAAAAATGTTAAGTGCACTTTAATATATCAGTAAGTTTTTCAATACTAATGAATCCTCATCAAGTCAGCAAAAAAATTACTGCCGAAATAAATCTACTCAATAATATCCGTGACCCACTGAACAAGGTTCTGCAAATATTGGGAACAGAATAAATCTTACACACACAAAATACAAAATACAAAGTCTAGAAGTGCATATATAAACACTCACACGCACACACACACACATATATATATATACATATACATAATATATATGTATATATACACATAATATATATATATATATATATATATATATATATATATATATATATATATATATATATATATATATATATATATGTATATATATGTGCGTGTGTCTGTGTGTAGTGTGCGATTGTGTTTTTATTGCACATATTTTTAATTACTATTATACTGAATAAGTTTAAATCAGTGAAAACTGGCGTTGGAATATTTTTGCTTTTCTCTCTCTCTCTCTCGTCAAGCAAGAGAATTTTCTCTTTGTGTCTGTGCAGCGAATTAGAGGCTGTTCAGAAGACCGAAAAATAATTTGTGCAGGATGAGAGCGCTAAAAACATTGTTTAGGCGACGGCGATGACTTTTGTGAGACAGGATTCTTTTCGCCGACATATGATACTTGCTAAGAAGTCCTTTCGCTGCATGCTAATTCTATTTCAGGTGACAAAACGGTGGAATTTTGTCCTGTTCGGGGTTTCGGAAATGACTGGATTGAAGAGGGGAAGAATACGTCCTTTCTTTTACTTTTAGTTTTGTGCAAAAGGAAATTACTGTTCCGGCTTTGTCTGTCCGTCCGCACTTTTTCTGTCCGCCTTCAGATCTTAAAAACTACTGAGGCTAGAGGGCTGCAAATTGGTATGTTGATCATCCACCCTCCAGTCATCAAACATACCAAACTGCAGCCCTCTAACCTCAGTAGTTTGTTATTTTCTTTAAGGTTAAGTTAACCATTCTCGTGCGTCTGGTACCGCTATAGGTGCCAACAACACGGGTCACCACCGGGCCGTGGCTGAGAGTTTCATGGGCCGTAGGTGAGAATTCCATACAGCATTATACGCTGTACAGAAAACTCGATTGTTCTTCGGCGCATTATTTAATTGTTTGTGTTTCAAGCAATTCGAAACTCCAGTCTTCTTCCTTTCGTTATTTTTGAGGTATTTGAAGCACAATAATAGTTGTTGGTCAGAAGGAAATCTTGAAAAGCTCCTGGAGTATCTTTGCTTTCCAGGCGGATTCAACAACAACAAAAAAATGTATTTTGATAAATCAACGAATTTATTTAATGGGGGAGGGAGAGAGAATGTCCCAATACAGATGGCTATGTGTAATCGATTCTTTAAGTAATGGTGACTACCAAGTGCTATTTCTTCTAGCAAAAATTCCCGTGACAAAATCCTGACTCATGAGGCTAGTTAAGATACTCTGGAATAATTCGTCAATTACGTAATTGTATATGACTGTTCTCTCTCTTTCTCTCTCTCTCTCTGTAGGTGTATAATTGGCAGTCAAGAAGATATTTAGTAGTTTGATGCTCTGTATCAATTTACCGAAACGGAAAAAGATTTAACACTGGGAAGACTCCGTCTCTTGAAAAGGTATTGTGAAGGTTAACAGTATTCGCATTCTTTGAGGTCGCTTCTATGCATGTTTATTCTGCTGTTTAGTGTTTTACCGGCATTGTGTCTGAGACGAAAACAAGTCCTGCAACACACCTTTGTGTCAGGTGTTTGCTTCGGATCTTAGGGAATCAGAAGCGTTGAAGGCCGAATGTCACAGGCACCTTATAAGTCTTGACATCAAAGCCCGTGTGTTTACCTGCCTTTGTATCCCCCAGAGATAATTAGCTCTTGGTCAGGGGACTATAACACAGGCTTCTCTCTCTCTCTCTCTCTATGCCGTAGGATTTCCGTTCGACAGAGGCTCATCACACACACACATACACACACACGGGCCCTGCTTAGAAGATAAGCCCCCGAAGCTCCGAATACGTGTAATAAGCTCTCAAGTGAGATCCTGCTTACTTTCTCCCGTGGGTCGAGGCAGCTTTGTGGGACTCGGGAGGCATTGTGGACGGAATCCGCCCAAGGTCATTACGAACGTACGCTCAGACTCATTTTTGGGGGGACCCGGCCCTAATCTGATTAGGTCAAACGGGGCCCTATTGAAGTTGGATTTGTCTATATCCCCCCCAAACAGATCTCCAGAGGTGGACCAGAACTGGGCCTAAACGAATCACCCCCGACATTCTGAGCAGTTCCCATTTGAGATGTGTGACATGGATGGATTTTGTGTGGTACTTTTCATGTCAGTATAAACAAGATTTTTTTTTCTTTTATTTGGCGGACCTTTATATCTGTTCTCGATTGAAGAATTATTATATGCCCATGAAATCTTGTAACACTGCCTCGACTAAGAACTCGCTACTCGTTCCTTTGCTTTTAGCCTTTAAAGTATCTACGTATCTGAGGGAGGCAGTTATCACATTAGCCAAGGTTTCTTGTTGATCTCATTTTTTTTTTTTTTTGTCAAATGACCATTTTATTAAAATCAAATCCGTGTTTTATGTGTATACTACTGAAATCGTGCTCTATACACACACACACACACACACACACGTTTCCTGCTACCAGACATCACAATATCTTCATATTTCTTGCACTTAGATCTTAAGGCTTTGTAGTGACAAGCGTATCCAAAATAAAGCGCGAAGAATTTTAGAAGTTAAGAGGGCATTGTAGCTATTACATTACATGTATATATATATACACAATATATATATATATATATATATATATATATATATATATATATATATATATATATATATATATATATATGATACTTTAATCATAGAAGGAAAACTAGCTACAGCACATGATAACAGCTGTATACCCATAAAGGAAATACCAGAAATAAGTGCGCAAATAATTTACTGCACAAAAGTTTGTGACAATTACAATACGTAAAAAGAAAGAATAACTCCTCCATAACTAGCCTGCTCATTCTGCTTTCTGGCATAACAGACCACAAAGAAATTAAAAAGTTTATCGTGAAAAAAATACACCAGTGCTTTACACGAATGAAACAGAATTAAAAATGCAATCGCCAACTCTAGCAGTTGCTTTGCATTTGCTTTCTATATTCAATGCCTGTTCTGCCGAAGAGATAAATTATATTTCTCAGTTACTTTCTATAAAATCTTGTGGGCACTTCACTCCTTTCTCGCCGTCAGTGCAACTCACGCGGCGTACTGTAGGCATTACTAGAGGTTCTTTGCAGCGTCCCTTCGGCCCCTACCTGCAACCTCTTTCATTACTTTTACTGTGGCTCCATTCATATTATCTTTCTTCCACCTCGCTATCCACCCTCTTAACAAATATTTCATAGTGCAACTGCGAAGTTTTCATCCTGTTACACCTTTCAGACCTACCTACTCTCAATTTCCTTTCCAGCGCTGAATGACCTCATAGATCCCAGTGCTTGGCCTTTGGACTTAACTCTACATTCAATGCATTCACTCCTTTTACGAAAAAAAATATTTTCTTGGAAAAAAAAAAAAATCTTCGTCATATGGAGAGTTAAGGGAAAAACTCTGGGGAAAAACTTCGATAGTGTTTTCACCTGAATCTTTCCAGGTGCTAGGCGCCTTCTGCCCCTTGAATGTACCCAAGGTCACCACATATGCCAGTCCTAAGGTAGACTAAATTTTTTACTTAAACACGCTTATGGATTATGGGTACACTTATAAATCAATCCACAATGGCCATTAGCTTATAAATTGGCTATAAGGACCAGATAGCTTTCATTGGCGGTTATAAGGACGAAATAACGTTCATTAGCGGTTACAAGGACCGGATAACGTTCATTGGCACTTTCACACAATCGCAAATACTTGCATGCTTGTAAAAGATAGCCAACCGTATATTAAATCTTTCGCTTCGACTTCACGCCTACAAACCTGCATTGCAGCATAGAAGAGATTTCACCTGAATTATGACGTATATAATAATGTCGATGTTTTCTACCATCTCGCTTCAACCGTCTCCCCCAATCTAAACTAAATTCTCCACACAAGCAGCTAAGCCGCGGGAGTGTTAGGCTCCTTGTTTATGGGAGTTTGGCTCCAAAGAATGCTCACAACATAAATAGCGCCAGTGTTTACACAGCCTGCGGGTTATTCTATTTACTTTATGGTGTGGCAGGATGGCCCATAAACACACACCTCTCATCGCCATTGCTCGATATGAGCCAGGGATCCTCTATCGTCACTGACTGACAAATGTAGAATTTGGCAAAATCTGGCTCCGGTCATGCCCGTTTAAAAAGAAAGAGGCCCCGGAGAAATCAATTGAGGAAAGGCGAACTTTGGAGGACCGTTTTTGCGTTGTCCAGTGTGATCTATGGCGACGCAAAATTTAATGAAGGGAAATCGAGTGACCAGGATTAATAGAGTATCAGTCCTGTCCAGCGACCATTTCCAAAGTTTCGGGTTCTCGAGACGGAGGGCCGGTGAGAGGTGTTATAGATGACTGTGCCACGGGACGGCGCGCCTCTTTGACCTCGTAACTTCCTCCTGCACACCAGAATGGAGCCACAGTATATATATATATATATATATATATATATATATATATATATATATATATATATATATATATATATATATATATATATATATATATATATATATATATATATTAATGTTTGATTTTAAATCACGACGAAGGTCAAAGCGTGATGATTCTCCGAACAAAGTTACAGCCACGAAGGAAAAGTGGAACAATTGAGATGCTAAGTGCTTTCGTCTCATTACCAAGACATGGTTCACTTTTAGTTCGTGGCTGTAACTTTGTTCGTTATATATATATATATATATATATATATATATATATATATATATATATATATATATATATATATATATATATATATATATATATATATAAATAATTTATATACATTATACTCACGAAGTTTTATCAAATACAGCGTGACTTTATATACACAGACATTAATCTAAATGTCGTTTAATATCTACTTCGCTCTACCTAGGGAATATCACCGAAGGGGAATTATAACTGGTAAAAGATTTGGCACCTGGGAGATTCGAACACCCAACAGTGTCGACCGACGAGTTTAGGTAGACCCACACTGTCGGGTGTTCGAATTTCTGAAGTGCCGAATCATTTACCATTTATAATTCCCTTTCGGTAATATTACCTAAGTAGGGCGAATTGGATATTAAACGACATTTGCAACTTAATGTTTGTAATATATTTTTATATACACATACATACACACATACACATACACACCTATGTACATGCAATATTTACAAGTATATATATATATATATATATATATATATATATATATATATATATATATATATATATATATATATATATATATATATATAATGTATGGCGTGGCCCACTGATGAGAGCACAGAATTGGGATTTGAAAAGTCTGTGATTTTAACAGCCACAATAACTTCCTTGCTTCTCACTTCCTTCACACCATCCTGGGTACGGTCATGACCTGATAGAACTTTTAGAGCAAGACGTACCCAAAACGGCGTGTCGACATCGAGAAGTTAAGAGGTCATTGTGGCTATTACGGTAAAAAGGCGACGACTAGATTCTCTCTCTCTCTCTCTCTCTCTCTCTCTCTCTCTCTCTCTCTCTCTCTCTATATATATATATATATATATATATATATATATATATATATATATATATATATATATATATATATATATATATCATATATATATATATATATATCATATATATATATATATATCATATATACTGTATATATATATATATATATATATATATATATATATATATATATATATATATATATATATATATATATATATATATATATATACATAAACACCAAAACCACAGAGAGTTCATGAACTCCAGCTTGGAGATCCAGGCTGCACCGACAAACATACTTCCTTTCTGTATAAAGACGTAGCTAAGGCTACCTCGCCACCTCCAATATCCGTGAACTACAAAAAGGCCCGGCAAAACTTGACCACGTCCGTAAAAGACTGCCACCCCCCATAAAACTGCTAGGCGGTTCTTTTTGTATTCATATATACGCTGATGTCAATATTTTGCATAAACAGCCAGTGGCCGTTCCCACATGCGCCGAACTGTGTGTGTGTGTGTGTTTTTTTTTTTTCTCTGTTTTTCTCTTTTTAATCATTGCCACTCATCCTTTTGAAGAGAATAGAATGTAGGATTAGGCCAAGGGTCAAGCGCTGATACGGAAGCTGGCGCTAAAAAGGCTTTAAAGGTTGAACAGAAGGAAAACCTCGCAGTTGCAGTATGAATCAATCATTAAGAGAGGGTGGCAAGCAAGATGGAGGAAAGATTATGAACGGAGGTACAGTCAAAGGAGCGAAAGTGGTTGCAGCTAGGGGCCGAAAGGACACTGCAAAGAACATCAAGAAATGCCTACAGTGTGCTGCATAAGGTGCGCTGACGGCACTACACCGCTACGGGACTCATTCTTTTGACCAAACGAACGGCCGCCAACCTAGAACCAACGTGTCCTCCATGGGCCCAGACGAAAAATCCTTGTCTATGTGCAATGTAAATCTTCCTTTTAGTATTTTTTCATTTCCTCTCTGAATTTATCTTTCGCCTTTGTCATCTTCCTCTGAATTTCTATTTTCCCTACATTCCTCCATTTATATTAATTCTTTCCTTTCACTCTCTTCGCGCATGACTATGATTCTCCGCTTTTATACATTTTCAGCTATGTCCTTTATCTTGCTTTACAGGCTTCCGTTTTCCTTTCCTGTACTTATTTGTTTTGATTTTTATTCATCTGTCTATTTGAACTTTTATTCGGTTTCTCCAGCCTCTGTTTTTTTTTTTTTTTTTTCATATACTCGTCTGTCTTCATTGAAAGGGAGTTTTTATCGCTTTTATTCTCCGCGGCCTATTTCCTGGTCTTTCTGAAGTTATTTTTCCGAATGGAAAATTTGACGTAAACATTCCATTTACTTCTTTTCTTTGGCTTTTTTTTTTTTTTACTTCTATTTAAGTTTCCCCTCATCTGGCTTCACTTCGACTTTAGTTCTTCACAGCTTTGGCAAAAAAAAAAAAAAAAAGCGCGTTTACCGATAAAAACAACGATCCGAGCACTGACCAAAACTTCTTAATTGAATACAGAATTTAGGCCAAAGGCCAAGCACTGGGGCCTATGAGGTCATTTAGCGCTGAAACGGAAATTGACAGAAGGAGGTTTGAAAGGTGTAACAAGAGGAAAACCTCAAAGCAGTTGCATTATAAATCAATAATTAAGAGGGGGTGGAAAGCCAGATGGAAGAAAGAGAATATGAAAGGAGGTACTGTAAAAAAAAAACGAAAGGGGTTGCAGCTGGGGGCCATGGAAGGCACGCTGCAAAGAAAATACGAGTATATCTGAACTCCGCACAAAAACGCAAACTTCAACTTATCCCTGACATCTGATCCGAACATTTTTGTGACCTAGACCTTGAATGTCCCTTTTCTAAAAGGCATAATTTCTATTTTCGCATTATCTACTTCAGCTACCCCGAACTTGCATGAGCAGTACCCAAGACTTGTCATTTTAAATGCATTCACTCGATTCCGGTTTTGCAACGAAACCTAATGGACGACTGGGATACACATATGAACACGTGCTAAGTAATTCACATACGCACTAATGAGCTCACATGTGTATTCAATATAAGAAACTAATTAGCTAAATAATTTGCATTTAAAAAAACATTGCCACGTGTTCGTGGTTTTACCAAGAGCGGTGACGAAAAGGGAGAGAGAGAGAGAGAGAGAGAGAGAGAGAGAGAGAGAGAGAGAGAGAGAGAGAGAGAGAGAGAGAAACTAAACACCAGAGGACTGACTGTCTATCGCCTTCGAGCGTCCCAATAACAAAACTATCTACATCTACTTAGCGACAGCATTAACAATATAATTTCTGTCGAAACCGATTTTCCACGTCAGTAGCCATTACTTTTCATGCATCAGGCAGATTTCAGTAAAATTCTTTTCAACAAACAAAAACTAATAAGTACCTCTTACGAACATTTTAAATCTTTTGAATTCCTTTCTTTTTCCCATAATAGTTCAAAATGCTCAAGACAGCATTTAGCTCATAATAGGTCAACGGCATCAAGGAAAATGGCTCTCCAATATTTCGTTATCAATAACCTAATTGTTTCAAGGAAACTAATTTCTCAAGTGGCAAAACCTGATTCGAATAAAAAAATTCCCAGTTTCATAGAGAGAAAGACCAGTGTAACCTTTCATTTTAACGGATTGTCCTATTTTTACGTATTTAATGTCCAGTAGTAAAATACGTTATAAAATACATTATAATGTATTTTATTTTTACGTACTTAAAATCCAGTATCTTTACTAGAGTAAAGTACGTTATAAAATACATTATAATGTATTTTATTTTACGCACTTAAAATCCAGTATCTTTACTAGAGTAAAGTACGTTATAAAATACATTATAATGTATTTTATTTGACGTACTTAAAATCCAGTATTTTTACTAGAGTAAAATACGTTATAAAATACATTATAGTGTATTTTACTAGAGTAAAAATGCATTATAAGACATCTAGAAACGGTAATGGGTAAAAAATCGCAAGACCACCCAACAATGTGTGTGAGAGAGAGAGAGAGAGAGAGAGAGAGAGAGAGAGAGAGAGAGAGAGAGAGATCATTTTATTCTAAAAATGCAATACTGCATAAAATGAGGGTAAAGTGAAATGAGAAACCCTTGAAATCAGAATCCACCAATGAAATTACTTTGTGTAAAAAAAAAAATAAAGGGACCAAAAAAAGGCGAAACGTTCGCAGTGTCTAACAAGTGAATTTCTCCCAACACTATGGTCGTGACAAAGTAACTTTTAAATTTTGCACCAAAGTGAGAACGATTTTTTTTGGTGGTGGGGGGTGGGTGGGTTGTGTGTGTGTGTACTGTATGTGGGGGAGAGAGAGAGAGAGAGAGAGAGAGGTCTCCACGCAATGTTCTCTTTCCTCTTTAACCAAGTCGAGGAACACAGGCACAGGGATTTTATTTTGTTTTTGTTTTGTTTTTTTATTTGCGTTATTCTCCAAGTTCGTTCTGCGTCCACCTGTGAAACGAATATCCCATTCGAGTGGAAATAGACTCGGCGGAAAGAAAAACGAAAGGGTTTATTACCCTGGATGGAAAAAGTTAACTCTATCTACTTTTGCAGCCGTCCGTGTTAGTTTCCTCTCATTTTCTGCCCCCGAGGCAAGCAACATACATTCTTTTCGCTTAACATGACCTCGGAATTTCTACGTGTGACGGTGCGAAATGTTCATGCGTATGAACGTGTTTGTGTACACACATGAGACTCATTTCTCGGATTGTCTTTAGAGTGACTAAACGGATCACGTCTTGTCACGCCTTTGAATGGAATATAGAATTTAGGCCAAAGGCCAAGCACTGGGACCTATGAGGTGTTTCAGCGCTGAAGGGGAAATTGAGAGTTGAAAAGTTTAAAAGGTGTGTATGGAGGATAACCTCAAAGCAGTTGCGCTACGAAACAATTGTTAGGACAGGGTGGATAGCAAGAAGGAAGAAAGAATATGAACAGAGGTACAGTAAAAGGAAAGGTAGGGGTTGCAGCTAGGGGGACACTGCAAAGAACTTAAAGTAATCCCTACAGTGCACCGCATGAGGTGCACTGGCGGCACTACCCAACGGGGGTCTTGCCGTTGAACTAAATATATCCTCCTTCAAACCGACGACTCTGTCATGTCGCTGGAGGCCTTGAACTCCCCAATACTTTCCCTTTTATTGTCTCTATCAGTTCTGGTGTTAACTCCCCGGCCTCTGGACACTTTCGCTGTCCACGAGTGTCTGCACTTCTTCGCCTGTCGCTCCGCTTTTCTTTTCCTACTTGACACAAACTCTCCACAGGGTCCCGTCTTGACACATCTCAAACATCGTTGCCAGAAGCACGATTGTGGCTAATTTTAACCTTAAACAAAATTTCAAAAAAACTACTGAAGCTAGAGGGCTGCAATTTGGTATGTTTGATGACTGGCGGATGGATGATCAACATACCAGTTCGCAGCCCTCTTGCCTCAGTAGTTTTTAAGATCTGTGGGCGGACAGAAAAAGTGCGGACAGACAGACAAAGCCGGCACAATAGTTTTCTTTTACAGAAAACTAAAAGTGAATTCTAAATGTTTCTGAGGTTTTTTTTCTTTTTTTTTTGTCATTACTTCTCATATTCTCTCATTTCTTACTCTTTCCCTCCATGACATACAAATCGTTCCTTTAACCTACAGTAGATTATTGCTGGTCATAAATTCCTTCCCGTCTTATCAACAGATTATTTACTAAACAATTAATGGATCACAAGATTCCTTTCCGTCTTATCAACAGTTTACTTACTAAACCATCAAAGTATCACATCAAAATTAAAGTTACACTTAAATAAGCATCAATAGAGAAATATTACAATCTATAAGTAAATATAAAGGACGATATTAATATTACATTTTCTGTACATACATTGGTTAATTCTATATTGGGTGAAAGAACATTATGACACCCCAAAATATATGTGCAAGACTTGTCGAAATTAATTATTACTTTACCTGATAGTGTATTTCCTCTCTCTCTCTCTCTCTCTCTCTCTCTCTCTCTCTCTCTCTCTCTCTCTCTCTCTCTCTCACACATACACAAATACAGTCAGATGACTTTATGTGATTCAAGTGGAAATTCCTTGTTACCTAACTTTTTACCCACACCTAAAATACCAATATATGACTTTCAATTTGCCGGTGAATGGCTTTTGCATAAGAAACTGGTATACGGAAAAATTCGAACCTGTACATTGAAATATAGCTTAATGTACCTACCCTAATCCTTGCCTATAATAAATAAGTAAATAAGGTAACCTGCAACAATTTATGATGGCGCACAGTTGCAAAATAAAAAATATTTGACCAAAGGGAAGGCGTCAGTTAAAAGTAACATTACTCAAGCTAAAATGAGATAGACATTTTAACACGTTTTTACCTTGTATGACATTGGAAAACTACAAATGCCTGAAATGAAACCATAAAACCACATCAGTTCAAAATGAAGGACTTACGAGCTATCAGACTGCAGGCAAAATCAAAACTTCTGCATGATGAAAATGCCTTTTTGACAACGTGAATTTCCTTTTCCCTTCCCGATAAGATACTTGCATGACAGCTGTCGCCTACGACAGCTGTGTTCCTTCAGAACTCCTTGCTTTCCTACTTATGAAAATACAAAACAACACTTTTGAGTTTTGTCTTTTATTCGCTGAGGGTTAATCATTCGTTGATTATTCACGATAAATTAATTTTTAGCAATGTACAATGATTAACTATCAAGATAGATGGATGGATGCATGCAAGCGTGAATGTGTGAAATTAAGGGGAACATAAGGCCATTCAGAGTTAAATATGACGGAATCGTTAGATGTCATGGTATAAAGATACGGACACTTTCAAAAACCCCATTTTACCCAGTTTTCATCAAGTTACTCATACTCAGTTAATTACGGTTACGTTAAAACATTAAAATAATGAGGAAAATGATTAGGTAAAAGAGAACATAAATGTTAAGAAAATGTTAAACAAATAAGAAAGATAATAACGAAAAAAATTCCGTCTCTAAAAATTATGATCCTTTTGAGAACTGATGAGTGGCGGGGTGTCTATGTCATCTAAAAATTTTAGACAAAGATTTCCCTCCGTCGTTGGTCACAGTTCTAAGAGCAATGCTTCAAAGTGAGCTTCTCTGGTAACCATTCATCACAGAATGCATATTCAAGGGGCACTTCTTCCTTCTAAAATTACTGATGGGTTGTTAAGGTGGGTGAGCCCAGTCTCCCCAATCCTCAGCCGGCTTCAAACAATTTCACTCCTACCTGTTTGGAAGGACGACAACCAAAAACTTCTGCTGCGTTTTTGTGGTTTTAAACTTCTCATAGTTGCTACGGAGAGGGGAAAAACCACCGCTCCCGCCATTCCCTTCAAACATGTGACCTAATGGGTCCCAGCACATACACGTGGATTTTTCTCGACAAAATGTGCGAAAAAGCACCACCGAGCCTTCGAAATAAGTGGATACACTGAGTTATGGTAACTTGTATTGCGCTCAGAGAGTATGAATGCATTTCGAAGTCGACGTGCTTTGAGTGGCTTGCTAGGCAGAATAGAATAGAATATAGGATTTAGGCCAAAGGCCAAGAGCTGGGACTTATGAGGTCATTCAGCGCCGAAAAGGAAATTGACAGTAAGAAGGTTTGAAAGGTGTCACAGGAGGGAAAACCTCAAAGCAGGTGCACTAAGAAACAATTGTTGGATAAAGTGGAAAGTCAGATGGAAGAGAATATGAACGGAGGTACAGTAAAAGGAATGAAAGAGGTTGCAGCTAGGGGCCGAAGGTACGCTGCAAAGACCCTTAAGTAAGATCTGCAACGCACCAACTGAGGTGTACTGACGACACTAGCCCCCTACGGGACTGGCATGCCATAGATCAATCGTTTGCACTAAAGCTGTCACTCTGCAGTACACACCGATCCGCACGCTAGTAATTTTGCCTTGAATACTTCACCTCTGAACAGCGCAGCCAAACCCATCTTCTGATTCAGAGCCATCTGTCTAGATACTCTGATCACCCTCCTCTGTAAGTGGGAAGAGATGCAGAGAGAGAATAGGAAGACTTTCCCCAAGAATCTTGAAGGCTGGATTCTTAATAAGGGTGCTTTTCAGTCTCACTGTACAGGATAACCCAAGCTCCGCTCTTCTAAGCTCTAGAGGAAGTGTATGACAGTCAACAGAAGACTTTCCACGGGCCATGTTCTAAAATCCCCAGAGCTTACTCGAACAAACGTGTTGTGAACTATATCTAACTTTCCGGTTTACACAGTCGAGCTGATGGGTGCAGCTGACACACAGTCGAATACTGAACCTGCTTGGAAAATTATATAGGCCTAATGTGAGTTGGCATTTCTTAATTCAACTCCCAAGGATAAACCCTAGTTGCTGGACGGAGAACCCTAAACAATCATTGATGATAAATACTGTAAACACTGTTAATTGGATGTCAGAGGATGTTTAAGTATACCTAAGAACGATGAGAGACAGATGACAAGCTATCAACCACAAAAAATCAATGTACATTACACAAACATACATACATACATAATACACAAATATACTTATATAATATAATTATATATATATATATATATATATATATATATATATATATATATATATATATATATATATATATATATATATATATATATATATATATATATATATATATATATATAGTGTGTGTGTGTGTGTCTGTGTGAGTTCGTGCCGCGCCCTCATGGAGAAAATATTGGTACATTCTGTCACTCGAAGATCTTATATACTAATCATAAGATGATAAAAAATAATGTGCACCCCATCCATTATTCAGGGCGGAAATTCACTAATCTCTCTTAGCAATCATTAATCAGTACCTTATCGTTCACCTGGACACTCGTCCGCCAACCCCCACAAAACACCCTACTCCAATACCAGCAACATCAACCCATTTCACCCACAAACCCCTCCACAACCCCTACGTCAGATTAAGGTACCACTGTCACCCTACAGCCGATGTGTATAGTAAAGAATACCTTGCAACTCTCCCTCTCTCTCTCCTTCTTCTTCTTCTTCTTCTTCTTCTTCTTCTTCTTCTTCTTCTTCTTCTTCTTCTTCACGCCTCTGCCAGATATGATTCTTTTAGACAGTCGTTCATGGTAGTAGGTTTCTGCCTCCTAACACTAGCAGTTATGACTTGGACCATCGACAAGTGGCCCCTTTGTCTGTCAATTTTTTCACAAGTTGTATTTCGAAAGAGATCTTTCACAATCACAATTAATACCTGATCCCCTTTTCCTAACGGGAGCGACCAGAATTGCTGAACAGAAGCACCAATAAGCAGTAAATGTCCCTCGCTGCCGACCTTCCCAGTTCCAGAGGTCCTTCATTCCTCACACTGTTGGACTGTGGAACAGTCTCCCTGAGGAATTGTGCAACTGGACTCTCAAAAGTTCAAGTAAGATGCGGTGTATTATGGCCCCTAAAGCAATTCTCCTTGTATTTTTATAATTTCCTTATATTTTTATCCATTTATTTATTTATTTTTAATAAGTGATCTCTTCTTTTATGTATTTCCCATTACATACTGTTACTTCTTCCAATGTTTACCACATTCTTTGGAAGCTTGAATTTCAAGTCAATGGCCCTGTTGTGGGTTTCTTCCACTTGAACAGGGTTCGTCTTCTGAATAATAATAATAATAATAATAATAATAATAATAATAATAATAATAATAATAATAACCTTTTTCACTAATTTCTTCTTAGTCCACTCCTTGTGCCTCTTCCTCTCGGAACCTTCCTTCTCAACCCCCCACCCCCAACCCCCGGGCGTCCCAGGCGCGGTCTAAACGGAGTGAAGAAATGTGATGAGTTGGAATGGGAGGCATAAACCCTTGACGTAGGCACGGTGTTATTTCCAGCTGGTTAAAGGCATTGACGTGGCGCTATCCTCCACGCCACGGTCTTTCCTTCGGGGGTGGAAGAGCTAAGAGAAGGTGTGGGAAACGAAGTGGTCTCGAGAATAGAATAGAATATAGGATGTAGGTTTGAAAGGTGTAACAGGAGGAAAACCTCAAAGCAGTTGCACTATGAATCAACTGTTAGGTTAGGTTGGAAAGGAAGGTGGAAGAAAGAGATTATGAACGGAGGTACGGTAAAATGATTGAAAAGGGTTGCAGCTAGGGGCCGAAGGGACGCTGCAAAGAACCTGAAGTAATGCCTACAGTGCACCGCATAAGGTGTACTGGCGGCACTTCGCCCCCTAGGGGGAAAATGGTCTAGAGGACAGAACAAAACCCCCCCCCAAAAAAGGGGGGGGCGAGGAAGGCCAAATACCAGAACGAATCCAAAGTATTTCACTCCAGTGATAAGGGTCTGCTGTCGATTACAAAAGACAGAATATCCTTCACTCTAAAAATAACCATTATAATTCCAAATGGCAGAGTAACGCAGCCGAGACTTCTAAATAACGCGCCCCACAAAGATTCTGATCTGCCATTATGCAACTACAATGAGAGAGAGAGAGAGAGAGAGAGAGAGAGAGAGAGAGAGAGAGAGAGAGAGAGAGAGAAACTTGCTACTATAATATATACAACATGTTTACACGAAAAAAAGAATATTTACTCAATCTAAAAATTAAGTAAACAATCAATATTTACTTTTGTAAACAAACGACACAAACTAAATATCAACTCTAGACCATCCATGAAATTACCATAATTAAATTCATTAACTAATAGCCAAGCTGAGATGCGGGAAGGGAGCCATAATACAGCAGAGGTCTTTTCAATCAGTAACGTGAAAGATTCTTCATAACGAAAGCAAACACTCAAAATAATACACGCAATTTGAACGGCTGACAAAATTGGTAGTTGTAAGATCTCTCAGAAATTCTACAGGGGAAGCACGTCAGGTTTATACTCCTTGTTTCACTCCCCTAAGGTACATCTGGAATATATATATATATATATATATATATATATATATATATATATATATATATATATATATATATATATATATATATATATATATATATGTGTGTGTGTATACATATATGTGTATGTATGTAAGTATGTGTGAGTAAGTTTGTGAGCGTCTATATGTTTGTGCTTGTAATTTGGACAAAATAATTCACCATAAAAATAAAGATGAAATATTTTATACCATAGTCATAAACAAACCAAAATTGACATTAAAGATGAAACAATTATCTGACGTGCTAAAATAGAACTAAACGAAAAGTACCGATATTTCCGAAGGACAAACTTCAATAAACATTATCAATGTATCGCCTCACTTTTCACGAGACCAAACGACAAACGAGCAACAATTGGCAAAGTAAACAGGAATAACGAAAGCAAAAAAAAAAAAAAGGGACGCATATATTTAAAATTAATATTATAAAAAGCTCGACTCTTAAGAACGCCTCCTGCCCTTTGCGTGGACCAGGTAAAATTAATATTATAAATATAAATGTTATCATATAACTTAAACGAGATTGCGCCCAGAAAATTAGGCCTCTGGGAAATTACACCGTCAAAAAGCAAGAAGCTAACGATTCTTACTCGAGGTAAAGAATTAATTCTATATATGTATATATATAATATTATATATATATATACATATAAATATATATATGTATATATATATATAATATATATATGTATATATATTATATATAAATAATATATATGTGTATACATATTATACAATAAATACGTATACGAGAGAGAGAGAGAGAGAGAGAGAGAGAGAGAGAGAGAGAGAGAGAGAGAGAGAGAGAGAGAGAGAGAGAGAGAGCATTAAACTCATTAAATTCTTAGGTAAGTGACACACCGCACTCACAGGTATATTTGAAGTAATTAAAAATGACATTTTGAATACGTATCAAGCGAATGGGCTCGATCAAATGGTTATCCAGTCATTCTAAAAGGGCTGTAAAATAAATAATAATATTTCAATAAAGTTTGATCAGTGTTTTGTATAAAAGTTGAAAATCGGTTAATGTTAATTCTAACAAGACTCTCTGTTGAGAAAAGGGAGTATAAGAAAATACTATCTCTCTCTCTCTCTCTCTCTCTCTCTCTCTCTCTCTCTCTCTCTCTCTCTCTCTCTCTCTCTCGCATTTAAATTCCTTAACAGGAACCACTCTTACTGAGTCTGAACATTAACAGCTGATGCCTGCGTCAAGGCCATAATGTGAATTCTCTCCATTTTAATCCTAAATGGCAAACTTCATGTTGCCACTATTCAGGGAAATATTTGCGCGGAAATGACTGACCATATAACACACTCGACCTAGAAATGAGAGAGAGAGAGAGAGAGAGAGAGAGAGAGAGAGAGAGAGAGAGAGAGAGAGAGAGAGAGAGAGAGAGAGTTAAAGGATGCCTTAATCATATCTACACTTCGGATTCCATTACAGAAAGGACCAAACTGTGTTTAAGTTACTTAACAATATCGTAACATTAACCTAAAAAAAAAAGAAAGGATTTCCAGTGCGGGACACACAAGAGATTATTACGGTTTTCAACAATTCAACAATACAGTGGACACGCACAAGCCGGTAAGGAAATTCTCTCTCTCTCTCTCTCTCTCTCTCTCTCTCTCTCTCTCTCTCTCTCTCTCTCTCTCTCTCTATATATATATATATATATATATATATATATATATATTATAATAAAATATATATATATATATATATATATATATATATATATATATATAATTATATATTACATTAATTCTTCACCTCGAGTAAGAATTCTTAGCTTCTTGCTTTTTGACGGTGTAATTTCCCAGGGGCCTAATTTTCTGGGCGCAATCTTGTTCAAGTTATATGATAACATTTACTTATATTTATAATATCAATTTTATCTGGTCCACGGAGAGGGCAGGGAAGCGTCCTTGAGAGTCGAACTTTCTATTATATTACTTCAAAATTCATTCATTCCAAGGAAAAGAGAAAACTAAATAATGTCTTACCTTCCGTAATATTTATGAAGGCTTCGAATTACGTGAAATTTAATTCACACACTCAGTTTTAGTGGAAGGATATAATGATCCCAGAAAGAAAATAACATGATGGAGTAAGTAAATTGTGGATGACAACAAAAAATAAAACTGAAAAGTGGAGACTCCAAATCATGTCACATTTGTAAAAACACGGAGATATGTATCACATGCATTGCTGGAATTCTTCTCTTCGACAGACATACGTAATCATAATCACGCATACTTTTCGACAGTACGTCACAGAATGCAACCAAACCCCAGCGTGAAAGTGAGCCACTCATTTCTTACAATTACAATATTTTAAGAAAACACCAACAATTTTCTGGAGTACAGCGCGCACTCCATTTTCATAAATCTCATTAGAGGGAGTTATTTCATACGAGACAATCTCTCTCTCTCTCTCTCTCTCTCTCTCTCTCTCTCTCTCTCTCTCTCTCTCTCTCTCCCCGGCAACGATCTTGAATACAAACCTGCTATTTGAGCGCATGAGAGCAAATGAAATTTTATGTTCTCTTGACCACGTCACCGCCATTCTTCAAAATAATGAGCCCTTAACATTAGCTGCTCTGAGAGAGAGAGAGAGAGAGAGAGAGAGAGAGAGAGAGAGAGAGAGAGAGCCCCAGCCCCACATGTAAAAGAAGTACTTGCTAACATTATAAAGTTCGAGATGGATCGGCAGAGAGACAGAAAACCTTTACAAAGCCCTTAATCAACCAATCCGACAGAGAGAGAGAGAGAGAGAGAGAGAGAGAGAGAGAGAGAGAGAGAGAGAGAGAGAGGTATAAGAAATACTTGCTAACATTATGAGGTTCCAGATGGAAGACAAATACATAAATAGAAAACCTTTGCAAAATTCTACATCTACTATTCCAATATTGAGAGAGAGAGAGAGAGAGAGAGAGAGAGAGAGAGAGAGAGAGAGAGAGAGAGAGAGAAAACAGGTATAAGAAATACCTACTAGCATTATCAGGTTCGAGATGGGGAGACAGATAAATAAATAGAAAACCTTAACAAAATCTTTAGCCAACCAATCCAACATCGAGAGAGAGAGAGAGAGAGAGAGAGAGAGAGAGAGAGAGAGAGAGAGAGAGAGAGAGAGAGAGAGAAACCGTTTCCAAACCCCCCACTGAAAAACAGAACAGGTGACGCAGTTGTTCGTATCCCCGAAGTGGCTGCAAGTTTTTACCCACGATCTCCGGCTACCGGATCATTCCGCTCCAAGATAAATTCCTCCTCTGAGATAGAGAGAGAGAGAGAGAGAGAGAGAGAGAGAGAGAGAGAACTGACATCCCCAAACGCTGCCTCTCGCTTTCATTGGTTTTGTAACTGCCTTCCCCGGGTATTTATGCTGCTGCGATGTGTAGCTGAGTTTCTATGCTGTGAGGAATTTCCCTGCGGCATCAGTTCCACTGTGTCGTTGTTTTTCACGTATAGCCTTCTCTATCTAGCTTCGTTTCTGCCTGACATGGACTGTTCTAGTTATTTTCATTTTGCTTGATTTTTTACTTGACCTATTCTGCTCATTTACATATATTTTATATATATATATACAGTATGTATACATATACACACATATATATACATATCTAAATATATGTATATATATGTATATATATATATATGTATATATATATATATATATATATACATACATATATATATATATATATATATATATATATATATATATATATATATATATATATATATAAAACTACATGCATAATTTTTAATGATGCTGATTTCCAGTGAGGTCACAATAATAATAATCAAGGTCACTCTTATGGGCCCCAAGGTCAAAAGGGGAATTTAACAATGGCCATAATTTTGTGACCGCAGGGCACAAAGACAAGTCAGATATCTCTGTACAATCCAATACCGATTCTTCTGTGCAGAGTCAGGTCTAGGTCATGTCTAGATGCCAAAGAATATGACCTTGGCTGCAACTTTGGTAATAATAATTCACTAGCTCTATCAATGTGAAGAGTGAAATTAAGGTCATGGTTATAATTTCAGTCAAAGGAAAAAATTAGGGCTCTTTTATGTTTGGACGCTTACATATACATATACAAATGTGTGTTCGTACGCACGCGCAAAAGTGCGCGTGTGGGTGCGCGACCGTGTCTGTGTTCGCGGTCAGAGCTTCAGTGCTTCTACATGTCAAGATGAATGGAATGGAATAAAGAGTCTAGGCCAAAGGCCAAGCACTGGAACCTATGAGGTCATTCAGCGCTGGAAAGGATATTGTGAGTAGGTAGGTTCGAAAGGTGTAACGGGAGGAAAACTTCAAAGCAGTTGCACCATGAAATAACTGTTGGGAGAGATGGATAGCAAGATGGAAGAAATATAATACGAACGGAGGTACAGTAAAAGAAGTGAAAGGGGTTACAGCTAGGGGCCGAAAGGACGCTGCAGAGAACCTTTAGTAATGCCTACAGTGCACCCCGTGAGGTGCACTGACGGCACTAATCCCAAACGGAAATATGTCAATATGAAACCAGATCATATTCGCAGCTAAAACCAATTCGCCCTCAAAAAAGCTTACGGGGTCACAACAGGAAGAACAAGACCAAACTGCGGAAGGAGCTGATCAATCACTAACCGGAAATGAAATCCGGAAATGCCAAGTCAGTTTTTATCATGACACTCCTGGTCTGAGGAACAACAATCACGAATATCGTTCATTACACAAACCCTTCGCTCTGGCTATAATTCCGCCAATTACCGAATGAATGAGTGACTGAAAAGAACAATCATCGGCATAACAACCGAACGCCCCCCCCCCTCCTGTCTACCCCCACTCTCCCCCGCCCCCTAAAATAAACGGCAATTACAAAGCCATTTCCAAATGTCAAAGCACTTAACATCAAATATCATGCAGGCAATTTTCCTGTTCTCTCTCTTGTGCACAGGCCTGGGGAGAGAGAGAGAGAGAGAGAGAGAGAGAGAGAGAGAGAGAGAGAGAGAGAGAGAGAGAGAGAGAGACTTCTTCATAGTTGATATCATCTTTTCTACTTTAAACACCACGCCTCGTATCGTGTCCTGTACTCACTCTCTCTCTCTCTCTCTCTCTCTTGCTTCTAATTGTGAGTGAAATCTTGATGCCATTTCCGCTACCTGAACTCATTAAAAATGCTACTACATACTTACGCCACAACTGTGCACATAAATCATTGCTCCTATCAATGCACCGCCATTTTATTTATTCCTAGACCTCAATTTGCATACTTGCTGCTTTGCATACATGGAAAAACATCCCTAACGAACTTAATATCAATCCGTAACGTGGCCACTATTTTTACTCATCAATACAGCTGTTCGATATTGAAAATTGGAATCAGCTTTTATTATTACTCAATTCTTTATTCATCATGCAAAATATGATTATACATTATTCTTGTACGATATATATCGCTATACAGACAATAATCATGGAATGGCAATGAACATATATCTAGAAATTGCGTCAGTTTGGACAAAAAAAGGTTATATATATATATATATATATATATATATATATATATATATATATATATATATATATATATATATATAGATAGATAGATAGATAGTATATATATGTGTATGTGTATGTGTATGTATATATATATATATATATATATATATATATATATATATATATATATATATAGATAGTATATATATGTGTGTGTATATGTATATCTTATATATATATATATATATATATATATATATATATATATATATATATATATATATATATATATATATATATATACTGTATACAAAAACAAACAAACATATATATATGTATGACGCGTGATTTATATATCTAACTTACAAAGGACAAATTAAAAAGGATTTGATATTCACAACCCTTTTTATTTTTCTTGTGAACGTGATTGTACACACATACACGCACGCACAAACAAACACATATCCACAGTATGTGTGTGCATGGGCCCGAGTGTTGTTTTTATTTCATTTATTTATTTTATTCATTTATTATTATTATTTTTGGAGAACTAAAGGCAGTCAGCGACAGCCCAACTGCAACTGAGTGAGACGAGTCAAACCGGCCAGCATCCCCTCTCGGAGACATCTGAAGGTCAGCGTCGACAAACGCTCAAGATAAATCGAGCGAAAGCCAAGCAATTCCTTATGACCGAAGGCGCCTCAATGAGATGACAAAACCCCACTCGTCCAAGTCAATTGGGACACCTGCTTCTCTCTCTCTCTCTCTCTCTCTCTCTCTCTCTCTCTCTCTCTCTCTCTCTCTCTCTCTTACAACGTTTTCATTTTATATTTGGCTGTGGGTATCACTGAAATAACTTTTCCTGTTCCGTATCTTAGTATAATGTCCTAAATGATAGGTATATTCAAATGTGTAAATATATATATATATATATATATATATATATATATATATATATATATATATATATATATATATATATATATATATATGCTTAAAAGTTCACAGTTGATGCACGCGACTTCAGTACATAAGCGAATACCACAGGAAAATGACAGGCAGAAATTCAGTACCAAGTGCTCTCACGTGTTGTTTATATATATATATATATATATATATATATATATATATATATATATATATATATATATATATATATATATATATATATATATATATATACACGAGCGGCAATTGACTTTACTCCTTCTCGTGGTCAGGTCGGCAACGTGACCTCGTTGTGATTACGGGACGCGGGTTCGTTTCCCGCTACCGGACATCATACCTGCTTCACATTTCTTGCACTTGGATCCAAGGCTTTGTAATGACATGCGCATCCAAGAAGAGTAAAGAAGTGCAGAAGTTAAGAGGGCATTGTGGCTATTACAATCACATACATATCTAGTAAAAAGTGACCGGTAGATTCTATACATACCTGTATGTAAGTTTCTATGCATGCACTGAGTTGTCTGGCACCCGGATGCCAATTCCTACCTTTCATCTCGCCGCTTAACGCGTAGGTCGCACACGATCGACCAGAGAACCTCCACCGCCCACACATGAATGACGCAATCACCAATGATCAACCCTAAGTTCGCCTGAGGGCATGAGGGCGAGGGCTCCTCAAGACCCGATGTCCCCCTTCTATTCAGGACAATTCGCTCGAGTGATTCGTTTTGGGACGGTCGCTGGCCGTGAGGAGGTCATGAGATTTTTTATGCTAGCTGTTTCGTCGGTGGCTTTTGTTCGTTTGCAGCTTTAGGGTGTATTCTGATTTAAAGCAAACAAGTAAAAAGTACTTCGGCGCAATCGAGTTTTCTGTACGCCCGCTACAAAGTAAAATCAAGGCCACCGTAAATAGATCTATCTTTCGGTGGTCTCGGTATACTGCTGTATGAGCCGCGGCCTATGAAACTTTAACCACGGCACGGTGGTGGCCTGTTCTATACCGTTGCCAGACGCACCATGATGGCTAACTTTAACCTTCAATAAAATAAAAACTACTGAGGCTAGAGGGCTGCAATTTGGTGCGGTTTGATGATTGGGGGGTGGATGATCAATATAACAATTTGCAGCCCTCTAGCCTCAAAACTTTTTGAGATCTGAGGGCGGACAGAAAAAGTGCGGAAAGAATAAAGTGCGGACGGACAGACAAAACCGGCAGAATAGTTTTCTTTACAAGAAACTAAAATTGCTATTTGTAGTTTGTACACAATTTTCTGTCCGTCGTTAGCAATTAATCTTTATCTCTGTATATCTGCCAGATTTATTTAAAATTTCTGTCGCCTACAGAGCAATCTGTCCAACACTGCTTGGTTTCATTTTGTCATTTCCATGACACTGATCATGTCTTGCATAACCTTATTGGAGAACTCTGTGTTCAGTATAGTTGATCTGAAATTTCTTTTCTGCCTGATGTATAATTGTCCATAACTGGATTTGCTTACTTGTTATCAGTGCGCATGTGCTATATCATTTTAGTTTTATTTAATTTGTCCTTAATTTTATTCATTATCCTGTGTAGGACACGCAACTGTGTAATAAGAGATCGCTTTCAAGATTCTCAAATGTCCATGATAATCTTGTGTTGAATCGCTCTTAAGATTCTCAAATGTCCATGATAATCTTGTGTTGAATCACTTTCAAGATTCTCAAGTGTCCATGATAATCTTGTGTTGAATCGCTCTTAAGGTTCTCAAATGTTCATGATAATTGTTTGTTGAATCGCTTTTAGGATTCTCAAATGTCCAAGATAATCTTCTGCTGAATAGCTTTTAAGATTCTCAAATGTCCATGATAATCTTTTGTTGAATCGCTTTTAAGATTCCCAAATGTCCATGATAATCTTTTATTGATTCGCTCTTAAGGTTCTCAAATGTTCATGATAATCTTTTGTTGAATCGCTTTTAAGATTCTCAAATGTCCATGATAATCTTGTGTTGAACCGCTTTTAAGATTCTCATATGTCCATGATAATCTTGTGTTGAATCGCTCTTAAGATTCTCAAATGTCCAGGACAATCTTGTGTTGCATCGCTTTTAAGATTCCCAAACGTCCATGATAATCTTTTGTTGAATCGCTCTTAAGATTCTCAAATGTCCAGGACAATCTTGTGTTGCATCGCTTCTAAGATTCCCAAATGTCCATGATAATCTTTTGTTGAATCGCTCTTCAGATTCTCAAATGTCCAGGACAATCTTGTGTTGCATCGCTTCTAAGATTCCCAAATGTCCATGATAATCTTTTGTTGAATCGCTCTTCAGATTCTCAAATGTCCAGGACAATCTTGTGTTGCATCGCTTCTAAGATTCCCAAATGTCCATGATAATCTTTTGTTGAATCGCTCTTAAGATTCTCAAATGTCCAGGACAATCTTGTGTTGCATCGCGTTTCGGAGATATGCTTTCCATCAGTCTCTGTCATCGGATAAAAAGCTTTTCCCATCTACATCCCTTCACACGTCTTCGTCCCTTCGTCTAACTAAGCGATTTCTCATACTGCTTGAAGCATCAGTTTGTAAAGCGGCGTGTAATGTTGCTCGCCGACGGAATTCAATCTGTCGCAAGAGTCTCTTCATCAACCCTATTGCCTCCTGTCGAATTTGTCTGTTCACTGGAAGCTGCGTGATTTGTATCTTTGCAACAAATCCTACTGGGTTGTTTCTTCCATCGCAGCTTCAGTTTTTGAACGATCAATGAGAGTTTTTTATTTTTCTGTAAAAGAAAACTATGGAGATGGCTTTGCTGTTGGTCCGTCCACACTTTTTCTGTCCGCCCTCAGATCTTAAAAACTACTGACGCAAGAGGGCTGCAAATTGTTATGTTGATCATCCACCCTCCAATCATCAAACATACCAAATTGCAGCCCTCTAGCCTCAGTAGTTTTTATTTTATGTAAAGTTAAAGTTAGTCATGATCGTGCGTCTAGCAACGCTATAGGACAGGCCACCACCGGCCCGTGGTTAAAGTTTCATGGGCCGCAGCTCATACAGCATTACACCGAGACCACCTAAAGATAGATCTATTTTCGGTGGCCTTGATTATACGCTAAACAGAAGATTCGATTGCTCCGAAGAAACGTCGGCGCATTTTTGAATTGTTTTCTATTTCTCCCGAAAACCCATTCCTGAAAAATTCGGTCATCCGCTAAGGAAACCTATAGAGAAACTGACTTTCAGACACACCCATAACACAAAAAACTGCAATGTGCAAAGCAATTAATTCCTCGCAAAGACAAAACATGGAACGCAGAGATGTCCGCTATCAACAGCAACAGCAGGAACTGAAACTATTGCACTACCCATCCGTAAAGAATCAATTATGTGCTTCGTTCAACAAATATATATTTCGTAGCACGCAGTTCGCGTCGAAAAAATAGGATAAATAACCTGTAATTCTTAATCCGCAGAGGGAACGCGTTGCAAAACAGAAGTATTACTTAATATGCATCATTTCAAATTAATTTTAAACCTCTCATTAAAATACGCTTCAGACTAGAACAAAATAACCTACTCTGCAACAATAGCAACCATTATTATTATTATTATTATTATTGTTGTTGTTATTAGTGGTGGTAAAAGTGATAGCTGCATCAGCGGCATTCAGTTTGTACAGAGTTTTCTCTGTTATTCCAAAAATTGATTTTTCTAGGTTACGGCATTCTGCCCGTAACACGCCGATATTGGTCATACTTGGAGAGGAAAGCAGGTTGCAAAATTAGGTAGTTTATTTACGATAAACACAGTATAACAGCAACAGGATACTGTTATCTTTATTACTATTATTATTATTATTATTATTATTATTATTATTATTATTATTATTATTATTATTATTAGTGAACGTTCCTTTTATATTAATTTGAGAATGAAAACGACAGAGAGATAACTTAAGTTCTAAACACGAAGCCAGATTCCCTTAATAGATATACTTTCATAATACCTTAAAGGTGACCTCCGCCCTTTATAGATTGATTAATTGATTAGAGAAGCAATGAAAGTGATCATCAAAATGAACAAGAGCATAATTGCCAGCCCGACCGCTGCCGAAGCGGTCATGACCTCATCACCTGGCCTTCTTCACGCAACAATTGTCCTTCTCCCGAGGCATCTCCATGCACCTACATCCAGAACAAGTCCATCCATCGGGCGTACTCGTCTTCGCATCCAGTCATCCAGCGCCATCAAGTTAATTCGATGATTATTCCAAGAAGGGAATATGGCCCCAGCGCACTACGCTCATCACCGACTGTGACTTAGTTCGATGTCTCTCAGAGCAAAAGCATTTTGAATATAGGAGTGAATTACAATCAGTAACATAATCATGAAGATAATGATGATGATCATGTTAAACCTGAAGATGAAGGTATAAATTTCTTATAAGATGAAGGTATAAATTTCTTATAAGATGAAGGTATAAATTTCTTAAAAAATGATCACCCACGTCAGCAGAAGTTTCTGTGACGGGACGAA
>NC_089767.1:6384947-6459947 GCF_040412425.1 Macrobrachium rosenbergii
GAGAGAGAGAGAGAGAGAGAGAGAGAGAGAGAGAGAGAGAGAGAGAGCACTTATGCATAATGCAAAACTCCCACCACAAATGCTAAACATCAACATATATCCTGCAATGGCATAATGGCAATACAGAACTCCGTGAATATAACATGAAACAATACCAGAGAGAGAGAGAGAGAGAGAGAGAGAGAGAGAGAGAGAGAGAGAGAGAGAGCACCTATGCATAATGCAAAACTTCTACCACAAATGCTAAACAATAACGTATATCCTGTAATGGTAATACAGAACTCCGTGAATACTACATGAAACAATACCACAGAGAGAGAGAGAGAGAGAGAGAGAGAGAGAGAGAGAGAGAGAGAGAGAGAGAGAGAGAGAGAGAGAGAAATCAAAGGAGGTGCGTGGGTTAAATAGAGACATTTATTATTCAAAGCTCTCGCTGGTGAGCCAAGGACAGCTATACACAGCGCAGCTATAATGTACAAGGAATTAATGGGAGAACTGATGATTATGCAGAAAAGAGAGAGAGAGAGAGAGAGAGAGAGAGAGAGAGAGAGAGAGAGAGAGAGAGAGAGAGAGAGAGAGAGAGAGCTGCATACATTTTCTCGACTGACTAAACAAATACATTCAGCACTGAGAGAAGTGTGACCCGTGCACGGCCGAATGAACACATCAACCGGGGATACTACACATGATACGACTGAAGGTGACGCGAAGAAGGAAAGTGACCAACGAACGTCAGCACAAGAGGAGCGTCCTGTCCTGTCTTAGGAGCCAATCCAAACATTGGTGAGTGCTCCGGCCCACTTAAAGAGGGCCTGCGAGCACGCCTTGCGAATAAAAGAGCGTTGCCTGGTCAACCGTCCAAGCATGCCTGACAACTCGGATATCGGAGGTCACTGACTCATGAACTACATACTCCGTGGAAATCGACCGAGAATTTCTCCAAGAATTCGCCTCGTGGCTTCAGAATGCAGCGTCCGAGCGTCCCAATCGATGGAATGCAGGCCATTCAATATTCATCAATGCAGGGACACGCAATCGCCAAGGTTTCTACAGGGCCACAAATAAATGAAATGGTGGCCGCATATTCCGTAGAGTTTTACGACGTTATTTGAAACTTGCGTTGTGATGAGTCGAGTTGAATGTAGAATTTAGGCCAAAGGCTAAGCACTGGGACCTACTATAAGGGGTCATTCAGCACTGAGATGGTAATTGGGAGTAAAAGGTCTGACAGGTGTAACAGGAGGAAAACCTCAAAGCAGTTGCACCATGAATCAATTGTTAGGAGAGGGTGGGAAGTAAGATGGAAGAGGGAGAATTTGAAAGGAGGTACAGTAAATGGAACGAAAGGGGTTGCAGCTAGGGACCGAAGGTACGCAGCAAAGAACCTTAAGTGATGCCTACAGTGCACCGCATGAGATGCACTGACGGCTCTACCCCCTAAGAGGGCGTTCTGATCAGGTCCACAGACAAGCAATTATACGCTGGATTCCTCAAAGTATTAGCACCGGATCGGCTTCAATCCATGCATTTTTAATTGGAAAAGGAAATGTACTTGAGAATATTTCAGAACATCAACACTAATATTGACAACACACGGGACTGTGTGTTGATTACTTCCCCTATTACTAATATTAACCCACTCCTCAAAATACGTGGGACATGTATCAAATATTCCTTGAATCTCTCTCTCTCTCTCTCTCTCTCTCTCTCTCTCTCTCTCTCTCTCTCTCTCTCTGAGCTTTCACCTATAATCGATTACTTGCGTGTTGCAAAACCAGCTATGAGAGCAAAGATAATTGTGGATGGAAACAAATAAAAAAATAAAAATGGGGATCGAAATTATTTGCAATTTTATTTCTAAAGCCTGAAATATTTATAAAATGATTCAAAATGTGGAAATGTCATTTTACTTATAATTTTATTTGCTTTAATTTTATTTATAATTTGATTTGTCTATTTCTTGGAAAGAAGCCAGATTATTGACAGAAATTTAATATACCTACTAATCACATAATCTCTACGACAGCAAACTCTAAACAAATAATATGTAACCACACACTAAACATACACAAACACATATATACATATATATACACATATATGAATAAATCTGATCACATCACCGTGATTCATATACAAGCATTAGGCTACAAAATTATGTCCTTTAAAATCCTCTTTTGATGGCCGTGTGGTTTAATCACGTCACTGTAGTCCTGAGTTCTTGTCTTCCGTTGTTCGAGCCCACGAGATGACGAACTTATTATCAACTAAAAAATTCCCCTTCAGGTAACATATATGAAAATATATTATTTCCGATGTTATATATACATACTCATGTACGTATGTTCATCAACTCCCTGCCTGGAAGAAGGTAAACATTTAACTGCACTTTAACTGTAATTAAACAAACACGAATGATATATTTGGAGGAACAAATCCACGGTTATGTAACCGTGCAAATACATCTAAAAATAAAACTACAGAGAGTTTTCGAGAATCTGAACGATTCCCCTTCTCAAGAGGGGAATCGTACTGATTTTCGGAAGATCTCTGTTTTGCTTTATGTCTCAATATATTTGTACAGTTACATAACCGTGGATTGGTTCCTCCATTTTAAGACTCATGCTAGCGGATTTCAGTTTTCTGAAAAGAAAATCATTGTGCCGGCTTTGTCTGCCCCTCCGCACTTTTTCTGTCCGCCCTCAGATCTTAAAATCTACTGAGGCCAGAGGGCTGCAAATTCGTATGTTGATCATCCACCCATCAATCATCAAACATACCAAATTGCAGCCCTCTAGCCTCAGTTGTTTTTATTTTATTTGAGGTTAAAGTTAGCCATAATCTTGCGTCTGGCAACGATATAGGCCAGGACGCCCTCAGCTCTTGAAAACTACTGAGGCTAGAGGGCTGCAAATTGGTATGTTGATCATCCACCCTTCAACCATCAAACATACCAAACTGAAGCCCTCTTGCCTCAGTTATTTTTATTTTATATGAGGTTAAAGTTAGCCATAACCGTGCGTCTGGCAACGATATACGCCAGGCCACCACCGTGCTGTGGTTAAAGTTTCATGGGCTGCCGCGGCTCATACAGCATTATACCGAGACACCAAAGGATGCATCTATTTTCGATGGCCTTCATTATACGGCACATCGAAAACTCGACTGCGCCGAAGAAACTTCGGCGCATTTTTGACTTGTTTTAATGAAATGATCCACTTCCCGAGCAGAAGCCAGTCGTGGGGAGAAGCGATAGCGCCGACATTATACACCTTTAAATGGCGTCACTGTGACCTGATTGAAAATTGTGTGGCAGCTATAAATACTGTGCATAACGATCACGTCTCATTACTCACACCTCGTGAAGGTAGGCTTAGCACATTCCGGCGGAAAAAGAAATTTGATGTAATGTTATTATAAGCGACTGACCCGACATGCGTGTATGCGTGAATGTAAACGCTGCAAAGAATTCTCTTTTATTTCATTTTCAGTTTTCTGAAAAAGAAAAATATTGTGATGGCTTTGTCTGTCCGTCCGCACTTTTTCTGTCCGCCCTCCGATCTTGAAAACTACTGAGGCTAGAGGGCTGCAAATTGGCATGTCGATCATCCACCCTCTGGTCATGAAACATACCAAATTGCAGCCCTGCGTCCTCAGTAGTTTTTATTTTGTTTACGGTTAAATTCAACGATGATCGTGCGTCTTGGGCACTATAAGACAGGCCACCACCTGACCGTGACTGAAAGTTTCATGGGCCGCGGATTATACAGCATTATACATTGTACATTAATCTCGGTTTTTTTTTTTTGTTTTTTTTTTGCAGGTAACCAAAATGACGAGGTTTCTTGTCCAACCTGATTTCTTGTGCATATACAAAATCAATGACCAGTATGCCATACCATTTTCCTAATCCAACGGTACGCCCATCTATATTACCCGCTGGATTCGGAAAATGGCATGGTCGTTACTGATTCTGTATATGCACAAGAAGTTCAGGTTGGACAGGATATTTCGTCATTTTGGTTACCTCAAAAAAAAAAAAAAAAAAAAAAAAATTACGCCGAAGTTTCTTCAGCGCAATCGAGTTTTCTGTGCAGCCGCTACAGCCTATAATCAAGGCCACCGAAAAACAGATCTATCTTTCGGTGGTCTCGGTTTAATGCTGTAAGAGCCGCGACCCATGACACTTTAACCACGGCCGGGTGGTGGCCTATCCTATATCGTTACCAGAAGCACTATTACGGCTACATATAACCTTAAATAAAATAAAAACTACTGAGGCTATAGGGCTGCAATCTGGTACGTTTGATTGGAGGGTGGATGATCAACATACCAATTTGCAGCCCTCTAGCCTCGGTAGTATTTAAGATCTGGGGGCAGACAGAATAAAGCGCGGACGGACAGACAAAGTCGGCACAACAGTTTTCTTTTACAGAAAGGTAACTAGCACTAACGATAAACAAACGCAAATACATATATGAACACAAACTAATAAGTCGACTCATCCCAGCAAGAACGTTCGAAGACTGCAAACCTCCCTCAAGGAATAGAACAGAACATAGAATTTAGGCCAAAGGCCAGGCGCTGGGACCTACAAGGTCATTCAACACTGAGAGGGAAATTGAGAGTGAGGGAAATTTCAAAAAGGTGTAAAACCTCGCAGTTGCACTAGGAAACGATTTGTTAGAGAGGGTGGAAAGGAAGATGGAGGAAAGATAATATGAACGGAGGTACAGTAAAAGGAATGAAAGGGGTTGCAGCTAGGGGCCGAAGGGACGCCGCAAAGAACCTTATGTGATTCACTGACGTCACTAAGGAAGATGGAAGAAAGATAACATGAAATGAACGGAGGTACAGTAAAAGAAATGAAAGGGGTTGCAGCTAAGGACCTAAGGGACGCCGCAAAGAACCTTATGTAATTCACTGACGTCACTAAGGAAGATGGAAGAAAGATAACATGAAATGAACGGAGGTACAGTAAAAGAAATGAAAGGGGTTGCAGCTAGGGGCCGAAGGGACGCCGCAAAGAACCTAATGTGATGCACTGACGCCACTAACCCCCTACGGGAATGGCAAAGAGGACAAAACCAGGTCATAATCCTCTGCAAATGAGACGCCAGAAGGGGACACAGCTCATGCATCCCAAAACGGCCGGGTCAGCGATAAATAAGCGATGATAATCCGTGACTCCAGATGAGGCCGTTGATAAGGCTGTTGCTAATGCAACACGATCCAATCTCAATTCTGCAACACGCGGGCGGCAGACACACAAAGGGCTCCTTCCTTTCAATAACGTGAGCATAATTCAGAGGCGTTGCGCAACCCCACATACTTGCAAATACTTGAAGACAGAGGATGAATTAAATAGCTGAGGAAGAATTAAGCGCACAAGCGCAACAAAAATGCTGAAACACTCATTATAAAAACAGGAACAATAACTACCAATCCTCACAACCCATCAAAAAAAAAAAGAGGTCTCATAAAAATGAGTAAATTCTCCACGGCTTGTCGAAATCGTACCCATCTTTGTCAAGGGCATGAACCCGTGTTGGCAATAACCTCACAACCGTTAAAAGAAAAAAGTCTCATAAAAAATGAGTGCATTCTCCACGGCTTGTCGAAATCGTACCCATCTTTGTCAAGGACAAGAGCCCGTGCTGGCAATAACCTCACAAGACATAAAAAAAAGGAGGTCTCATAAAAAATGAGTAAATTCTCCAAGGATTGTCGAAATCGTACCCATCTTTGTCAAGGACAAGAACCCTTGTTGGCAATAACCTCACAAAACATAAAAAAAAGAGGTCTCATAAAAAACGAGTAAATTCTCCAAGGACTGTCGAAATCGTACTCATCTTTGTCAAGACAACAACCCGTGTTGGCAATAACCTCACAACATATTAAAAAAAAAAAAAAAAGAGAGGTCTCATAAAAAACGAATAAATTTTCCAGCATTGTCGAAATCATACCCATCTCTGTCAAGGACGAGAACCCGTGTTGGCAAAGAGGCCACCTTCATCAAACCAAACCCGCTACCTTGCTTCACTCATTCCAGCCTAAAATCAACACTGCATTATCGCAAGACAAGAGAAAATTGCAATACAAAGGAATACACATAATGAAAAGCCGACTGTGACCCAATACAGGCCAAGGTCACCCTCACAGCCGAGATGACCTCGGCTGCCCGATTCCTTCATTCTCAGGAACGAGGTTATGCAACTCGAAAAGATCCCGGACCTCGATAAGGCGAAATTACACTTCATTAGCGACTTAACGAAATCGCAAAAATCGGGACTACTGCCTTGCCGCGTGCATGCAAGCACGAATGCCCGCACGCTCACTCAAACAACGGTATGTACGGACACACGTGCCCACACACAAATTTAAGAGGAACGCATGAATGTGAACGAACGTAAAAACATTACAATTAACGATGAACAGCTTTATAACGAACTAATATATGAAGTACTATTTATTATACAGTCAACGTCATTAACATACAAATTAATATATTTATATATATACATATATATATTATATATATATATATATATTTATATATAAATTTATATATATAAACAATATACATATATATATAACGCCTAAACTATCCTTATGTACAAATGTTTTTAAAGAGATTTCTGTATAATTCATAAGTATTTATATTTCACAATATTTATTCTTTATTGCAGCCTTGAAAATGAGACTAGTTGTCTTGAAACGTCGGCACAAATAAAGGCGAATTTATGTACCAGTCTGTTTCCACTGGCCTCAATTCTTGATATATATAAATATATATATATATATATATATATATATATATATATATATATATATATATATATATATACATATACATGCATACATACATATACATACATACAGACATATACATACATATACATAAAAGTGAAAAACGTGACAAAAAGGCCAGCATATACCCCAAGAAATAAAAGGCTCAAGTAAGCCCAAACTGCCAGGGTCAACTTCGTACGCGAAGACATCAGCGACAACAAGAATGTCATTCGCCCTTAACATATATATTCAGGCCACGCGCCCCAGCAAACCGTCAGGAGTTCCGCGAACGAAACTGAAGCGAGAGATGTAATTGGAAATGCATAAGCGCTGAAAATAATGTATGGACTGCATTAAATGACCCCCAGTTCAAAAAATTGATGAATTCGTTTGTATTCGCTTCGGAACGAGTTTGTCGGAGGGACTCAACGCCTAACGCGTGCCTGAGCAAAGATTATAACAAAAGGGACAAATCAAACAGGTTTAATAACTATCACATTGCAAGTTAGTTCATAAAAGTGACAACAAATATAAGAATCAAAAGAATGGCATGAAAGAATTTAAGGGTTCTTAAATATGCAAAGAATACCAGTTATTCTGAGAGAGAGAGAGAGAGAGAGAGAGAGAGAGAGAGAGAGAGAGAGAGAGAGAGAGAGAGAGAGAAACCTTTGTGTGACTCTCTCAAATATATAAGCATTTCAAATCCACTCTCTCCGGGGCCAAGTAAGACAGCGTGCGGGTCATAATGAAACAGGGAAAAAAAATATACGAGCAAAACATTAAATATTCCACTGATAAAACGCGTCAATTCGCCTCCGTTAAGAAGAACAGAAACACCCGAACGCGGCAACGAAGCTCAGCAAATCCTCCCCCAACAAAATCGACCGGAGGAAGGTGCTCCCTCTTTTACCAGAAAGTATCCCCATTCGGTCCAAATACAAACGACCGCCAATGATCTGACCCCAACAAGCCTTGTTTACTACTTTTGCGGGCGAGAGGGGAGGGGGAAAGCCATTGACCTTAATGAGAACCAGGAGGAGGAGGAGGAGGAGGAGGAGGAGGAGGAGGAGGAGTAAAGGGGTGGGGTGGGGTGGGGGAGACAGCAGCGATGAAAGTTCTGGCAGAATGTGTAAAAGTGTGGTAGAATTCCTATACCTGCAACCATAAGGCCCCAACCAGACCTTGGGAAAATCAATGGACAATTCGCAAGGCGAAAGGGAAGTCTGGGAAATGTAATATATTATTTATGCTTCCAGGAATGCTTGCTTGTGAAGGACAACGATAAGCGCACACAAAAAACTAATGCACACAGTTTGTAGTTAATCATTAACTTCAAGTGGACCTCTTTGAATCCACTACAGAGTTCATTTCTCTCTAGTTCTGTACATCAAATAAGAATGATACGGAATCTTCGTTTCCGAAAGCTATGTATCATAATAATAATAATAATAATAATAATAATAATAATAATAATAATAATAATAATAATATCAGACAAAAATTTACTCTTAAAAAACCATACACTAGCACAGCCTTTAAACTTTGGGAATTCCCCTTAAAAATACGGCAAAGATTCCGAAAACTTAGGTTCTTGCGGATTTTTTTTCGGCCAGACCCCATTTTATTAAAGTGTATCCATTATATATATACTCCCTCTACGGTGAAGAGGAGGCGGAGAGAGATCGACCCTAATAATTGCCATAGCCGGAAGGGAATAAGGGGAAAGGGAAAGAGGAGGAGGAGGAGGAGGAGGAGGAGGAGGAGGAGGAGATGGTGGTGGTGGTGGTGATACTGGTGTCAGAAGGTACAGGGCGAGTTAGTTTATACAGTACACCTGCAACCACGAGGGGCCGATAAAACTTCGGAGAAAATCAATCAGAATTGGCGACGCAGCAATGTTAATATACGAGGGAAGGGAATAGTGTGCTTGCGTTTCAATGAGAGAGAGAGAGAGAGAGAGAGAGAGAGAGAGAGAGAGAGAGAGAGAGAGAGAGAGAGAGAGAACAACACACGAACAAGCAGTGAGCCCCTGGAAAGGTATTTAAACTCCAGGTGCCTTACGTGATGAAATTCCATGAAAGGCGGCTCAGCCCACTGGAATACCTGGACGGCACACTTCCGGGACGGATGAAACACGCGGGACATAAAGACATGAGAACAATCAGCTTGAAAATGACTGCGCACAATCCTCAATCCACGAGAACCTGGACCTCGAGGACAATCAACTTGAAAATGAGTGCGCACAATCCTGACTAACAAAACCTAGAAATCGGCGGAGCAATTGTAGCATATTCCGACAAGTCCTCTGGATGAATAGAGTATAGAATATCGGCCACAGACCAAGCGCTGGGACCTATGAGGTCAGTAAAAAGGTCTGGAAGGTGTAACAGGAGGAAAACATTTTGCACTGCAATATGAATCAATTCTTAGGCGAAGGTGGAAAGCAAGATGGAAGAAAGAGAATATGAAAGGAGGTGCAGTCAAAGGAATGAAAGGGGTTGCAGCTCAGGGCTGCAGGGACGCTGAGAAGACCTTAAGTAATGCCTACAGTGTACCGCATGAGGTGCACTGGTAGCTAGTCGATGATAGTGGGTTGCAAATAAAGTGAAGAAAACTAAAAGGGGTTATACCCATATCAGGCCCTCGCCCCAAAACTCTCAGCCACGGCTCATGAAACTCACAGCCGCGGCCCATGAAAATTTCAGCCACAGCCCGGTGGTGGCCTGCGTTGTTGGCACTTATACCGTTACCAGACGCACGATTATGGCTAACTTTAATCTTAAAATAAAATACTACTAAGGCCAGAGGGCTGCAATTTGGTATGTTTGATGATTGGAGGGGGGATGATCAACATACCAATTTGCAGCCCTCTAGCCACAGTAGTTTTCAAGACCTGAGGGCGGACAGAAAAAGTGCGGACGGACAGACAAATAGCCGACTCAATAGTTTTCTTTTGCAGAAAACTAAAAAGAAAATGCATAACTAAGGTCTCATGTGAGGGAGAAACTAGAATGTTTATCCAAAATCTCTACTTTTTCCGATTCTAATTCTAATCTCCATTTCGTGTTTATCGTCAATATTGCATTTCTTCTCTCCGGTCCAAAACTCGCCTCCAAAACTCTACTTCTTTTTTCTTTGTCTCAGTCTCCTCACAGTTTTTGTCTGATACTGTTCGCTGCTGCTTTCCTCTTCCCATTTATTACTCTTTTAAAGTCTCTACTCGGCCACTAGCATCCGGTTCCTTCCCTTATTCCCAATAAATCTCTTTTCCTTAATAACTTTCGTGAGCCTCTTCTCATTTTCCTTTCATTTATTGCCAAGATATTTTCCTAGCCTTTCACTTCATCACCCTATTCCCTGTACATCTGTTTATCTTTTTAATCTCATTCTTTCCGTTCTTCCTTTTCACCAATTACAATTTTCCTAATTACAATTCCCTTTTCAACTTCCAGAGCACCCAAATTGTTTCCTTTCCCCCGGCTAATCTGATCACATCCTTTGGACCATTTCCACTGAATTTTCCTTACCATTCCTTATTCCCTTCTTTTTCTTCCCCTGTGCTTTCCATTCCCTGCTTTCTTTTAAAAAGATAACTGGTTTTCTACTGTCCAGTTGCCTTTTGGGGAAAACTTACTACCCTCTCAATCTAACCAATACGTTCCGTTTCCTGTAACCTCTTCTTCCGAAATGTCTCATATTTATCAGCACACGGCGAAACGGAATCATCTTCCGTCATCCTTTTCCGATGTTCTTTCTACAGCTTCCAGGCTCTGCATAACAATTCGCAATTCCTATCGATTATTACTTTCCTTTATTCCCCAGCTCTCTGAGAGAGAGAGAGAGAGAGAGAGAGAGAGAGAGAGAGAGAGAGAGAGAGAGAGAGAGAGAGAGAGAGAGAGAGAGAGAGAGAGAGGAGGCAATGTCAGTCATGCTCGGTTTCAATAATTTCCCGCTAACATTTAAATATAAAAAATATATATTTTATGTACAATTTTAAATTTCGTCAATAGCAACTATTATTCACAAATACAATCGAACTGCCAAGATTTTCTTCGACGAACTAAATATTCAAATTTAAGCTAAATACTAAGATTTTATATATATATATATATATATATATATATATATATATATATATATATATATATATATATATATATATATATCTATACACAGTATTACATTTATCTATATATATTTAAATATGTATATACTTATATACATATATATATATATATGTATATATATATGGAGCCTCGATGGCTCGGTCGGTAGAGCAGCAGCCTCAGACTTCATAGAGGTCTGTGGTGCCGACTGGTCAGTGAAGGCGGACACTTTGCTATCCGTGTAGACATCCCGGGATTACGTATGTAATCAACGGATAGGTTTGCTGAAAGCAAATGGGTGTTACAGACTAATACACACATAAACAAAGCCACTCCAACATCTTCTAAAAACATAACAGACACCTCACACGTCTCGAACTGTCGACCTAACCGCCCAGTTCTCCTCGCTGCTGGGAGAAAGGGAGCTGGGGATTTGGTGCAATACATGTACACAATCGTTACCGGGGTCTAAGCGATGTCAGGCAGGGCAGCCGATCGAGGTTACGGCCTACCCCACCGCCAAATCAAAGTCCTCCAAAAGAAGGCATCGTGGTTACCCCATATAAAAATGGGAAAAAGCATATTAAAAGGAAGAAGTGTGTGTGTATATATATATATATATATATATATATATATATATATATATGTGTGTGTGTATATATATATATATATATATATATATATATATATATATATATATATATATATATATATATATATATATATATATATATATAGACACTTGGGAGTTTACACAATACATAAGCACACGTGCACGTGCGCACACATATATATACATGTGTGAACATATATGTATTCATATATATATATATATATATATATATATATATATATATATATATATATATATATATATATATATATATATATATATATATAAAATACTATTTTGGCATATTTCCTCTCATACAATTTCCATTGAAATCAACCGCATTATTTGCAGAGACCACCTTTTTATTTTGACTCTGAATCAGTCTATACGTCTCTTCCTCCTCAGGCAAGGGCTTTTCAGGAATGAGGAAAAATGTTTCCAGATTCCTTTTCGTTTACTTCTTACAGTCGAAAGACCGCTTCCTCGCCAGAAGAGGTATCTTCAAGACCAAATCACAAACTGACGGACGGTTTTTATTACAACACACGAACTCGACATCTAAACCTAATATATATATATATATATATATATATATATATATATATATATATATATATATATATATATATATATATATATATATATATATATATATATATATATATATATATATATATATATATATAGAGAGAGAGAGAGAGAGAGAGAGAGAGAGAGAGAGAGAGAGAGAGAGAGAGAGAGATACTACTGGTGTAGCTTTGTAGCTCGGGTATGCCAATCCCTTTATACTAATCTCGGAAACATCGTCCTTACTTTAGTTATAAGGCTCAAGCAGCCGCAATCTACCAGTGGCTAGAATTAATTATGCATATTCCTCCTCGCTAATCGATTCTTTTCCCGTTCAATCCCTCATTCACGTTCTTGGATTTCGACCTAATACCCATGCTTCTTTGAAACTAATGTACGTCTGTGGTATATGTAGATTATAACATTCACGACCACTGCCAAACAACCGCTGCATGACACTGACCACTTAATCACCAGGAGAGAGAGAGAGAGAGAGAGAGAGAGAGAGAGAGAGAGAGAGAAAATGCATTTCTGTGGTTTAGGGAATCCGATTATATTTATGTGTGAAAAAAACAATACAAATTCAAGGAAAGCCGTGAGACTCCAGTAATGCAATGGTAATTACACAAGGGATGCCGCAGGCAGGAGAAAAACAGTGAAACAATGATATTGCTGCGTTTAATATAATTTGGAGAGAGAGAGAGAGAGAGAGAGAGAGAGAGAGAGAGAGAGAGAGAGAGAGAGAGAGGTTTTACTTTAGTTCTGCAGGTTGCACCGCTATTTGATTCTGGGTGATTGTGAATGCAGTTATTTCTCTAACAACAATTACTGTACGCAGTACGTATATAGAACGAACGCAGGCACAAGCAACATCGTGTCCCGATTCCTTCTTATTATTTTATTATATTAATTGCAAGCAAAATTCTTACGTCATGAATATATTACCAAGAGTAAAACGAACATCATAGTATGACACTGAAATCTGTCGGCTACTTTTTGTTAATTTTTCATGTATAATCCACGTATCTTATACAATATATAATAAATATATATATATATATATATATATATATATATATATATATATATATATATATATATATATATATATATATATATATTACTAAAGGAACTTCATTTAAACAGGATGGTACTTAGTGGAGATATTTATTCAGAAAAAGTTACAATCTTTCCAGGACTAACTGCCCTCATCGTCTGGCTACCAGACGATGAGGGCAGACAGTTAAGTCCTAGAAAGATTGTAACCTTTTCTGAATAAATGTCTCCGCTAAGTACCATCCTATTTAAATTAAGTCCCGTTAGTAACTGTATTGATGTACAGAACAATTGTGTAAGTGATACAGTTAAAAATATACATATACAAATTACATAAATTTATTTATATATGTATATATATCATACACACAAAACAGGTACACATTGAAAATCTGAAAATTACCTTGTTTAAAAAATCTTCCCTTGAAAAAGACAAACTATGGTCGCGGTCAGCTGATCCACCATAGAAATAGTCTTCAACAAACGCTTTGCAAATCCTGGCAACCTTGCTGGCGACGTCGGCCGCTGGCCGGCTGAATGCCATCTCATTCGACTGTGTACAAAGCCTCTGAATTCCTACCACGACACGGGATCATGTATGAAAAATCAGTCAAAGAGAACTTCAAAAAATAAGCACGTCCTTTTAAGGGTTACTGAAAATAAACCCGAAACTGAGCACCAGTAAAAAATACTGACGAATGTAGACGAACGCCCAGAGAAGGTGGCGGGCCGCTGGAAATTGTCATCCAAATTGACATTTGGATTCAGAGCCCCGACTGACACTATACTGCTACCGCTTTTAAAGACAGATATTGTGCATTCAAGTCTTCCGCCGCATTTGCAACAGTTATATATGAAACTATTGTAAATATGCCGGAAGACTTCGAATGCACAATATCTGTTTTTAATGGCGATTGTTACATGCATTTAACAAACGAAAACCTACGTCATGGGAAACTTACACGGGTTCGAGTTATTGCACAAGTATGTTACGAATTCTCAGGGACGCATATGTTCCTGTTACCCATGTCTGACAGACATGTTCCAGTTGTGACTTTTCATAAAATTTTCGTTATATGATAAAAGCCATTATGTCGTAATTCAAATTGTTAAAAAAAAAAATTCCTTTCTAAAGGAATGTTGCATACTTGTCACTGTCTTTCAAGCTGATCTCAATACCAACCTTCCTTAGATAGCTAGTTTTATGAACAAATAGAAGACATGTTTTACGGACAAAGAAGGTTAGGGGCCTATGGTACAACTGTAGCTCTACAATTCCGACAGGGAACTTTAGAGAACTCTATTGACAGAGCCTGGCTGTATTTTATGGAAACTATGTGTATATCCATATCTAAAATGTTGCTAAAAGATTTGTTCAAAAGAAAACTTATGTATTATCAATGTATTTATTCTATGTGAGATAAGAAAACTAAGGCAGGTTAGTCTAAGATAAGAAAAACTGATGTGTTATCAATGTACTTATCCTATGTGAGATAAGAAAACTTATCCTATGTGAGATACGAAAACTTATCCTATGTGAGATAAGAAAACTTATCCTATGTAAGATAAGAAAACTAAGACAGATTATTAGTCTAAGATAAGAAAAACTAATGTATTATTAGTGTACTTATCCTATGTGAGATAAGAAAAACTAAGACAGATTTAGTCTAAGGTAAGAAAAACTGATGTATTATCAATGTACTTGTCCTATGTGAGATAAGGAAAGTAAGACACGTTAGTCTAATATAAGAAAAACTAATGTATTATTAGTGTACTTATCCCATGTGAGATAAGAAAAATTAAGACAGATTAGTCTAAGATAAGAAAAACTGATGTATTATCAATGTACTTATCCTATGTGAGATAAGGAAAGTAAGACACGTTAGTCTAATATAAGAAAAACTAATGTATTTTTAGTGTACTTATCCCATGTGAGATAAGAAAAATTAAGACAGATTAGTCTAAGATAAGAAAACCAGATGTAGTATCAATGTACTCATCCTATGTGAGATAAGAAAAACTAAGACAGATTAGTCTAATGAAGATAAGCATTAAGTCGCTTTATGATTTTATTTCCCAAGTGGTGATAAACAACACCTCATTTCCAAAGGTTTTCGTAAACATGTTTCTGCCTTCTATCGCATTCAACAATTTACGAAGAACAGACTCGGAAAACCGTGCTAACTAATCGTCGGATTCCGATTTCATGCATCGGTCAATTATTTAGTTGACACTGATAGATATTATGAGTGGGCAAGGTTGAGATGAAGCAGAATCAGCATAGGCCTGCTTACAATACAGTACTGTCCAGATACGAGAGAGAGAGAGAGAGAGAGAGAGAGAGAGAGAGAGAGAGAGAGAGAGAGAGAGAGAGAGAGAGTTGCTGGCTCGCCACTAGAGGGCTACGTACTGCATTTAAGTGTTGGTTTATTTTTCTGTCGTCGGGTTGACGGTGTAGAACCTCAGTCTCGACCTAATTCTGTTGACACGAACAGACAGTATACATGGGCGAGGTCGGGTAACATAGGCTAATAAGTAATAAAGGAAAAATGAACCGCATTTGAAAATCTTATAAATTTTTTAATAGCATTATTCCCTTTTACGTGAATTAAACATCTGACGCTCGTTTTTCTGATTTTCAATATATACTACCATGTATCTGGTTTAACTTATAACAAGGATGAGCATTCAAAATAAAAACAAAATGGGTTTGTCGCCAAAATTGCCTGTCATTTGATGTAATAATATTAACATGAAAAATACTGAAATTTCCTCAATAAATCAATAGTTTATAAAATAAAATACCGAGACCTAATCCTCTCTCTCTCTCTCTCTCTCTCTCTCTCTCTCTCTCTCTCTCTCTCTCTCTCTCTCTCTCTCTCTCTCTCTCTTCGTTTGTTATTCTTTCTGGTCTTTTTCTCTTCTATTTCTCTATTCCTCTATCTGCATTCGTCATTCTCTCTCGCGTCCTTTCCCAAGCGTATTTCTCTCACCCTCTGCAAGCAGGCGAGTGCATCCCAGTGTTGCCATGACTGCCAGTCAATGAACGAGTGCATTGCAGTGTTGCCATGACCGCCTGTCAATGACTGGTCATTTTTCGGTGCCAGACAAACTGAAACAGGGTACAGGACAAAATGCCATAATGAATTCCAAGTCATAAAAAGAATCAGATATCTACAAGACTGGAAAACACAGATGATTTGATGATGTATGTCAGGGTTTAAGTTATATTTGTGTGTGTGTGTGTGTGTGTGTGTGTGTGTGTGTGTGTGTGTGTGTGTGTGTGTGTGTGTGTGTGTGTGTGTGTATTCATTTCGAATAAAAAATTTTTCAAGTGATTTTGTTATTTCGAAAAAAATTCAAATTATATAAAGACAATCCTGGATCTTCGTTTTCACCGACAACAGTGAATTATATTGCGGCAACTGCAAACTATTTTACATGACAGAAGATCGTAGATCTTCGGGATCGGAGTCTGTCAACTTGACCGTCTTACCGATGAAAAATATTCAAGTTTGAAACTCGCCAAGACATTTATCTGAGGATAGTCTGCGAGGAAAGTAAGGTATAGACATGCTCTCTAACCTAAATATGGTAAATGCTTCGACCACATATCTTTGGTTAAGCACACATTTAAAAACTTCAAGATCATTCGTTTAGACAATTGACATCAATGTGGAATTTAGTCAAGAAAAAAAATGCGCCGAAGTTTCTTCGGCGCAATCGAGTTTCCTGTACAGCGTATAATGCTGTATGAAACTCTCAGCCACGGCCCATGAAACTCTCACCTGCGGCCCATGAAACTTTCAGCCACGGTCCGGTGGTGCCCTGTCCTGAAATAAAATGAAAACTACTGAGGCTAGAGGGCTGCAATTTGGTATGTTTGATGATTCGAGGGTGGATGATCAACATACCTATTTGGAGCCCTCTAGCCTCAGTAGTTTTTAAGATCGGAGGGCGGACAGAAAAGGTAAGGACAGAATAAAGTGCGGACGGGCAGACAAAGCCGGCTCAATATTTTTATTTTACAGAAAACTAAAAGGTATTGCCAAAGTGAAAATACCACCACCTTGGAACCGGATCCCAAGAGCCACAAATTCTGATTCAGACGTGGCCATGTGGATCCGAATGGGTCTTCCTTTTTCCATAAAACAGCCGAGGTGCCCCATCCATCATACAGCATAAGGATTGACACATCCTCGAAGGGAAGAGACAAATGTCAAACAACTTTTGAGTTTTCCTTCGCACGATATTACCTGGAACTTGCCGGAGTTCTTGAAGACTAAATGCGTAGACCTTTCCCCATTTTATCAAATCGATTCCAAACGTTTAAAAGATTAAGCTTTGACGAGACATGCATAAATTACATTTAATTTCAATCAAGTAATGAGGGTTATGCCGTAAATGCCCCGAGGTTAAGACTAACACATTTTCTAAAGAAAAAACTATTATTTTTTACAAGTATAAAGAAGAACAGAGAGAGAGAGAGAGAGAGAGAGAGAGAGAGAGAGAGAGAGAGAGAGAGAGAGAGAGAGAGAGAGAGAGAGAGAGGCATTGTTTAGGGGCATTTTCTCGATGTGACTTCCGACATCGAGGCGAGATTTATCCTTATTCGCCTCCAGAAAAGAGTTAGCAGTGTATGACTGCTGCAGGTTGAAGAAGCAGTGACTGCTGGTGCTTTCAATGTGATTTTTAGTTTTCTGTAAAAGAAAACTATTGTGCCGGCTTTGTCTGTCCGTCTGCACTTTAGTCTGTCAGCAGTTTTTTCTGTCCGCCCTCAGATCTGAAAAACTACTGAGGCTAGAGGGCTGCAAATTGGTATGTTGATCATCCACCCTCCAATCATCAAACATACCAAGTTGCAGTTCTCTAGCCTCAGAAGTTTTTATTTTACTTCATGTTAAAGTTAGCCATAATCGTGCGTCTGGCAAAGATATAAGATAGGTCATCACAGGCCAGTGGTTAAAGCTTCGTGGACCGCAGCTCATACAGCATTATACCGAGACCACCGAAAGATAGATCTATTTTCGGTGGCCTTGATTATACGCTGTAACGGCTGTACAGAAAACTCGATTGAGCCGAAGAAACTTCGGCGCACTTTTTACTTCTTGTTCTTGATGATGATGCAACAGCTCTCCATGGGGCATGAATAATTCAACAACGGCTTCAACACCCACATATATTTGGTCAGCATTGCAGGAACGAAATCCTTGTGGGTGGACCTCGACGTGAGGTTTGGGCGGTACCTGCAGAAACAACAGAAGGATAATTTCGGCACTCCTGCAAAATATACCCTATGCATAACAACCTACTGACGTGAAGCACTGCCGGCCGTTTGTCCTGAAAGCTGTCCTTGGGATGTCCTGATCAACGAGGTATTTGACCGACTGTAGGCCCTCCTTCAGAGTTTCTTCGCGTAGGCTTAGATAACCAGTGATCATTAGCGAACAGTCAGTCATGGTACAGGATAGAATACAGGATTTTACAGTACGCCAAAGACCAAGCGCTGGGACCTATGAAGTCATTCAGCGCTGAAACGGAAAATGACAGTAACAAGGTTCTAAAAGTGTGTCAGGAGGAAAACCTCGCAGTTGCACTATGAATCAATTGTCAGGAGAGGGTGGAAAGGATGATGGAAGACAGAGAATATGAACGGAGGTACAGTACAAGGAGTGAAAGGTGTTGCAGCTAGGAACCGAAGGGACGTTGCAAAGAACCTTAGGTAATGCCTACAGCGCACTGCATGAGGTGCACTGCCGGCACTAGCCTCCTACGGGGTGTACAGCAGTCATCAAGAAAATCAATTGCGTGCTTCGCCCAAGTCTATGGATTGGTAAGCCTCGCAGGAGAGGCAGAAGATCCGCTGCCTGCAAGACTCCAGGCACTGAACTTTAGCCAAAGCCTCGACGCACCATGACCTGCCTCCTGCCACGGAAAGGTCTGTGGTCTACTGGAAAAGACGGCGGAACTGCAGGACGCGAACAGAAAGTGGAGCAGCACCCCCTGCCATCTGCGCACTGGCAACCAACAGTGAAGTTGTCATTACATGACGGTGGCACAAGGCGTGAGAGAATAGGGCCCAGGAGCGGATAAAAAATCTATTTTCTTTAAAAGTCTTCGAAAAATTTTATAATGAAATTTATACATTGATAACAAAAACGTAAATGGTTTAGTGAATGTTACTAGTGGTAAAAGATAAAAAGGAGATATTACCTTATCGTTCAGTATAGAACTTCTTCCTTAATATTATGTATGGATACAGCGTTCTTGTGTCATGCTGAATGCTAATGTGATCAATTTTGTTGACTTCCTTTAATATTATGTATGGGTACAGAGCTTTCTTGTGTCCTACTGAATGCTAATGTGATTAATTTTTTTCAATGTCTCACACCCACAGCATCTGTGTTAAACTGGATACTACTGTGTCTTACAAGTATACTAATATCCAGTACTGTTTTTATGTACGTTTTCTCATGCTGCCATATAACATTATTATTGTTGGTGTTTAACTACAAGCAAACATTCTTTGAAAGCAAATGACGCAGGTGATAATTATTTGAAAGCAAATATTATCTGAAAGTTAAATATTAAAAGTAAATTATTATTTGAAAGTAAATACTATTTGAAAGTATTATTTGACACAGTTATTGTCACGGAGTGTCCCACTCTATAGTACTTTTTTTTTATTGTCATACTCGCAAAGAGTTCAGTTTTTGCAATATATATGTTGGCTTTTATTTAGCTTATTTACAAATTGGCGCTCAGCCGGTCAAGTGCTTATCAGCATAAGGGAAATGTGTCCTCGATGCAGAATTCGCGTGTTGCTACATAATCACAAGGGCCTGACAGCCTGAGTGTGCCGGCATGGACTAAACTTAATGTTCTGAATATTTATGCCTATTTTTATACAGGAAATCATATTCCTGAGGATGACTTTTTTTTTTTTGCTATTATATTTGTCGTACGTGCTAGTGATCACAACGAAAATCTTCGGTTTGATTTTATTTCATTTATTTATTTTTTTTACTTTAATTCAGTTTGTTTATGTTTTGCTGTAAACAGTCATTACTATGGTTGCCAGTACCTGAACTCGTGTCATTTTATTTCGTACCCAATAAATTTAGTTTTACTTTAGTGTCAGTTTGTTGTATTATTTTTTTTTTTATTTCGTCTGCTCCACAAATTGCATCTTCCAGCTCCTGGTGCAAGTTGTATCATAATCTGGTCCCTATATTTTTCTTATCAATAACAAGTAAAATATGCGCCGAAGTGTCTTCGGCGCAATCGAGTTTTCTGTACAGCTTATAATCGAGGACACCGAAAATAGATCTTTCGGTGGTCTCGGTATAATGCTGAATGAGCCACGGCCCATGAATCTTTAACCACGGCCTGGTGGTGGCCTGTCCTATATCGTTGCCAGATGCACGATCCATGGCTAACTGTAACTTTAAATAAAATAAAAACTACTGAGGTTAGAGGGCTGCAATTTGGTATGTTTGATAGTTGGAGGGTGGATGATCAACATATAAATTTGAAGCCCTCTAGCCTCAGTAGTTTTTAATATCTTGAGGGCGTAGTTTTTAATATCTTGAGGGCGGACAGAAAAAGTGCGGACGGACAGACAAAGCCGGCACAATAGTTTTCTTTTACAGACAACTAAAAAGCTTCTCTCAAGGTAAAGGTCAACAAAATGAAGGAGTCCAAATGGCCCTGATGATACATATATTTGTGTCAAACTCGAAAAATGATACATATTTGTGTCAAACTCGAAAAAAAAAATTGATTGCATATAAAAAAAAAAACAATTATGCTGTCAGAACAGGACAAATTTCACGTGCCCTATTTGTGCATATGAACTATTTTAACCACGGTACGGAAAGGACAAACTCATTATAGGTAGTATTTTCAAATGATACTGCTGTCAGAAATAGTACTGAATCTCCGAAGATGTACAGTATACGCAAAAGCATGCATGTATATGTATATACACTGTAGGCATTACTTAAGGTTCTTGGCAGCGTCCCTTCGGCCCCTAGCTGCAACCCCTTTCACTCCTTTTACTGTACCTCCGTTCATGCCCTTTCTTCCATCTTACTTTCCACCCTCTCCTAACAATTGTTTCATAACGCAACTGCTTTGAGGTTTTCCCCCAGTTACACCTTTCAAGCCTTTTATTCTCACTTTCCGTTTTCACCGCTGATATGTATGTATGTGCTTGTGACGGAATACCAGTAGACATGATAGCAGAGCTTTTGTTTACATCTAAAGCAGAATTCTTCGTTTCATGCGGCGTCACAGACATTTTTCTATCATGTCAACCATTAGCAAAAAAGTCTCCACGAAAACGCTGGATTCCCTATAGCCAAAATTAATTCTTATGGCTAAATGAATGGTAGTGTTGGATCGGATGTGCTCAGGCGGTGGATCGAAACAAATCATTTTCGTGTTGTGTTTACTCTATAAATTTCCTTTGGGGCTACTGGATTTCCCCCGCCCTGATAGGAACGTTTCCAAAAAGCAGATCGGTAAGAACTCCATAGATTTTATATACAGTATATATATATATATATATATATATATATATATATATATATATATATATATATATATATATATATATATATATATATAGATAGATAGATAGATAGATAGATAGATATATATTTATATATATGTATATATACATATAGATATATATTTATATATATATATGTATATATACATTATGTCCGCATGTACGAGTGTGTGTGTGTGTCAGAGAGAGAGAGAGAGAGAGAGAGAGAGAGAGAGAGAGAGAGAGAGAGAGAGTGAGTTTGTTTCTTGCTGTTCACTGAATTCAAACCAAATAAAAGCCAAACCACCTCGTGGATTTCGACTGATGTTTACAAATTCAAGACAAAACACCAGGGCTGTGGAAAGGTGTTCCAGTACTGTATTTATGATACATACTGGTGGAGGCATAACAATTCTGGCTTAACGTGATCGAGATCGGCAAGCTAATCACTCTTTATGCACCGCCAAAATCGGTGTTTCCCACCTGATTATATATATATATATATATATATATATATATATATATATATATATATATATATATATATATATATATATATATATATATATATAATATATATATATATATATATATATATATATATATATATATATATATATATATATATATATAATATATATATATATATATATATATATATATAGCATCAAAACCTTACTCACATAACTCGTTTCCCCCGCTGCATAAGCAAGGACCAACGTATTAGGTTATCCAATTCTAATCTTGTTTTATGGGCTCTTAAATAATTCCTCTCTCTCTCTCTCTCTCTCTCTCTCTCTCTCTCTCTCTCTCTCTCTCTCTCTCTCTATATGCATGCATATATATATATATATATATATATATATATATATATATATATATATATATATATATATATATATATATATATATCTATATATATATATATATATTATATATATATATATATATATATATATATTAGATATGTATGAGCATATATATATACATTGAAATCTCTCTCTCTCTCTCTCTCTCTCTCTCTCTCTCTCTCTTACATGCATAAATATATATATACATATGTATACATATAAACTCTCTCCCTCTCTCTCTCTTATATGCATAAATAGATATGTATACATAAATATATACATATATGTATATGCTTATACATACTCACTGAAATCTCTCTCTCTCTCTCTCTCTCTCTCTCTCTCTCTCTCTCTCTCTCTCTCTCTCTCTCTCTCTCTCTCGCAAAATCTTTATGTTTCTCATTTTCCCCTCGATGACCCCGTTCATAATCATTTCATTTTTTTAATCTATCTAATTATCATCAGCTCGTATCTTTCCTTTTTTTTTTTTAGCCTTGAACGTTTGGAGTCTGGAATCAATTCTCGTTCGTTATCCATCAGTTTAATTCCTGTTGGATTAGTAGGTCAAATCCGTCTTCTAAAACATCCTTTACATGCTTTAAATATTTCACCAGCATGAGAAAATGTTTAATGAGATTCACAGACATTTCATGTATCACACAAATCTTCGCACGATAACGAAAACATTTATCGTCATATATACATCAACCAAATACTGTATTTATGTTTTTGATAAAAAATCGAACATAGTATTTACCTAAAATTCGTCCAGTAAAGTGAACGGCCGATATTCTCAGTTCTACCAAACATTTTTGACACTATTCATGTTTGACATTTATACTTATTTTCTCATAAACACACATGCATATTTATATACAAGCACACACACATATATATAGATATATATACATATATACTTATTTATTTATTTATTTATTTATTTAGTTACTGATATATGCATCATCGCCAGGTTCTACCATATATTTGGCACTATACGTGTTTATTATTTTTTTTTATATTCTCATACACATACACACACACACACACACACACACATATATATATATATATATATATATATATATATATATATATATATATATATATATATATGTATATATATATATATATATGTATATATATATATATATATATATATATATATATATATATATATATATATATATATCTGCATCTTCGCTCGGTCTAGAGCAGAAGTTACCTTCTCACACTTTAATTTCCCTCTCCTCAAAACTCCCTTTCCCTTCCCCTCCTCCCTCCCCTCTCCCAGGCCACTAACAGAGCAGCCGTTTCTTCCCCACAGTTTTTCCACTATCTCCTATGCTAACATTTGCTTTATTACTTCCAATGTAATATACAAGGGGGCAAATCATACCCTAGGCAGTTTTATTTATAGTTCCATACGTGGATGCAATATTTTATTATATGTGTATATATTTATATATATATATATATATATATATATATATATATATATATATATATATATATATATATATATATATATATATATATATATATATATATATTATATATGTGTATATATATAATATATTTTGTGAATTAATATTTGTAAATACAAAAAGTCACACATGATAAATATATATAAATATAAATTATATATATATATATACATACATATATGTACTGTATATATATATATATATATATATATATATATATATATATATATATATATACATATATATATATATTTATTTATATCTATAAATTAACCCACAAACACCTTTCAATCTCCATTTCACTGCATCTCAGGAACAGCGTGAACTCAAGGGGGGGATTATAACTGATAAGTGCTTCTGCACAGGCCAAGTGCAGAGGTATATACATAATTCTGTTAATGTATTCAGACTTGTCTAGAATTACAGTTCCCCTCCCCTTATCAGGCTTAGTTTGGCTAAGGCTTTAAGGGGTTTCTGTGTCATTCTTCCTAAAAAAAATTAAATTAAATTAAATACAAAAAAATAATAAAAAAAGAGCCCAGTGGGTTTTGAGTTTGAAAAAAGCACCTTGGGACAACAACATGAACTCATTTTGAAGTCTGCGTATGTCGTGACACAAGTTCAGATTTTTTAGTCTATGGAACAGAAATTCTGGGGGCAAACAGAACCGATTAATATTTCAACGTAATTCAATTTCAGCCGTTCCTTCCTTTGATTAATTTATTCGGCTTTCTGTAGAAGTCCCTGATGATGTGATTATGAATCACGAAACGTAGGAAGCAAGAAAGAAACTCCAGCGTATTCCTGCCCTTGACTACAATTTATGTATGTGCACCGAATCTGCCCCATTCTTGTGATGTTTGCCGGCTGCCGAATAAGAATTCTATTACTATGGTGATGAACTTCGTATTCTCTGCCATTCAATTCGTTTTTCGACTACGGACCAAAGATGACAACTGTCAACAGTTTGTGAGGACACGGTACGGCCCAGCCCTTCTTCACAAACATCGCAAGCTGGAAAAACTATTTCAGAAGAAGGAAAGGTAAGCCTAGATCTAGATTTCTTACAATGTTGTCGAATTAACAATAGCATTCCCAATTTCATTAAATTCAATGTTTATATGAAGTCTCCCTACCAATCACAGTTTTATATTAATGCCACTAAATATTTATTAAACTATGAAATAAGATGCAATCAGAAAGCCACTGAGCGTTTAAACAAGCTGTCCAATACCTTCCGCAAAGAGAAGCTTGTCTTTTTCTATTGCTGACAGGATTACTTTCACCAAACTGTTCAATAACAGCATTCAGCATTTTATTAATGCTACTCAGAGGCGACATAACAAAAAGCTTTCCAACATGGGAATTGTACTACCTCCATTTCATGGCTATCACAAGACATTATTTCACTTTTCTAGATATGTATTGCCAAAACGTGAAGAGTTCCTTTTGTCCTTTGGATTGGACTTTTGTTTACCCAATTATGAGCCAAACTTTTGCCTGCTCTATTTGCCCCTCGAATTCCTGTTCCATACACTAAAAAATTCTGACCTTGTGTCACGACCTAAGCAGACTTCAGAATGAGTTGATGATGATGTCTCATGGTGCTTTTTCCAAACTCAAAAAACTACTGGGCTCTTTTTTTTTTTTTTTTTTTAGGAAGAATGACCTTGAAACCCTCAAAGTTTTAACCAAACGAGAGGATCTGATTATTACTAAGGTAGGGGAACTGCAATTCTAGACAAGTCCGAATGCACTGACAAAATGAATATGATTCTTAATGACAGCACTAAATTTCAAGAAATAGGATTGCCAAATAACCAGGCAATTTTTTAAGTAGAAGAAGACAAAATCAATAGATTTCCGCGAACACTAAAAAATGAGGAAATCATACACGAAAAGGTGTACAAAGATCTATTTTCTACCGGCTCCTCTATCGGCATTCTGTATGGCCTTCCCAAAATTCACAAAACCAATGTTCCCCTTCGTCCTATCCTTGCTTCGTACAATGCCCCAAACTATAAGCTACCGAAATTCCTTGTAGCCCTGCTGGAACCCTTGACCACTAACCATTATGCCTTAAAAAATCGGAACAATTCAAAGACCGCATCTTTTACCAAGACTCCGATTTATATATGACCAGTCTCGACGTCGAATCACCTTTTACAAATGTTCCCATTACAGAAACCATTACTATTATTCTTGAAAAGCTCTTTCCTAATCCTGATTCTGTTTATTGTACTTTTAATCGCCCGTTTTTTTAAATCGCTCTTAGAATTAGCCTTGCTGGAAGAGGTCTTTGTATTTAATGGAAAACTTTTTAAACAAACAGAAGGCATGGCCATGGGAAGTCCAATAGGACCAACCTTTGCGAACATTTTTATGTGCTCCGTGGAGGGAGGAGCACGTCCTTGAAGAATGTCCCTTGGCCTATGGGCCTCTTTTTAGTTTTCTGTAAAAGAAAACTATTGCGCCGGCTTTGTCTGTCCGTCCGCACTTTTTCTGTCCGCCCTCAGATCTTAAAAACTGCTGAGACTAGAGGGCTGCAAATTACGATGATTTCAAAGTTACTGGCCAAGTACAGAATCAACTTGAGCCTTTAAATATCAAACTACGGGTTCCCTCGTTAAACACTCAAACTGCCTCTATTCCATTTTTTCTGACATAGCTCGTTACTACTTGTACTGTACATCTGATCTTTTTCTTTTTTAACAGATTTTTATTTTACTGTTAGCGTGATTCTGGCATTTACGTTGTAAGGTTACCGTCTTCTGCTTTTTGTATAAGCATATTACTGTCTTAATTGTTTCTCCACTCTTTCGAATTTTTTTAAAAAGCAATTTCGTTGACAATCTATTTGGAATGTTTTGTGATTTTCTTTGATTTTTAATGTGCTTTTGTTTAACCATATGTGTCCGTGTGTGACGTGACTTTGTGCTTTGTGTGTATGTGTTTAAGTGTGCTCAAGTAAGTGCAATTTTGAAATGAGTCTCTGCTGATTTTTAATGATTAACGTTTTAACGTTAATCAGTTTTAGACGTTCAGTCGTTTTATTATTTATTGGTTGTCTACAGAATTCCCTGATGATGTGATTATGAATCACGGAACGAAGGAAGCAATAAAGAAAGTGCTAATCTCCAGCGTACTCCTGTCTTTGACAACAATTTGTATATGTATATATATATATATATATATATATATATATATATATATATATATATATATATATATATATATATGTGTGTGTGTATGTGTGCATGCAAAACACACTCGCAAATAGCGAGTCTAGTAACTCTTCCTCGAAAAGTCCACCCCAAAAGGTCATCTTGCCCCACAGCCCGCATTTGGGGCCAGAAGAAATGACTCTCGACTCGGACCAGCAATGTGGCCTTTAATACTGACTAGGCGTTCAGTTAGAGACCATCAAAAACGCAAATTCCTTTCCCTAATGGATCCGCTCAAACTTACACATGGGGAAGTCCGGGGCATCGTCTTCGCCTGTTTATCCGAGCAGATGGCAGTGTATGCATACCTACTCATGAATGCTGTGTAAGTATTAATGCCTATTTCCCTCGACGTGTGCCAATAGCTGTGTGTAAATATATTCACACCTGTATAAACGCAACTTTATATTTCATTAGGGATGTCTGTGCTGGCTCTCTCTCTCTCTCTCTCTCTCTCTCTCTCTCTCTCTCTCTCTCTCTAATATATATATATATATATATATATATATATATATATATATATATATATATATATACATACATATATATATTACACGTGTTTTCCAGTAGAGAGGACCAGATGGTGTTGACCAAACGGTTCTCAGCCACCGGGAACCTAATCATTTCCTCACGTGAACACACACACACACACAAACAAACTGGGGCTTAACGAAAAGCGCATGTAACGTCACATTACTCGAACTGCGCATGCAATCTGTCCGCCTCGCAAGGACCGACTGGTTGGTTGCTCTGTCATCACACTGACGCTTTCTGGCGTGCGTGCTCGTGCAGAATCTACGTACAGACCGGCAGTCGTCAAAGGGCTGCTATATCCAGTCCGCCTCGAGAAGAAACCAACTCCTTCTATCTTTCTCTCACAGGAATGGAATGGAATAGTTTGGGCCAAGGACCAAGCAATGGGACCTATGAGGTCTTTCAGCGCTGGAAAGGAAATTGAGAGTAGGTAGGTTTGAAAGGTGTAACAGGGGGAAGACCTCGCGGTTGCACTTCGAAATAATTGTTAGGAGAGGGCGGATAGTAAGATGGAAGAAAGATAATATGAATGGAGGTACAGTAAAAGGAATGGAAGGGGTTGCAGCTAGGGGCCGAAGGGACGCTGCAAAGAACCTTAAGTAATGCCTACAGTGCACCCCTGAAGGTGCAATGACGGCACTAACCCCACCCCCTCCTACGGACACTAGCGTGTGTGTGTGTGTGTGTGAGTGTGTATTATACTGTATATATATATAATGTATATATATATTAAATTTTTTTTTCTCGTTTTTATATTTCTCATTTATGTTATTATTATCATCTATATCTTCCATATTATTATTTTGTCATTATTTTTCATGGGGGGGCACAAGCACAGGCTCCCCCCCCCCCCCCGGATCCTTAGTGCCTACGGAGTCTTTCTCTTACAGGAGGTTATCTAAGCATTTCATTAGTATTCAAAAGGCAGCTAAGCTGTACGATAACTGTCTGTCTAACGAGCCAATTCAGTCCTGTATTTAACATCGCAACACCTCATCTGGTACGGCCTGGGAAATTCGGTAGGGGCAGGTTTATTCTTCGTCAATAATAAATTAATTAATATAAATGCATACAGTCATATTTCATCGCCTCCAACGCCTTGGGACGCTGAGGGCCAGTCATGTCTTTCCCGTACTTAATCTTCCACAAATCTCCACTCACCTCTAGCGTCCCTTCTCAATCTTCTCACCCAAGTGTGTGTGTGTGTGTGTGTGTGTATATATATACATATATATATATATATATACAGTATATATATATATATATATATATATATATATATATATATACATATACATATATATATATATATATATATATATATATATATATATATTCTATATACAGTATATATATTATAATCACAATAACAAGTGATTTTGTTCATCACACAACACCAGAGGTGAATAAATAAGAGACGGGGTGTAGGACCTGACCGGTTTCGACTTTATTTCCGAGCCATTGACGAAGAACTGACACTTACACCATTAGTGTAAATCACAATATATAAGCACTAAAGGGACAATGCGAACACACATACCCAGCACAATTGTGCAAAAGAATGGAAATTCGAATTCGATGGGAAATTTTACTCGCAAAATTTTAGCAAGGTAATAAGTAACCCTCTATCTCCGGTGTTAAGTAGTTTGTATTAGGAATTTTTTGAAACCAAAATTTTGGAGGTCACTCACGCAATATAGTACAGTTAAGGTCTGTTGACGATATCATTTGTATATGTCCAGGGAACGAAAATGCTTATAACTTTTTTGAAAAGTTCAATGAATTAATACCATTAATTAAATTTACTATGGAAACGTTAGAGAATGGGTGCCTGCCCTATTTGGATTGCCTAAAACACATAACTAGTACCATTTAAACAGTCTTTACGGGAAACCTACTAATATTTCTTCCTTTGTGCATTTCTATTCTGGCCAGAGCTAGAAAGTTAAGGAACCAGGCTTCACATCTATGTTGTCTAGAGCATTACGTACATGTAGCCCTGAATACATTGATGATGGAACACACAAGGTTCAGAATACTGGCAAGAAATTGCAATATCCTGACAGTGTATCAGACAAACCAGTACAGTAGAAGCTGGAAAAGAAGGCTATGTATCAAAAACAAAACAGAAACTTGAAACAAAAAACTTGCCTGCACTACCATATAATATAATAATAATGAAATATGTTCCCCACCTCTTTACGAATTTTGGAGTTAATGTGGCATTTAAGTACAATGAAACATATTATTATACAGACCTCTACCGAAAAACCAAAGGGGTGTTTATATAAAATTCCGTGTGAGTCTTGTGACAACTTTTCCATTGGTAAAACCGGACAAACACTGGATAAGAGAATAGAAACGCATACATGGAAAAGAGAATAAGTGAGTATACCACAGTTTAACCAGACCACTGAGCTGATTAACAGCTCTCCTACGGCTGGCCCGAAGGATTAGACTTATTTTACTTGGCAAAGAACCAACTGGTTACCTAGCAACGGGACCTACAGCTTACTGTGTTAAATCCGAACCACATTATATCGAGAAATGAATTTCTATCACCAGAAATAAATTCCTCTAATTCTTCACTGGCCGGCCGGAGACTCGAACGCGGGCCCAGCAGTGCTAGCCGAGAACTATACCGACTCGTCCAACGAGGAACAGGAAAAGAAAATAGATTAGCATACCAAGGGTATAAGATATACAAGGGTGAAGAGTCGAAGTTTTATACGCGTTGGTAAGAACAATCATACAATCAAATGGCTAAGAACAAAAAAGATAGCCTGTAAACTTGATCCCACAAATTCAAAAGAAATTATTAAAGCGTTTGAATTTTAAGGAGTCCAGTTGATATGTATGGGAAAAGGATTACCGTATCTGTCACCATTGTAGAGGCACTAACATTAATCAGTTTTGCCACCCCTCCCCTTTGAGACCTGTCAGGTGTGGATTTGTAGTCTCCCAACGGTATTGTTAGTCTGTCCGTACTGTCCTTTGGTATGTATATGTATATGTACATATATATATATATATATATATATATATATATATATATATATATATATATATATATATATATATATATATATATATATATATGTATATATATATATATATTGGGATTCCTTCCACTAAGTATCAGTCTTCTGTCAATGGCTTGAAATAAAAGTCGAAACCGGTCAGGACCTTACCCTAATTTCTCCGCCTGCACGTAACGTCACAGAAGACTGATTAATTATTTAAAGAATCTTTTCTAATTTTTGCATCAATATTAATGGATTTCGATTGGCTGAAGGAACAGACCGCATTTTACCCCACATACCACTACGAGAGAGAGAGAGAGAGAGAGAGAGAGAGAGAGAGAGAGAGAGAGAGAGCTTCTACTCACTGTTATCAACTTGTCTTTCATTTCATTTTGATGTAATATATCACGTCAGGAGGAAAGACAGTTTTACTCTGCATGGTTAAACTCAACTCAATAACTTTTTTTGCATCGGAACGTCATTAAGCATGCATAATATATATATATATATATATATATATATATATATATATATATATATATATATATGTGTGTGTGTGTGTGTGTGTGTGTATGTATGTATATATATACGTATATGTATGTATATTGTATATAAAATGTGATGCCGTTTTTAATATATAATGGAACGTCCATTAGACATGCATAATATATATAATATATGTGTGTATAGTATATATACGTATATGTATGTCTATCGTACATAAAATGTGATTGTTTTAATATATAAGGAACGTCATTACATGCATAACATATATATATATATATATATATATATATATATATATATATATATATATATATATATATATATATATATATATATATATATAGATATATTGTACATAAAATGTGATGCTTTTTTTATGTAGAATGTTCTTAATTTCAAGTCATGAGTCGTGGAGGTAGGTTTCTCTCATTCTTCCTCTCCATTCATTATTGTTTTTGTCCTCATGTTTAGTAAAATCAAACATTTCAAAACTTAAAACATGTATTGTTTACTGGCTATTTATAGCTTCAAGTGCTGGATCGAGTGGTGTAACCACTTTCACAAAACTCGGCAAAAGTTAAATCGTTTCGCGTTTTGTTCTTGTCTAAAATTACAGCGGTAATTTAGAGCCAAAACACTATCCAGTTCTGCGCCTTTGATATTACCCGCTAACAATGTAAATAATTTGCAATGAATTTAAGCCCGCAAAACGTAGCGGGTATTCCGTGGACCACAAACTGAGTTAATCTGACGCTTCTTAGGATTATGTTGCAGCCTCACTGCGACGATAAATATATTCGATATATAACAGTATCCTGTGTCAATGGCTTTGAGATACTTGCTTTTCCTAATACGTATTTTTATTCAAAACTATTTCATTTCTCCGAATGTCAAATAGTCAGGAGTATTGCGTTCGATAGTTATAATGTGCATTTCTGCTTTAGTTTTCTGTAAAGGAAAACTACTGTGCCGACTTTGTCTGTCCGTCCGCACTTTGTTCTGTCCGCACTTTTTCTGTCCGCCCTCAGATCTTAAAAACTACTGAGGCTAGAGGGCTGCAAATTGGCATGCTGATCATCCACCCTCCAGTCATCAAACATACCAAATTGCAGCCCTCTAGCCTTAGTAGTTTTTATTTTATTTCAAGGTTAAAGTTAGCCGTAACCGTGCTTTTAGCAACGACACAGGACAGGCCACCACCGGCCCGTGTTTAAAGTTTCATGGGCCGCCGCGGCTCATACAGCAATACACCGAGACCACCGAAAGATAGATCCATCTTCGGCGGCTTTGATTATGCGGCGTACAGAAAACTCGGCTGCGCCGAAGACACTTCGGCGCATTTTTCACTTGTTTAATTCCTTTCTGAAAGCGCTGATGGGACGGACAGCAAAATCCCATTACCAAAGTGGGCCACACATGGAAATACGGAAAGGCAGTTCGAAGCAGAATGTGGAGCAACGCTCTGCAGGAAGCGATACAAGCACACACACATAAAAAGCAGAAGATTAAAGGAATCTAGGAGAGAGAAAGCATTCCAATTAGAAAGGGGACGTGAGAAAACGGGGAGATTCTGAGAGAGATTTATATTAAAGGAAATTTTAGCTTTGCGCTACTGCGAAATATCTTCGCTTTTCTTAATTTTTCGGTCGTCTACAAAACCTCCGGCTTAAGCAAATGCAGTCAAGTGTGTACACACACACAAATAAATAAATAAATATTATATATATATAATATTGTAAGATTGTAAGAGAGAGAGAGAGAGAGAGAGAGAGAGAGAGAGAGAGAGAGAGAGAGAGAGAGAGAGAGAGAGAGAGAGAGAGAGAGAGTTTCCTCTATTTCGTCTTTGAGTTTTGGCTATGGGAATTTGCATTTCACACCGAACTGACAATTATTTCCTTTCAAGAAAAATCTCTGTGTATTTCTTGTGAATATACGCGCTGCCTATGCGTCCCAAAAACATCATAAGCACCTGTAAAAGAAAAATCCACTCACACCGTAACTGTCACACTCATAATTTAAGTTCTGATAATAAATTGCCCCGAAGGAGGACTTTTGGTGTAAACAAAAATCATTTCCTAAAGATAAGTCTCTTCACACTACTCATCTTTCCTTGGAAGCTGTTAAAAGACAAATATATTTGTATGTGTGTGTGTGTGTGTGTGTGTGTGTGTGTGTGTGTGTGTGTGAGAGAGAGAGAGAGAGAGAGAGAGAGAGAGAGAGAGAGAGAGAGAGAGAGAGAGAGAGAGAGAGAGAGAGAGATTTTCAATATCTGCGATTAAGGCTTCGCCAACTTATCATATATGCTTATCGACTGGGAAAAAAAAAAGAAAGTTACCATAATTTCTGATTAAGCCTTCGTGAACGCACTGCCAGAAAAAGCGTAGGAAAAAAACAAAAAAAAAGAAAAAGAAAGAAAAATGCTGGAGGTTCCCTGCGAGATCGGGAGGAGGAAAGAACGTTGGTCTTTTGCGAGGTAAACTTGTGGAGGACGCTAGTCACCGCCTCCCAAAAGATAAAACATTTTCCCGAGAAGCAAAAACTCAGTTTAACGCGCCGGGGGGAAGATGGAAGTGTGCTGAAACGGTAATATCTTTGGAGGGAAAAAAATGTAATAATGAACACGAAGCCATACGCCTCCCACGAGGCTTCTATGAAAAAAGAAAACAAAAACATTCAACCTTTTTGTGGAAGTTTCATGAGAGAATAGAAGTTCTTAGGTTAAATGGCTCTCGAAGGTTGGGAGGTTTTTGTAAGTGCTCTAGAACTTCGTGATCACGAAATCTCAGTGTGAGCAATTCATTCATTCATTTCTTTGAGACTGACGTCACGGAATTATGCAGCTGACATACTCTGATCTTGTACAGTCTTTCAAATCTGACAAACGCGCATCTCTAAACGCCGAAGGGTTTGTCCGTCTTTCTTCAAAAATATATATCATATCGGCATGTAGAACACGCTCTGACTCCAGGACACAGGACTGAGAAAACAACAGGGTGGGGCAAACCGGCCCCCCCCCTCCCCACCCGCCCCGCTAACGACAACAACAAAGGCAATCAGGTGTAACATAGGTTACCTTCAACCTTTTTGGTAAAAAAAAAAAAATAATAAAATAAAACTGACCTTCAATGAAGTTTACTGGTTTCCAAAACCCTGAGATCTATTGAGAGAGTACATCTGTCATTATATGTATGGTATCTGTGCACACATATTTATGTACATTAAAAGAGATATGTATATAGTATATGTATGCATGTATGTATATACATGTATATACATATATATAATATACATACATTTATATGTATATATATATATATATATATATATATATATATAGAGAGAGAGAGAGAGAGAGAGAGAGAGAGAGAGAAAGACTCTCCAACATATAAAGTACAATGAAGATTTATGAGTGAACTTCAGTAAAAAAAAAAAAAAAACTTCAGGGAGAAAAAAAAAGAAGTTTCCGAAGGCAGTAAACGCAGAGTGAAAGGACAACGAACAGAGAGAGAGAGAGAGAGAGAGAGAGAGAGAGACATCACAGAACGGAAGACGATGTCTGAAGTTAACAATTAAGGTCTCAGGTCGACAGAGCATACTGAAGAGCTGCTACTGAGGACAAAATAAAGGCGAGGGATCGAATTCGTCCATAAGGAAAGGATTCAAGTGAATTTGAGAGCGCTTGTGAAAGTCATTATTGGCTTGGATTGAGCACTTGTGAAAGTCATTACTGACTTGAACTGAGTGCTTGTGAAAGTCATTACTGACTTGAACTGAGTGCTTGTGAAAGTCATTACTGACTTGAACTGAGTGCTTGTGAAAGTCATTATTGACTTGAATTGAGCGCTTGTGAAAGTCATTGACTTGAATTGAGCGCTTGTGAAAGTCGTTATTGACTTCAATTGAGAGCTTGTGAAAGTCATTATTGACTTGAAGTGAGAGCTTGTGAAAGTCATTGACTTGAATTGAGCGCTTTGTGAAAGTCGTTATTGACTTCAATTGAGAGCTTGTGAAAGTCATTATTGACTTGAAGTGAGAGCTTGTGAAAGTCGTTATTGACTTCAATTGAGCGCTTGTGAAAGTCGTTATTGACTTGAATCGAGCGCTTGTGAAAGTCATTATTGACTTGAACTGAGCCCTTGTGAAAGTCATTACTGACTTGAATTGAGCGCCTGTGAAAGTCATTATCGACTTGAATTGAAAGCAAAATCTGGGCCAAAGGCCAAGCACTGGGACCTATGAAATCATTCGGCGCTGAAAGGAAAATTGACAGTAAGAGGTTTGAAAGGTGTAACAGGAGGAAAACCTCAAAGCAGTCGCACTACGAGTCAATTGTTAGGAGAGGGTGGAAAGTAAGATGGAAGAAAGAGACTACGAAAGGAGGCACAGTAAAAGGAACGAATTAGTGTCAGGGTGTGCAAGGTACTGCACAGGACGACTTTGTCTGAGAAAGTGCGACAGACAACAAAAGCATTCATCAGAGAAGAGGATTTAGACGAATCAAGTGCCTTTTAGTACTGTTTGGTGAGAGAGAAGTTCGAGAACTCATGGAGGAATTAACGGAAATGCAAAGCGATTGGTAGTAAGATTTCGAGTGTAGAAGATAATTTTTCTTTATAATATTAAAGTGTGTTGAAACATGTGGATGGCAAAGGGCTGGTTAGTTGTAAAACTGGATCTCAAACAAGTGTGATTTGCATCCGTGGAGTTTATTACTTTGATGGATGAGTAATTCAGGAAAAAGAAAGTTTGTGAGCTAAGAAAAACGGCCGTGAATGGACTAGTGTTTACACATGATATGAAATGGTCTGACAAAGTCCGAAAGCAGAGCGCATTTTGATTTTTTTTTTTTTTTTTTTTTTTTTTTTTGCGGGAGTAGTCCCATTAGGGTAATGAATGACAGTACTAAATGTAGAATTGGAAGTAGACATAACAATGATGGTACGACGAGAAAAGAGGTAAACCAAACAAAATGAACTTTGAAAGGCGACAAACTGCGCAAAGTGTCTGTATGAGTAATGCAAAAGGAAGCAAAAATTAGTATGCATTAAGGGATGGCTAAGCCAGATCTCTCATATGGAAGGGGAGCTTTGTGTTGAATGCAAAAGACAAAGAGGTGTGCAGTATAAAGAGGAACCAAAACCACAAAAAAAAAAAAAAAAAAAAAAAAAGAGACATTAGTCTTTTAAAGTAATATGGTCAACTGGAAGGAATGAAAGACAATAGTTCCTGGAAGAGGGTGTACAGTTAGGAATTTCAAGGATGGAAGTGAGGACGAAAGGCTTGATGGAGTCACGGGAATTGGAACGGAAGGGCCCTTAAGCCTCAAGAAACACATCAGTGACTGCAAGATAAGAGGAGAAGGGTCCAGTCAGTGCTTTGTTGTGTTGCTGATAATCCCACCTTGTGGTAATATGAAGCATATGGTGTGTGTGTGTGTGTGTGTGTGTGTGTGTATGTGTACTTGTAGGCGTGGAAATAAATGCTCGCCACGAATGTTGAAACATTTTCCGCTGGTAGGAAAACCTTGCGGAAATTTAAAATCTAAAAACAAGGACTTGTGTTATACACTATTGTCGACTGGAGACAAATTCGGCAGTCTAAAAGCTACGTAATATTATCGACATCACTTCCTAAATTGGAAAACGGTACTTGAAGCGAACCTCTTTGAAACAATGGACCCAATCTTTATAAATAACCATTATATATAATAATAATAAAAAGGGAATCAAAATGAAATCTAAGCCATTGCTTTTTGAGGCCATCAGTTTTGGGCAAATCTGTAAGGCCTGTGGTTCGATCCCAGTCTACTGCCACCAGTCGACCCAGCTGTGAGTAAGGAGTCAGAAAATGGGCATGGAATGTAATGGAATATAGGATTTAGGCCAAAGACCAAGCGCTGGGACTTATGAGGTCATTCAGCGCTGAAACGGGAATTGACAGTTGAAAGGTTTGAAAGGCGTAACAAGAGGAAAACCTTGCAATTGCACTTTGAATCAATTCTTAGGAGAGGGTGGATAGCAAGATGGAAGAAAGAGAATATGAATGGAGGTACAGTAAAAGGAATGAAAGGGGGTTGCAGCAAGGGGCCGAAGGGACACTGCAAAGAACTCAAGATGATAAAAAACCATGAGTAAACTGCATATATATACATACATATACACACATATATGTCACAGAGAGAGAGAGAGAGAGAGAGAGAGAGAGAGAGAGAGAGAGAGAGAGAGAGAGAGAGAGAGAGAGAGAGAGACTCATAGCAGCGCGACCCCCTCCTGAAAATACTTCAAACCATCGTAATATAATATTGGGAACAGCTTTTTTCTTAAACGTGACTGGGAAAACTTCGCCACACAAGTGCGCCAAACTTCCTCAGTATTCGATACACACCATACTACATCGTCATTAGGATCACGGGGAACTTTGACGCAAATCCTCTCAGGGAAAGTTGGCCGAGAAAATTCTGCGAAAGGTGGGAGAAACCAGCGGGTTGACGGGGAGTGGCCGAGGAGGAGGAGGAGGAGGAGGAGGAGGAGGAGGAGGAGGAGGAGGAGGAGGAGGAGGAGGAGGAGGAGGAGGAGGAGGAGGAGGAGGAGGAGGCTCACTCAAGGGAGAATGAAGAACAACAAAAACTGACGTAGAAGTACGGATGACAGAAGGACATTATTATTATTATTATTATTATTATTATTATTATTATTATTATTATTATTATTATTATTGTCTTTGTTGTAGTAACAGAGAGAAAACTGTTATAAGGAAAACAGAGAAGACACTATACACGATCAATGCAGCTGATGCAGCGATTTCTTTCAATAGTACTTGAATAAGAGAGGGATTCTTGCCAACATTACTATTATTATTATTATTATTATTATTATTATTATTATTATTATTATTATTATTCAAAAAAGATAAAAAATTCATATGGCGCAAGCCTGCACGGCAAACTTCCACAGAACAGAACTTCCCTATGAGGAAATGGAGAGAAGTAAAAAAAAAAACTAGGCAATTGAAAAACAAATCACTATTCAGGTACAATAAAAGAAACACCAATCAGAAAACTAATGCAACAGCGGATGGCAATTGATTCCACTGTAGTGGAACAAACTTCCGTAAACTTTTGAACACAGCCTCAATAATAAATCCAGACAGACTATTCGATAGTTTTACGGTTCTGAGAATAGGAAAAAAATTAGAATTTAGGCCAAAGGCCAAGCACTGCGATCTAAGAAGTCATTCAGCGTTGAAACGTAACCTGACACAAAAAAATGTTTGAAAAGTGTTAACGGGAGGAAAACCTCGCAGTTGCACTACGAAGAGACGGCGCAAAGATGGAAGAAAGAGAATATGAACGGAGGTACAGTAAAAAGGAATGAAAGGGCTTGCAGCTAGGGGCCGGCGGGACGCTCTTAAGTAATGCCTACAGTGCACCGCGGGGGGTCCACTGGCGACACGAACTCCCTACAGGAGAAAGGACTGGAACACATCAGGTCCTGGGCTGTGTGACAACATGGCATCTCGAAAGAATGTGAATGCTAATTCTCTGCCGAGTGAGTGACAAGCACTTATTCTAGGGGGACAAGGCATTACTGGCGCTAATGGAAGTTCCCTGTTGAAGCCCATCTTAAAGAAGATGGCGCGACAGATTTTTCAGAGATGGCCCTTAATGAGCATTGTTACGGTAACGAGAAACACAACTGCACTCAAGTTTCCCTACAAGATCTCGGGACGCTACTGGCATCTATCCACGAAAAGAGTTTTCTGTGGATAGCATCACCAAATGACTGACGCTTGTAGTGCCAGTGACGTCATCTCTGCAGCATCACAAATACACAGACAGAAATAAAAATTAGTTTGGGGTCAAAGGTTCAAATAAGCCGGCAAGCGTAGTTATACCTATACAAAAGTTGGCATGAGCAGGTGATCAACACAAAACGTCAATCAATAGATATTAAGTTTTGCTGAAGTTCACTCATACCCCACAAACTTAACATTTCAGTAATTAAAGGAACAAGTACTTGCAACAAGAGTAACAAATCTGATATTTTCTAAAAAATAACACATTCATTCAAAACCCAGTAACTCTGCTGTTGACACTTGAAAGCCTGCGAACGAGGACAAATACACCTAAGTTACGACTTTTACATTATACCAAACCCTTATAATTAAACATTTCAAAAAAACCTCTTTATCAGTGGAAGTACTCTGAATATTTTGCTAACTAAGATGCCCACAAATACGACAAAATGCTTATAGGTGCCGGATACGGGTGAAACGATCATCCGAAATGAACTTTCAGATGATTATAAGAATGTCAGAACTAATCTCCAATGTTAACCATTAACTCCAGCAGCAAAGAAATCAGTACTTGACGTTGGAGTCTCCAGAGGTACCAAGATGCGTTGGCGTAAATTATTATTATTATTATTATTATTATTATTATTATTATTATTATTATTATTATTATTATTATTATTATTATTATTACATTCGCGTTAGCATAAATTATTATTATTATTATTATCATTATTATTATTATTACATTCGCGTTAGCATAAATTATTATTATTATTATTATTATTATTATTATTATTATTATTCAGTAGATGAACCTATCCATATGAAACAAGCCCACCAAGGGACCACCGACTTGAAATTCAAGAAGCTTCCAAAGAATATTATGGTGTTCATTAGGAAGAAGTAAGGGGAGGTAAAGGGAAATACGAAAAGAAGAGATCTCACTCATTAAAATAAATTAACATATTAATAAATATACAAAAATAACTTAGAATGGCAGGAGAATAGGGTAGAAATGCACTGCCTCTTCGCTTGAACTTCTGAAGTTCCAGTTACACGACATCCTCTGAAGGGAGGCTGTTCCACAGTCCAACGGTGTGAGGAATCAAGAAGGACCTCTGGAACTGAGAAGTTCGACAGCGTTGCACACGAACTGTACCAAACACGTTTTTCGCAGAGATAATAAACACAGTCACCACAGTTGGGCTGACGAGAAACTCCAATTGCGCTTCTTTCAAAAGAATTTCCAAAGCCCAGTCTAGTCTAGTCACCGAGATTTAATAAAGATCTCCCTTGAACACGAAACAGTTGGTTACAATTCACACCAAAGATTAGACTTCCTCAGAAGTTTTCCTTGGAAGTTCCTCGTTGGACGGGTCGGTACCGTTCTCGGTGGCAGCACTTTGCTGGCCCACGTTCGAGTCTCCGACCGGCCAACGAAGAATTAGAGAAATCTATTTCTGGTGATAGAAATTCATTTCCCGATATAATGCGGTTCGGTTTCCACAATAAGCTGTAAGTCCCGTTGCTAGGTAGCCAATCGGTTCTTAGCCACGTAAAACAAAATCTAATTCTTCGGGCCAGCCCTACGAGAGCTGTTAATCAGCTCAGTGGTCTGGTTAAACTAAGGTATACTTAACTTTTCCTTGGAAGAAACATGCGCATCCAGGCATCTAATGACTGTCTTCGTTTCTAAACAGAAAGAAAGCGGCTATTGCCACTAATCCCGAAATAAAAACTTTCTGAGAGGATTGCCAGAGCAATCCACGCCCCCTACTTTGCCTCAACCAACTCTTCCGAGAATTACGACTGACGGAATGCTGAAGAAGACACCATTTTAGTTCTTGCAAGGCTCAGTAACTCGATTCTCCTGAGAAGACGTGTTTGTGATTAGTGTTTGATTAGTGAAGGTTGCATGCTAAATGTAGCCTCTATCTATTTTCGTTGAAAAGTTTGGGCAACGTTATAGTTGGACTCACGATTTCACCTTGACGGAGGTTTACATAATAAAAATAAACAAGCTGAGTGCACAATGACGGGAACAGAAGGAACAGGCGAACGATTTCCTGTCAGGTTCGAATATAATCCCTCCAGCTATGTCAGAGTTACGATCAAACGGCGGGCGTGAGACACGCGGTCGGACATTTAGGACAAACTGGGTTGGAGGGGGATAGTTCCCCTATTATTTCAGTAAGGGAATACTAACGGCAATAAAAAAACAATCCCTATCTGCTCTTCAGTTAGTAGCAATTCAAATCACACCATTACTTAAAAGGCCACAGTTAATACATTCGGTTTTTCACTACAAAATCCAGTTGATTCGTACCAGTAACCACACAGGTCTTCAAAGGGTAATGAGCAAGATTCCGCCTTATAGAGGACGCCAAGTTGTATACCTTAGGTACTGTAAAGTGTACAGTACCAATAGGGATTGGGGAGCCTACTGAAAACTTGGCTAGTACATTAGCACAAAGGGACTGGTAATACCAAGACATATTCTAACGCTACCTCTCGCACCAGACAGTAAACTGTACTATGAAACCAAAGCCATTTGCTCCACGAGACCTCTAAATAACAGCAATTAGCTTCGCATATTCAACGGGAGTACCAGAGTGACTCAAGAACATCTATAATACTGGTATGAGCGCGCTGTCAAATGGCTCCTCGGAATCAACAAAAGGCATCGAATGGTACATCAAAGGAATGAAAAATCTATTCCTTGTTTGAGAGAGAGAGAGAGAGGGAGAGAGAGTTTCTGGTCTACTTTATAGTAAGCTACATTGTTTATTTATGACTGCGAGAGGGGATTGTCGTTTCAAATGCTGTCTGTATGGGAGAGAGGTTAATTGTTTAAGAGAGAGAGAGAGTGTGTTTCTGGTCTACTTTATAGTAAGTTACATTGTTTATTTATGCCTGCGAGAGGGGACTGTTGCTTCAACTGCTGTCCGTATGAGAGAGAGGTGAATAATCTTACACAATTACACTGCAGTCACTACCATTTGAAACCCTTGGTCGGCAGTTTACCTTCCATCAAAGACGGCAGGGCCGGTTTTTGCACAAGTTGGTATACAGCAGTTGATGGCAAACCAAGTTCCATACTAGCCCCAAACACTAAGAACAGAGAGAGAGAGAGAGAGAGAGAGAGAGAGAGAGAGAGAGAGAGAGAGAGAAAGAGAGAGAGAGAGAGAGAGCAATACCAAAAATCACGAACATGCCAATTCACTTCATGGAATGCTTCACTACAGACCCCAGGGACCACGCCATGAAACAAGCTCCAACAAACTTGACCCCTTCTACTGACCAAGTTTCTTAGAAAATGACCCCGGGGGCCTTCGAGAAGTTGAAAATGAGAAAAGTTAACAAAAGACGAATGCGAACCGAAAGAGAAAGAGAGAAGATTCCCTTTCGGACCTCAAAAAAAAGAGAGAAGTCACTTCACCAACAAACAAGTTCTGAGGAAGTGAAGTGTCTGATCCACTCGAGGATGACTACAAGAGGATACGACGGAGCAGAAGCGTTCCAAGTTACCCCTTCTTACTTCAAGCTGCCTGGCTCCTTCACTCGGAACCCTTTCCTCCTCCAAGCAGCGTACATAACAAACAAGCAAAAAATGCGTCGAAGTTACTTCGGAGCAATTGAGCTTTCTGCACAGTGTAGAATGACGTATGAATCTCTCAGCCACGGCCTATGAAACTTTCAGCCTAGGCCCATGGAACTCTCAGCCGCGGCCCATGAAAGTTTCACTCGCGGCCCGGTGGTGGCTTGTGTTGTTGTCACCTATAGTGGTGCCAGACGCACGATCATGGCTAACTTTAACCTTAAATAAAATAAAAACTACCGAAGCTAGAGGGCTGCAATTTGGTACGTTTGATGATTGGAGGGTGGATGATCAACATGCCAATTTGTAGCCCTCTAGCCTCAGTAGTTTTTAAGATCTGAGGGCGGACGGACAGACAAATAGTCACCTCAATAGTTTTCTTTTATAGAAAACTAAAAATAGCACGTAATCAACAGAGCATGAGGGTCTTACCCATCCTGAAATGACCTCCTTATTGTGAAATTCTTTGTGAATCACTTTAAAATACTTTTTTCTCCAACATTTTTTACCATAAAAATTCATGTCAGGCGAAATCAGAAATCTGTTCACGGTCTATCATACTGTGGCTACAGAAGGAACGGTTCCTCGTTGGACGGGTTGGTATCGTTCTCGGATAGCACTCTGCTGGGCCCGAGTTCGATTCTCCGACCGGCCAATGAAGAATTAGAGAAAGTTATTTCTGGTGACAGAAATTCAATTCTCGTTATAATATGGTTCGGATTCCACAATAAGCTGTAGGTCCCATTGCTAGGTAACCAACTGGTTCTTAGCCACGTAAAAGAAATCTAATCCTTGGGGCCAGCCCTAGGAGAGCTGTTAATCAGCTCAGTGGTCTGGTTAAACTAAGGTATACTTAACTTACATATAGAAGGAACTTCTCTATTCAGAACTGCTTTAGGATTTCTACAGCACCTGACCCATCACCCGTGGAACACCTGAAGTGACAAACATGGGCCGTAAATTATTTCACTGTTTAAAGTTTTCTAAAGTGGGTTATCTCCCCCTATATCTCACCTGGCAGCACTCAATTTCCTTCTAGTTTTCTGTAAAAGAAAACTATACCGAGGCTAGAGGGCTGCAAATTGGTATGTTGATCATCCACCCTCCAATCATCAAACATACCAAATTGCAGCCCTCTAGCCTCAGTAGTTTTTATTTTATTTATGGTTCAAGTTAGCCATAATCGTGCATCTGGCAACGATATTGGGCAGGCCAGCATCAGGCCGTGGTTAAAGATTCTTGGACCACGGCCCATACAGCATTATACCAAGACCACCGAAAGATAGATTTCTTTTCGGTAGCCTTGATTACAAGCTGTAGCGGCTGTACAGAAAACTCGACTGCGCCCAAGAAACTTCGGCGCATTTTTTACTTGCTTCTGTTTTTAGCCAACTCGATTAGCAGTTTCCTCGTTAGAAAGGGAGGTGGATGACACTATCGTAACCCCAAAAATTCTGTTTTTAGTCAACTCGATTAGCAGTTTCCTCGTCAGAAAGGAAGGTGGATGACACTATCGTAACCCCAAAAATTTTGTTTTTAGATAACTCGATTAGCAGTTTCCTCGTTAGAAAGGAAGGTGGATGACACTATCGTAACCCCAAAAATTCTGTTGTTTAGTCAACTCGATTAGCAGTTTCCTCGTTAGAAAGGAAGGTGGATGACACTATCGTAACCCCAAAAATTCTGTTTTTAGACAACTCGATTAGCAGTTTCCTCGTTAGAAAGGAAGGTGGATGACACTATCGTAACCCCAAAAATCACTGGCAAAAGCAAAGTTCCCCCATTTCGAGATGATAAAATAAGTAAAACGGTTCTAACGGAAAACCCATTTCCCATTTCCAATAGGAAATGTCTACTCGAAATACGGCCTCCTTTTTTCAAAAGGAACAAATTAAAAGCTCGAGAAAAATAATGCTTTCCATTCCAAGGGGATACAATGTACTCGAGACCCCTGCAAGAAACAGTCTTTGGTTCCGAGAGAATAATAATAAAAAAAAAAAGATACTACTTTCATTTACAAGAAACGATACCTTCCTTTCCAAGGAAGAAAAAAATAAGGTTTAAGAGACATGCTATTTCCCCACTCCGGTCAGACGGAAAAGAATAAAAAAACATTAAAAGAATTAAAAGCCCTCCCGGAATCATTACCTTCCATCCATTATACGTCAAACTGACAGGTCTACCTGTGTTGCATGTTACATATTCTAACGACCAGCAGAAATATGAGGAATCTATCCTGTTTAACCGATGCAACAAATGCAAACCTCAAATTTTAAATATAGCCCACTAAATATATAATATATATATGCATGTAAACCTCAAATTTTAAATATAGCCCACTAAATATATAATATATATATGCATGTATGTATATAATATATATAAATACATATTTATATATATAATATTAATGTCTATATACTGCAAGACGTGCTTGAAAACAATATAATATTTACAAACAAAGAGAAAGAGAGGAATAACAATTTTGGAGTAAAATGGATCATTGTACTAAATACCCCTACTTACAGATATTACATGTAACTTCCAACCTTGCGTACCGCCGAGAGTCCTTTCTACCTACCCTACCCCAAATCAACACTGTTTGTACTATGACATAACCTCTATGACATAACCTCTAAGAATTGAAGAGACCGAGACAGGGATGGCACGGAGTCTACGTGCTCACGTACTTCTCGTCTTAGCGAAGACAATCGCGCTTTTTAAAAATAAGCAAATAGCACCATGGACTGGTTAAATCGCTTGACCTTCGGACTCCTGCCTTCAAAATCGTCTGTGGGACTGCTTAACTGTGGGTGTGTAAACACTGCAGTAAAAGTTGTCATAAGCACATCACAAACAGGGTGGATACAAGTCAACGACTTGTTGGTAAATCCAACCCGTGCTTCGTACAATTTACCCAGCTTTTTCCAAAGGCTTGTTTTCACTTAATTGTCGTTGACTTGTTATTATATATATATATATATATATATATATATATATATATATATATATATATATATATATATATATATATATACTGTGTATATATATACAGCACATATTTATATATATATATATAATTATGTATATATAAATATATATATATATATATATATATATATATATATATATATATATATATATATATATATATATATATATAAATATATATATATATATATATATATATATATATATATATATATATATATATATATATATATATATATATATATTCTGTATTACTATGTGGAGTTCCAGCTGTGGTTGACCTTATGGTTCCTTTCTTACTAAAAGTCTTTTAAGAACTCTCGGATATCTGTGGAACTTCGGAAAGAAGCGGTCTTTCATTGTGCTTCAATGGAATAATGCTACTACTACTACTACTACTACTACTACTACTACTACTACTACTACTACTACTAATAATAATAATAATAATAATAATAATAATAATAATAATAATAATTTACAACTATATTCTTCTGAACTTTTTCACACTTGTAAGAGCATTCCTCACAGAAACCCTTAGCCTGGGAAAATGATGGCACAGTTAAAACTTCGCCAGGGTAAAGAGTATGAGAAGCAATGCTCTATTATGGCATTCCATCTTGGGGTACAGGGCGGCGAGCTGGTCTACTTATGAGGCTTCAAAAAAAAAAAAAAAAAAAAAAAAAAATATATATATATATATATATATATATATATATATATATATATATATATATATATATATATATATATGTGTGTGTGTGTGTGTGTGTGTGTGTGTATGGCAAAACCACAGGAAAATGACAGTAAGATGATCTGTGCCAAGCGCTCTCGCCAGACTGTTTACTCGCGGTTCGAGCAGCAAATCCGACTGCCGCCCACAACAAAATTCAACACAAGGGCGGTCAGCGTGGCCGACAACCGAAAAGTGAAAATGTGCTCATGCACGTAATTAATTTATTCAAGAGTAAGCATGTGTCCTTCTTGTGAAATGATTTAGTGAAAGCTGTGATTTCATACTTTCTCAATGAGATTGCAATTAACGCATAGCAAAAAGTGCTCGGTGTTGCCAAAAACCAAACGCTGAAAATGTATATGGATCTAACAAAGCAAGTGATGAATGCATACAATCATTAGACGTTCATTGAAAACGACTTACATTATCATTTCTAGACTACATACAATTTCTCACTTAAATCATGTTTTATTTACCAACAGTTTGCCCGTAGATCGTTTCCATTCCTCTGGTGGCTCCCTACCAGGTCGAAATTTCGTGATCTTTTAGCACTGGACGAGCTCAAATTTCCCTCGATTGGAGGTCGCTTTGTTTTTCTGCGCCAAAGGATAGACTTGTTGCCTAGTCCAGTCAGGAATGGATCATTTTTCCCGTGAGTCCGGTAATGGCCGAGACACCAGAATGGTCAGCAAGTAAGGAAGTAACTGAAAGGAAGTAACTGACCTCTGCATATTGTAAAAATATCGCTCACGATGACGATGATGAGAAAGAAACCAAAAGCTGTTCATGGTGGAACGCCTGATATAACATACGCTGGCTGGATCTTGCCCTGTCAGCTGACACTTGGGCGTTATGGAGGTGCGAACTTAGTGTAAAAGAATTGGCCAAGTGGAAAAGGATTAGTGTCGATTTCTAGGGCTCCGATCATTAGCTGCTGTTTCGTACATCTCCTTATATTAAGACGCTGGGGTCGACTATGAGATCGTTATGTCAGATGCAAGACGACTGCTTTTCATGTGATTTTCAAGAGAATTAAGACCTCGAGACCTTACGTCTGAAAAGGTTATGTTTCGTTCAAGATTCTCGACGCTGTAGATGGATGCGGGCTCCTTAATTCTTCTTCGCCTGACTTCAATGGCACTGTAATTGTGAGAGAGAGAGAGAGAGAGAGAGAGAGAGAGAGAGAGAGAGAGAGAGAGAGAGAGAGAGGCAAACATCAATATTTGGAATCCTGCAGTAAACATAGGAGTTTGGCGCGAGTTACAAGGAATCACAGCGTGTCCTGAGAGAGATTTTAAAATTAAACTGAGAGAGAGAGAGAGAGAGAGAGAGAGAGAGAGAGAGAGAGAGAGAGAGAGAGAGAGAGAGAGAGGGGGGGCTATTAACATGTCATCGTTTTCCCTGCGAGAGGAAAGAAAATACGCCGATGGGAGATTTCAAGAGATTGGCCATATCCTCCCCAACGGCCAATCAAGACGCCCTCCTCGTCTGATGCCCAAAAACCAGTTTATCTGTAATGGAAGACTTTATCCGGTCCACGACACAACAAAGGACAAGCAAGGCCCGAAAGGAAAGTGATTTCGCAAAATATGAAAACATAAACGAAGGAGGAGGAACAATAACAAAAGAAGAGAGAAAACATTTGATAAAGTCACAAAGAGATACAAAAATAACAGTGAACGCGCGCAGCGAAAAAGAAATGTAAATGACGATAAAAAAAAAAAAGAAAAATACCTCGCCAAAAGACGGACAGGGAAATTAACGCAATTTAAAACTTGCATCCAAAATGAGGGAATGTAACCTCAAGGGAAGGCGAAAGCATGAACAACAAGTACAAAATGCGAAGAGAGTTTTCTGTACAGCCGCTACAGCGTACAATCAAGGCCACCGAAAATAGATCTATCTTTCGGTGGTCTCGGTATAATGCTGTATGAGCCACGGCGGCCCATGAAACTTTAACAACGGGTCGGTGGTGGGCTATCCTATATCGTTGCCAGGTGCACGATTATGGCTAACTTTAACGTTAAATAAAATAAAAACTACTGATGCTAGAGGGCTGCAATTTGGTATGTTTGATGATTGGAGGGTGGATGATCAACATAACAATTTGCAGCCCTCTAGCCTCAGTAGTTTTTAAGATCTGACAGCGGACGGATAGACAAACAGCTATCTCAATAGTTTTCTTTCTCAGAAAACTAATAAAATGAACGCAACTGAGAAAATTCAACATTTAACATATGCCAATTAAATGTTCATTTCATCGAAATACTAAGTAACTACTTCTGGGGTCAATCTAATTTTTGTTTAGGATAATTCTGAATAAATAAAGAAAAATAACAGCATTAACTGATTGGCCAATCAGTTTTCAGAACAAACACTCGCATGGATTTTTGGTTTTAATTACGTTCATCATTGAATTTCTATTACAAAACACGTGCACAAATTTATTCATTTTAACTTGTCTCTGCGTTTTAATGTTAAAACTTTCAAAAGGATATTAACACAAGACACAGAGTAAAGATATCACTGAAAAATACCTCCAACGTTCATATACTCCCTCGTAACGTCAGAGTTCTGGGAAATATTTCATTTTTCTATAAGACCCTCACACACACACACACACACACACGCACGCGCGCGCGCGCGCGCGCACACACACATACACACACACACACACACACACACACAAGTGTAAAGAGATCAAGACGAGAGGGTTCCCCCTTCGGAGAATGAAATGAATGAAATAAAATTTTAGAAATACGGACTAACAGCGTAAGTTTGAATATGAATAAAAGTCAAAAACATCCCAAGTAATGTTATATATAATATTACATATATGTCCACACATATAAATACCTCCTCCCGGCCTTCGAGAATGAAATGAATGAAATAAAATCTTAGAAATACGGACTAACAGCGTAAGTTTGAATATGAATAAAAGTAAAAAAATCCCAACCAATGTTATGTATGAGATTACATATACGTCCACACATATGAACACCTCCTCCAGGCCTTTCCGACACAGTTGAAGTGAGACCTCCACAGAAATGAATGAATCATACCCAGCATCGCCCACTACCCTCAGAATCCACAACAATGAACATCGATCATCCCGGCACGTGGGACACCAGCCTCTGCTATGCAACATAGTCGAAGGCGCCTCCTCCTCCTCCTCCTGATACGAAAACCCTTATTATTATTATAATCACAATAATCATGATATCAACGTTCGCGCCAAAGCAGCGGGGAGGGAGGGAAAGGAAGGGTCGTTCACTGGAGGGCAGAGCAGAGGGGTAAACCAGAAGGGGTGCCAAAAAGAGAGAGTGCCAGTGCCACGCCCATCTGCAAAGAACCCCTTTCATCCGTGAATCAACTTTAATAGAAGAGATTCGGTTCACCCTCAGCCTGCACGTGCGGGCCCACCTCAACTATACTTTCTATGGAGGGGAGGGGGGAGGGGAGGGGAGGGGGAGGGAGGGGGAGGGGAGGAGGGAGGAGGGAGGGGAATGGATGAGCGAGAGTAAAGCTCGAGGCGTGATTGACGTGATGACGCCACCAACCGTAAACCTCGCCTTGAAGAAGCGTCACTCTTTTGAGACAGTCTGGGAGGGAGGGAGGGAGAGAGGGAGGGGAGGAACCAGGTACCTTCGTCAGGTGATAATATAATAGTGAGAGGCAAGAGAAAGAGAAATATCTTAATATTAAAGCATGTCATCTAGGATCCATCAATTCTATGGACCTGAACGTGATTAGGCGCGTAACGAATTGGAAAGCCCATTCAATATACCGCTCACTTTTAAAAAGAGAATAATGTTAAATGTAAACTTAACCTTTATAAAAGGAATAATATTAAATATAAACTTAACCTTCATAAAAAGAATAATCTTAAATATAAACTTAATAATCTTATAGAGCATTCCTGTATGTACCCAAGATAACATGATATCTCAGGATGAGTCGTGAAACACACAAAATCCTTTAACTAACAACAAAATGAAACATTCGGGCCCAATTACCCTAAAAAGCCTTTTCAGGCTTTTAAAGAAAAAAAAAACAGCAAGATGTACACAATAGGGACGAATCCCGCTTTAAATAGATGGCAGATGCCCAAATGCCGGGAACCAGGGAACATCTTAAGTCTGGCGACAAGACATCACACGGCCTCTGGATAAACTTAGAGAAGAAAGAATAATTTTGACGACAATTATGAAGATAAACACATCCGCCTAAATAATGATGATGATAAAAATAATACCTTTCTCCGTCATCCCAGGAATAATGCTGGCAGCGATGAGAGAGGAGTGAGGGATGGATGGTACTTACCTGAAACAAAAATAAAGATTTGCATTAATATTCACTTTCTAAGAATGTGATCTATATTTCACACATACATACATATATATATACACATATATATATACATATATATATTTATAATATATATATGTATATATCACATCAACTGGGAACAATTTGTATAAACACACAAACTTTTCTTAGCATTTAAGTATAAATATCGGTATCAGAATCGTAAACGCGTTTGTAAATTAGGATTAATGTTGTAAAATAGACTCCGCCCCCCTTTTTGGTAAGTCATTACTTACATTTTCATCTGTTTATTATTGATTTGTTGAATTGTTTATTTTTTTTAATTACTGATCTGTTCCCTCTGTATCTCCTATTACTTTCTGTTACTTCTTTCAGCTGAACACCATAATATTCTTTGGAAGCTTGAATTTTAAGTCAGTGGACCCTTTGGTGGGCTTGCTCCATATGAATAGGGTTCATCTTCTGAATAATAATAATAATAATAATAATAATAATAATAATAATAATAATAATAATATTAGTAGTAATAGTAGTAGCAATATTATTATTATTATTATTATTATTAATAACAGCGGCATTAGCCATGAACATGGCGCCCAAGTACTAACTACAATCACAACCGAGTTCCCAGACAGACTCATTACTTATACCATATATAATTTCATCAAGCCTTTTCTAGGATGAAGTTGCCGGGCCCACGCTCTGTCCCACATATGTTCATGGCGATTGGCATTAATAAAAGGTCACCCACCTCATTACTGACCAGCCACAACACGGCCTAGCTTTGGTGATCGGACACCCTGCAGCATAGCGAACGAACATATGTGTGTATATATATATATATATATATATATATATATATATATATATATATATATATATATATATATATATCAATCCAAGTGGAGCCTTGAAGACAAAATGCATTTTTGGTTGTTCGTGAATGCGTAGGAATTCTCTAAGATCGCGAATTTTCCGTATGCCTTGAGTGCAAGCCCTTATTAAATGCATGAACTTGAGCGAGTGTTTACACTCTCGACAAACTGTGAATAGAATATTAGGAAACGAGAGTTATCCGTTCTCACGTAATCTGAACTCCGTTTTCTATTGGCAGTAAATCGCCAACTAACACCAGCCTACAACAGAGGAATTGAAACAGCAGAATTTAAAACAATATTGACACATTTTTTTATGATGAAAATGGTAGATGCACTGTCGATAAGCACGCCATCTCTCGAAAGAGTTCAGTTTTGACCTACGCATCTGTGTTGAATGCAGCAAAATGTTCAACTTACAAAGGTTCAATTCAACCCCTAACAGCCTTTGACACGCCGGGGAGGCAAATTAAGAAACTCTCTCTCTCTCTCTCTCTCTCTCTCTCTCTCTCTCTCTCTCTCTCTCTCTCTCTCTCTCTCTCATTTACTTGTGGTTAAAAAACACAATAACGCTTTGAGGGTACATTTTGAGGTCCAACAGAGCACAAAGCTTGTCTAATGAGCGAACGGTGTTTTGGTATCCCGTACATAAAATCCGCTGATGCAGTCTCCTTCCTTCCCCTGTGTCTGAGCAAGCACAGTATTACGTGCTTGACTGATGGCGTCCCTCGGATAAGGTAAACACGATTTATTTATGAAATGAATAACTAAATTTGTTCTTCAATTACAATCTCCTGGTGCTGCAGACCTTCCTATTTTTCAATGGATGGCTCAGGAGTTGAAACGACCTCGATTTATATTATATATTACACAGTATATATACATATATATATATATATATATATATATATATATATATATATACTTATTTCTTCATATAAATATGGGTATAGATATAGAGAGTTAAATAGACTGGTCTATAAACACAGTAGTAGGATTAAGCAACAAATATTGTTTAGTAATCGAATTCACTATACGTTATATATATACTGTATATATATATATATATATATATATATATATATATATATATATATATATATATATATATATATATATATATACACAACAGCAATTCGATACTAACACCGATATTTGTGGCTTAATCCTTCTATTTATCCACCAATCTATTTTAACTGTCTATGTGTATATTTATATTTCTATGAAAAATTAAGTAACTCCAAAAAGGGAAATTTACCTCGTAAGTGATTTTCCCCCGGCAAGGAACCTTGATAGCAGAGCAGTCAAAGTCGACTGCTTATCACTGTTTCTGTGCCACAGCCTCAGGTTCGAATACTGGCTGGGGCAGAAGCTCTTATCTGTGGCTGTAGCTTATGCCAGATGTACAGTAAATTCGATATAAAATTGTACATCTTTCCCGGCACCTTTTCCCACTTCTATGTGGGGTCGATATACAACTGTATACATGTGAACTAATAACTGTGAACATAAAAAGTCAGTTGTACAAGTAACAAATTTATATATATACAGTATATATATACACACATATATACTGTATTTAAAATTATATAAGTACATATAGACATATGTATATATATGTATAAATATATATGTATGTATATATACATACTGCACAATATTACATATGTATATATGTATAAATATATATATGTATGTATATATACATACTGCACAATATATATATATATATATATATATATATATATATATATATATATATATATAAAATATATATATATATATGTGTGTGTGTGTGTGTGTGTGTGTTTAAGTACTCGAACAATCCGAGAAAAGATCAGATAACTCTCTCTTAGCAAATCTTCAATGAAAAGAACAATTTTTTTAAAATTACAAAAAATAAACTTCTTGTCTCAAAAAAAAAAAAACACATTCCACTAAAGGACTTCAATCATTTGCCCAGGAAAAAAAAATCCCCGTTCTTTATCTGTGGTCATACCCCTTTGACAAAACTGCTGGATTTAAAAAAAAAAAAATTTCACAAATTTCCTACTTTTTCCTTGAAGAAATGTTCTTTCCTTTCAGCATATCATCCCACCTATCCTCCATCCACAGAGAGAGAGAGAGAGAGAGAGAGAGAGAGAGAGAGAGAGAGAGAGAGAGAGAGAACAGTTAGTTACAAGGGAATGAGAAAATGGGAAAGGAAAAATGAGTTATAGATTTGCATCGCGACTGACGCTTCCCCTTTAGTGCGAGTGGCGAGTGATTACAGCCACTATATATGGCAATTTTCCCAACACCACCTGAACAACGCTACTCAACAGCAGACACAACAACAACAACAACAACAACAAAAAACAACAACAAAGGTTTCCATTTATCCAGCGCTGTTGAAGAACAAAATCAGGATCAAGACCTACAACTGCTTTCCTCTCCACAGCTGTCCAGAGCTATCCAGTGACACCAAACCACAGAACGCCAAAGAAACGTAAAAATGCCCGGTTTTTGTGCAAACGACCTCTTTCATTAATATGAAAATTGCACAGCAGAATAAGTGCTTTACCAATTCCATTATTGGAAGTCTTTGTAATAAAAAAAAAAGCGGGGAGATTTTAAAGTTGAACTATGAATGAGTTTTGGTGGTGCATTATGCATCAATTTCAATCGCTCTTTTTGGCCGCAGGCAAAGCCACAGCCAGATTTATAATTAGATCATTACTTCCGTAATTTGTTGTGCTTCGACACCAATGTGAACCCAATTCCTGAATTTACATTAATTTATCACTTTGTCATTGTAAGTGGAACTAGGTTAACCAAGTGTTGACATCTGTTCGCCTGAGGCGTAGATGAGGAGGCTTCTTTTACTAAAAGAACTTCTAAAAGATTAAGTGGTTCAATTCATATAATGCCCATCACGGAAGTGCTTTGGTCTTTGTCTAAATCACGTTTCCTACATTAAGTTTCTAAAGAGTAAACATGGTTTTAAAACTCTACTGGGATCTTTCCTAGATAGTGAACCCCCAAGGGTTTTCACCGGGTATGTATCCACGTGTTTAGTACAAGTCCGCTGGGGATTACCCTAAATGTCATAGAGATAATGACTACCAAGAAATGTTCAGTTTACTAGCTTGATAGAAGACAAACAACAGATTTGATACCATCGTATTCACGTGTTGATTGACGCATGAAACCAAAGGCCATTCATAGTAAATAATTTTCCGACAATTTAAATACAACGGATAATAAAATCACTCTGAGGAGTTAGAATGAAAGCTTAACATCCTGCAAGGTACAATTACCAGAAACGACATGGTACACTCTACTCGATCCTGCAAGGAACAATTACCAGAAACGACATGCTAAGTCTATTCGATCTTGCAAGACACAATTACCAGAAACGACATGGTACAGTCTACTCGATCCTGCAAGGAACAATTACCAGAAACGACATGGTACAGTCTACTCGATCCTGTAAGGGACAATTACCTGAAACGACACGGTACAGTCCACTCGATCCTGTAAGGAACAATTACCAGAAACAACGTAGTACACTCTACTCGATCTTGCTAGGAACAATTACCAGAAACGACGTGGTAAACTCTACTCGATCCTGCAAGGAACAATTACCAGAAACGACATGGTACAGTTTACTAGATCCTGTAAGGTACAATTACCAGAAACGTCATGGTACAGTCTACTCGATCCTGCAAGGAATAATTACCAAAAACGACATGCTACAGTCTATTCAATCCTGCAAGGAACAATTACCAGAAACGAAACGGTACAGTCTACTCGATCTTGCAAAGGACAATTACCAGAAACGACACGGTACAGCCTACTCGATCCTGCAAGGAGCAATTACCAGAAACGACAAGGTACAGTCTATTTGAAATCTTTCGCTTGCGATCTAAGATGACATAGAGCACTTATGCAATCATGTACATGACACATCTTTAACGAGTGGTCAGGTGACCTTCAAACAGCCACTTTTTACTCTGGGTGACAGATCCGCCAAGAAACCTGTACATCTGCCTTTGAAGATATGTTTGATTAATACCAGTCCTCTCTACCACTTTACTGCCACAATATGTAGACAAAAATGCCATGTATAGACAAAAATGCCATGTACCAGACAATATTTCACCCCGAAAATTGCACGGAATAGTTATTAAGAAATATATTCTTCTAAGGAGGTCTTGCCCTCCTCAGAATATTTCATCATCACCACTGGAAACTTCCAGTTCTTTCCTGAAACTCACTGATAGGATGAGTTTGATTAATAGACCTCCTGAACACAGCCTCGTCCGACGCTGCTGCAACCCCTATACAAATAAACCTATATATATCTATCTATATATATAATTATATGTATGTGTATACGTATAAATGTGCATACATACATATATATTAGAAATAAATTCACGATTGTCTATGTATAACTGATACGAGGTGCATCTGTTCTTTGTAATCCTCAGGGGTACCTGCATGTCATCTGTCAATTATACGAATTTTCTTGTAAACTTATTTTTATATTTTTCACCAGACTGCCTAGCAACCACTCCGTTGTTTCATTTTTCCTTCGTGCCATTTATTTAAGACTGTCTATATTTTAGTTTTCGACAGAGAGGATTTTTCACGTGTGTATATGGGCACACAAAAAGGATAGTGTGGTTAATATCATCGATTTCACCTCCAGGAAACAGACTCTGAAGAGGTTAAACGGGATTTTCTTCCTTACCAGACGTAAAAAACCGAGATATTCTTTTATTAATCCTTTGCTAAGCTCTCCAATAATACTCTCTTCATTTGTTCTTCTTATTCCTGTGATTCAAACCCCCGACGAAGAAGAATAAAGGAACTGAGAAGTAAAAATAGGCAAATCTATGATCAGGATTTTTGTCCTGACTTCAATAAAAGCCAGGAAAATAATTCCATGTGGACACATGGTGAAGCAATTAATATTTTCCAGGGAGAGAGAGAGAGAGAGAGAGAGAGAGAGAGAGAGAGAGAGAGAGAGAGAGAGAGAGAGAGAACTGGCATTCACAATTAAAGATAGGGAAAGACGTGAAAGCAAGAAAAAGGTCAATGAGAGAGAGAGAGAGAGAGAGAGAGAGAGAGAGAGAGAGAGAGAGAGAGAGAGAGAGAGAAGTGGCATTCACAATTAAAGATAGGGAAAGACGTGAAAGCAAGAAAAAGCTCAATGAGAGAGAGAGAGAGAGAGAGAGAGAGAGAGAGAGAGAGAGAGAGAGAAAAGTGGCATTCACAATTAAAGATAGGGAAAGACGTGAAAGCAAGAAAAGGCTCAATGAGAGAGAGAGAGAGAGAGAGAGAGAGAGAGAGAGAGAGAGAGAGAGAGAGAGAGAGAGAGAGAACATTCACACAGATCACCAGAGGAGTCTCCACTTTCTTCTTTAATGACAATTACGACAGTAAATACCGACCTTAGGAGAGTCAAACACCGTGACGAAAATAACTCTCGCAATTCCAATATTTGCTCGCCGTTTTTGTCGTGGAAGCCATGAATTTCTGACGTTGTTCTCGAACACAGGATTGGACGACCGCCCACCTCTCTTGAAAGAACCCCTTCGTATGCAAGAAAATGATGTAATGAAAGATACAAGTTCGTCCATTGATTCGTTCTCGTTCAACGCAGCAAACATCACGGTCGCTTTCACTTCACGGCGAAAAAGTAACGCGTTTCATTTCTAAGTCGGATGTTCAGTCCTACCTTGCCATAGGACATACTATCATTCACTGGTTTTTGCTCCCTCCTAAGCGAAGATGAACTTCCAGGCGGACTTCTTCGTGTTAATAATAATAATAATAATAATAATAATAATAATAATAATAATAATAATAATAACGATAATATTATTATTATTATTATTATTATTGTTATTATTATTATTATTATTATTATTATTATTATTATTATTATTATTATTATTATTAAACTTTCGAATGAACACCATAATATTCTTTGGGAGCTTGAATTTCGAGTTAATGGCCCCTGTGCGCTTGTTCCAAATGAATAGTGCTTGTCTTCTGAATAATAATAATAATAATAATAATAATAATAATAATAATAATAATAATAATAATAATAATAACAACAACAATAATAATAATAAACAAGCCCACCACAGGGGCCACTGACATGAAATTCAAGCTTCCAAAGAATGTTATGGTGTTCATTCGAAAGTTAATAATAATAATAATAATAATAATAATAATAATAATAATAATAATAATAATAATAATAATAATAATAATAATAATAAAAACAAGCCCACCCCAGTGGCCACTGACTTGAAATTCAAGCTTCCAAAGAATATTATGGTGTTGATTCGAAAGCCACCTTTTAGCGTCAACACCTCCGGTTCCTGGTCAGCGACGAAATGCTATGGGTGCATTTCAAAAACTCTGCTCCACTTTAAAGTGACCTTGGCTTTTGAACTTTAATCTTCCATCTACCACTGACCTTTGAGATTGACCTTAAAATACAAGGCTATAACCCTTCACCTTAGTTCTCCCCACAACTTATGCTATAACACCGATTGTTTTTATTTGGTAGGTGCTTTCAAAAATTCCCCTTTTCTGTTTAGTACGGAAAAACAGTTTCTTTAAAATCAATTATAATTTCTTAATATGCTCGGAAACCATTAAAGAGTTATTGACAATATATATATGCACCTCTAAGAAGAATAGAGTAGGTAGGTTATCTAATCGATGAACCAGTTCTATACATAACAGCTGGAAATTAATCGTCTGCATTCTGTATTATTAATTGTTATCATTTTTATATTTTTTTACTAATTACTGTCATTACCATTATTATGAATTCTATTTTTTCCACTTCTTCACAACTGTGTGGATACTGGCGATTATTATTTTCATAATCATGTTATCTTATGTACCTAGATTGTGTGTATTGTATTTGTGTATTCCATGTATATGGCCCTGAGCTGAAATAAAGGATATTATTATTATTATTATTATTATTATTATTATTATTATTATTATTATTATTACACATCAAACAAGAAACCGCACCACACCATTAACCACTTTATTCTTATTACCATTAACTACTTTGTTCTCACTATGTCTGCTGTAGGAATAGTAGTACAGTAATATTTGCGGCAATAGCAGTAGCTTCCTATTATCAAAAATAAAGAATGAAACACTATGAGCTAAACCGCCAACGACTGCAGAAAATGAAACCACTCAGACACAACAAGCAACTAGACCTCTCGCCATAAACGTTCGTGAATAACAGGAAGTGAGGGATTTAAGCGGCCATACACCGACAGACCTCCTCACGGAAGGGTTCATAAAAAAAACAAAAACAGAGAGAGAGAGAGAGAGAGAGAGAGAGAGATTCAGGATGAGAGAGAGAGAGATTCAGGATGAGAAAGAGAGAGAGAGAGAGAGATTCAGGAAGAAAAAGAGAAACCGAGAGAGAGATATTAAGGGAGAAAAAGAGAAACCGAGAGAGAGAGAGAGAGAGAGAGAGAGAGAGAGAGAGAGAGAGAGAGAGATTCAGGAGAGAGAGAGAGAGAGAGAGAGAGAGAGAGAGAGAGAGAGAGAGAGAGAGAGAGAGTCAAAATTCTTTGCTCCATTAAAAATGGCTATTACATTATCATTACTCATTCTTGGGTAACGCAATAAGTCCAATCATAGTTTTATAAAAAGTTTCTACATAATAAGCAATATTCATTATCACAGTACTTATATCTAGTATACAGGAGGCAACATATTGCAATGCAATGTCTCTAATATCGGTAAAAACAGAACTGCAATTAATAGAAATGTGGTAAAATCAACAAAGTAGCCATAACAGGAATGTGATCCTTGAAAACAATCGAGTTTATGCGCATCAGGATTAAATTCTCAAGCGAATAAAATGATAAATAAGCTCTCCCAGAGAGAGAGAGAGAGAGAGAGAGAGAGAGAGAGAGAGAGAGAGAGAGAATGTTGTGCTCGTATTCTGCTGGTCTCGTACGGGCAACAATCACTAGCGATCGAAAAAATATCCTCTCGTTTAGATAAGGACAAAACTATCATGACGGTAGCTGTTTCCTCACAAACATGTGCAGCAATATGTAAGATGATTTAGACACGTAGCATCAAAACAAAATTCCTCCTTTTTAGTTGTCTGTAAAAGAAAACTATTATGTAGGTGGCTACTTGTCTCTCCGTCCGCAAATTTATCTGTCCGCCCTCAGATCCTAAAAACTACTGAGGCTAGAGGGCTGCAAGTTGGTATGTTGATCATCCACCCTTCAGTCATTAAACATACCAAACTGCAGCCCTCTAGCCTCAGTGGTTTTTATTTTATTTAAGGTTAAAGTTAGCCATATTCGTGCGTCTGGCAACTATATAGGCCAGGCCACCACCGGCTCATGGTTAAAGTTTCATGGGCCGCGGCTCATACAGCATTATACCGAGACCACCGAAAGATAGATCTATTTTCGGTGGCCTTGATTATTCGCTGTAGCAGCTGTACAGTAACATAAACTTATAAAGAAGTGCATTGTTTTAAATAGAAAAATTATTAAAACCAAACAAAGTTCTTCCAATTTTTTTTATATTTTGTCCACAATAAAACACCAAAAATCTATATGGCAGGTGAACAATTCACCGACATAATCCCAGTACGCTATGGACATACCTACACAAACCAATAATTACATCAGGTTCCACATTCATCAAACTGGTTACAAATTGGTCACACTTGTTAAATTTAACCTATCATATCTTGTGCGGCATTCGTCAGATAAGGGACAAGTGACAGGTACGCGTCTCTCTGGTTGCTTACAGCTATTATCACGCTGGCAAGTCCTTGCATACCGCACACCCATCCACACCCTCGTTCAGAGACCGAACCGCAAAAACCCAGCAACAAGGCAACCGCTAAAAGCCGGGTGCAACCGTATTCCTCCGACCACAGCCGAACTCGCACACCTCTGTATCTCTTGAACCTTTCTCTGCGTTTACTTTCGGCAACTAGCGTCTCTCTTTTCTGCGATGGAGTCCTCGCCAAAATTAAATAATATCATGAACACTGTAACCGTTCTCTTTTATTAATCTGTTGTCAATGGATATTGTGTTAAAATAAAAGCAATCAAAAACAATTAAAAGAAACTCTTCGCCAAAATCAAATAATGTCATACACACTGTATCCATTGTCTTTTATTAATCTGTTATCAATGGATATTGTGTTAAAATAAAAGCAATCAACAACAATTAAATGAAACTCTTCGCTAAAATCAAATCATATCATGAACACCGTATCCATTGTCTGTTATTATATTAATCTTTTATTAAAGGATACTGTCTAAAAACAAAACGCAATCAAATACAAATAAATGATAAATGATATTACACAAACGGAGAAGGAAGGAGAGTGCGAGTCAGTGCCCCCCCAAAAAATAATAGCTATAGGCATCTAAATGGGCACTTGGGGTACCCCCCCCCCCAAAAAAAAAAGGAAAAACAAAGTAAAAAGTAAAACCAGACAAGAAAAAAAGGAGGGGAGATGAAGGAAGCGAAAAATGCTAAAAAAAAAAAATATGCATGTAAAGTACATTATAAAACGGGTAATAAATCAACGAATGGGAATCATCAGGGGGGAGTGGATAGAAGATCAGATACGCCAGAGAGAGAGAGAGAGAGAGAGAGAGAGAGAGAGAGAGAGAGAGAGAGAGAGAGAGAGAGAACACCATCCCCAAAGCCTCATAGATGATCGTAATTCACAGAACATCCTCATGATGAGGCGATTATCCCTTCGCCTCGAGACCCTTTCATCTCAGAGGCTAAATTTTGGATAAAGTTCACGTGGGGGAGAGAGAGAGAGAGAGAGAGAGAGAGAGAGAGAGAGAGAGAGAGAGAGAGAGAGAGAGAGAGGGAGACTTCCAAAAGTGCTCTACTGCTGCCTTTTACAATGGTCTTTAAAACACTAAAGAAGTTCATTCCATCGCTCACCACGGAGGAAGAGAAACTGACAAAATCAAGTAACAGTCATTAAACCAACAAGCAAATCGACAAACTGGGAAATGAAGACAAGTCGAAACAGCAGGAGCAGCGAGCGCCCGTGGGTTGGGATTGGGAGCAAATGCGACAAGACGCGTTATCTCCTCTCCACTTAGCACCATTTCATCACTTACTGCGGCGAAAATGCCATCGCCGTGGAACCAGATCATTTGTCCTGAAGACAGTCTGATTCAGACGAGGATGCAAAGACTTTTCTGTGCTTATCTTTTTTCCCCAAAATAGGAACTGCCAAAGTGCTCTATTTGTCTGTCTAGCACAACAGACATCTCAGAGCATGAAAGACCGTATGGATTAATGTGAAACAGCCAGTGGAATTTGCCTCAACTCACAGCTGATTCTTGAAGATTAGATGCAAATCCCTTTTAATTTTAAGACTAAAATAAGTGTATAATTTTAAGAGAATTGCCCTTGAGTAAATAACGCTGATATGTTAAATTCATCTTCAAACAATTAACAGATTGACTGTAACTGTCTCCAGAGTTAAGAATAGTGCGTAGTATTATGAAAATGTAACTTTTAAGTCTTACAAGTAGATGCAGAAAAGCAAAAGGGGAATACAATCAGTAAACAGATCAGTTGGAGGGTTTGTGCAGGAGTATTTAAGGCATTTTTCAGGGGACGTTCTGTGGGCGTGACTTCTGGTTTAAAGATTATTTAGGGCATATTTCAGTGGACGTTCTGTGGCGTGACTTCTGATATCAAGAGTATTTAGGGCATATTTCAGGGGACGTTCTGTGGGCGTGACTTCTGGTTTCAAGAGTATTTAGGGCAGATTTCAGTGGACGTTCTGTGGCGTGACTTCTGATATCAAGAGTATTTAGGGCATATTTCAGGGTACGTTCTGTGGGCGTGACTTCTGGTTTCAAGAGTATTTAGGGCATATTTCAGTGGACGTTCTGTGGCGTGACTTCTGATTTCAAGAGTATTTAGGGCATATTTCAGGGGGACGTTCTGAGGGCGTGACTTCTGGTTTCAAGAGCATTTGAGGCATTTTTCAGGGGACGTTCTGTGGACGTGACTTCTGGTTTCAGAGGTGGCATTTATTCTTCACCATATCAGCATAAGATTTATCAGTGGTATGGCTGCTGCACGATGAAGGTGCAATGATTACAGCTGTTTGCAAGCATACAAACAATCATTTTTCTTGATCATGATGCTGCAGAAGCTCTGTATCGGCAGAGGAAAGCCAGCAAGAGCTTGAATAAATCGTATTTGATCATCCACCGACCTGGTCACTAGAGGACCGAGATCATTTGGGACAGGCGTCGATCAAGTACCAGGTTCCCAACCTAGAATGGCCAGGAGAATTTGGAGGACCGGGATCATTTGGGGCAGGCGTCGATCCAGTACCAGGTTACCAATCTAGAATGGCCAGGAGAATTTTTGTGGATCCTCTGGAACAACTTGCCTCTGCATTGCTGCCACACCTCTTGGGCACATCATGGGAGGTGATGCCCTTCCTGCAAAGATTATCAGGAGTCTTCAGACTTGCCCATCGCTTCAACAATGGCACAGTGTCGCGAGGCAATGAACTACGTAGACCGCTTTTTCGCCCATGCAGGACGTATGGTTCTGATTTCGGAATTAAACAGAGGTGTCATAAAAGATATACAAATGATACTAAGAATAGTATAAATAAGCGTGGAGATGGAAATATGCAAATGGAAAAATACAAAAAAAAAAATGGGTAAGACGTGGGTGTTTCTCCTTAATAACCCACAAATATACCGATGATGTTACGATAGACAACTTCTGACCTTTAAATCATTTTACCACAAGGCCCAGTTTACCTCAACATACAAATACAACTACAGAAAGTGAGCCTTTAATGTCAGCATAAGACTACAGACATGATGCTATACAGTTTAATGGAGTACAAACCACTCAAGTCTATTACTTTCTTCTCCTTCCGTCCACCAACGACTCGCAACCATCCCACTAGCATCTTTAAGGACAACAAAGGCATGCTAGCGTTTAAAGGAATGTGCCTATGCCGTCCCTTTCCTCGACCACTCCGGAGGGGAGAGAGAGAGAGAGAGAGAGAGAGAGAGAGAGAGAGAGAAGAAATTACTCCTGTAAAGAATTTCCCAGACTTCTTAATTTCTGGACTCTGCCTAATCTGTTTCATAGAGAGAGAGAGAGAGAGAGAGAGAGAGAGAGAGAGAGAGAGAGAGAGAGAGAGAGAGAGAGAGAAGAAATTACTCCTGTAAAGAATTTCCCAGACTTCTTAATTTGTGAACTCTTTGCCTAATTTGTTTCACAGAGAGAGAGAGAGAGAGAGAGAGAGAGAGAGAGAGAGAGAGAGAGAGAGAGAGAGAGAGAGAGAGAGATAAGAAATTACTCCTGTAAAGAATTTCCCAGACTTCTTAATTTGTGAACTCTTTGCCTAATTTGTTTCAGAGAGAGAGAGAGAGAGAGAGAGAGAGAGAGAGAGAGAGAGAGAGAGAGAGAGGAAATTACTCCTGTAAATAATTTCACAGACTTCTTAATTTGTGAACTCTTTGCTTAACCTGTTTCACACACACACACACACACACACACACACAGAGAGAGAGAGAGAGAGAGAGAGAGAGAGAGAGAGAGAGAGAGAGAGAGAGAGAGAGAGAGAGAGAGAGAGAGAAGAAATTACTCCTGTAAATAATTTCACACTTCTTAATTTGTGAACTTCTGCGTAATCTGTTTCACACACACACACACACATACACAGAGAGAGAGAGAGAGAGAGAGAGAGAGAGAGAGAGAGAGAGAGAGAGAGAGAGAGAGAGAGTCACTTCCTCCAAAGCCTCTTCCTCCTTTGAGGAATCGACTAAGGAAAGCTTATGAGAGATTTTATTCAAGACACGCTTTCGCACAAATGACCCATCAGGTAAAACCATATCTATCTTAGTTTGCTAAACAACTATTTGTCATTCTGCTCACGGCAATGAACCTCCTGTTATAAGAATAAACTCAAGAATAAATATACTTCCAGACGAAAAATATTTTTTCATTATTAGCTAAAGCAGATTAAACCCGGACTTGTCGGATGCAGGCATAAACAAGTATAATAAAACGCGCCCAAGTTTCTTCGGCGCAATCGCGTTTTCTGCACAGCAGCTACAGCATTTAATCAAGCCAACCGAAAACAGATCTACCTTTCGGTGGTCTCGGTTTAATGCTGTATGAGCCGCGGTCCATGAAACTTTAACCACGGCCTGGTGGTGGCCTATCCTATATCGTTGCCAGAAGCACGATTATGGCTAACTTCAACCTTAAATAAAATAAAAACTACTGAGGCCAGAGGGCTGCAATTTGGTATGTTTGATGATTGGAGGGTGGATGGTCAATATACTAATTTGCAGCCCTCTAGCCTCAGTAGTTTTTAAGATCTGAGGGCGGACAGAAAAGGGAGGAGAGAAAAAGTGAGGACAGAATAAAGTGCGGACGGACAGATAAAGCTGGCACAATAGTTTTCTTTTACAGAAAAAATAAAAACCAGAAACAAGTGTTTAGTACTAGCTGACCAACCCGGCTCTGCCGGGGAAAACTCTGAATGACAGTCGATCATTTACCTTAGAAAGGAAGTAACAAGTGGTGTGGTTTTGATTAACAAGTTTATTGAAAGCAATGAACTCTGGACAGAATTATCAATCACAGGAGAGAAAAGCATTTTCAGTGATAGTACACATACTTTACACGACAAAAGAATTCAAAGGAGACGCAGGAAAATATTTCTAAGCATGGCCGCAATTCCAGTCACGTTGCTCGGCCCGACACTGAGCGAGAAAGTGTACGAACCTACGTTCCCGACACTCCACGTTTCACACCAGTCCAGAATGTTATCCAATGGCCGGGTGTTTGCCGAGACCCGCAGTAAATAAAGTACCCCGTAGGACGTGGGCACGTGTTTGAAACCTACGCGAAAACCTCCCTTGGGTCAAATGAGGGCCGCGTGCAAAATTTCGTGTAGGTCGGTCAAGCGGTTCGGATTTCTATAGAGTATAAGTTTACAAACATAGTTACATAAAATATATATATATATATACTGTATTATATATGTGTATATATATTTATATATAATATATAACATAGTTTAAAGCAAGTGGAGGTTTTACAATAGCATCAAACTTCTCAAATTTTTTATTTCATTATACTGTTTAACCAATTTGTCTCCACAATGTGGGCATTCAATAATAATAATAATAATAATAATAATAATAATAATAATAATAATAATAATAATAATAATAATAATAATAATAATAATAATAATAATAATAATAATAATAAATAAATAAATAAATAAAAGCCTTAAAATATACATACAAACTTGTAAACGTTCTTTAAACCAGAGAGAGAGAGAGAGAGAGAGAGAGAAGAGAAATCATTCTTAGCAAAATCGTCTAAAATGTTGACAAGAACGACTCCACTAAACGAAGGCAAACCTAAGATTTCCAGGCAAGAGCTGCTGCTGCACCGTTTCCGCTCTAAACTATCGCGACCAAAACGAGGAACTATACTATACTATACTATGCTCCGCGCAAGGTGAAAGGAAAAGAGAAATGTTTTAGATGAAAGTTTTAATGATGCAACTTCCACATAGGCCGCGACAATTCCTTCTAGTTAGAAGACAACGAATCTGGCAGTTTAATCACCGCAACTCCACGAGTGTCATAGAAAAATCGCGAGGCTCTTTTGCGTGCATGCCTTCACTTTTTATTATTATTATTATTATTATTATTATTATTATTATTATTATTATTATTATTATTATTATTATTATTATTATTCAGAAGATGAAACCTATTCATATGGAACAAACCCAACACAGGGGTCACTGACTTGAAATTCTGTTCATAAGGAACAAACCCACCAAAGGGTCACTGACTTGAAATTCTGTTCATAAGGAACAAACCCACCAAAGGGCCACTGACTTGAAATTCTATTCATACGGAACAAACCCACCAAAGGGGCCACTGACTTGAAATTCTATTCATACGGAACAAACCCACCAAAGGGGCCACCGACTTGAAATTCTAGCTTCCAAAGAATATGGTGTTCATTAAGAAGTAAGAAGAGGTAAAGGGAAATACAAAAAGAACAGATCCCACTCACTTATTAAAAAAAGATAAAAAAATTAATAAATTAACAAATAGATAAAAATGTATTCAAATGCAAGGTGAGCAGTATTAGGGTAGCAATGCAATGCACCTTCGCTTGAACTTCTGAAGTTCCAACTGCACGACATCCTCTGAAGGGAGGCTGTTCCACAGTCCAAAGGTGAGAGGAATAAAGGACTTCTGGAGCGGACAAGTTCGACAGCGAGGCAAAACATTTACTGCATATTGGTGCCTCTGCCGTTCAGCGAATCTGGTTGCTCTCTCTCTCGGCAGATAAAGGGGATCAGGGATCAGTTGTGAATGTGAAAGACCTCTGTTGAAATACAACTTATGCAAAAGCGGCAAACAAGAGATAATCCGTCGATGGTCCAAGTCGTAACTACTACTATTAGGAATCAAAAACCTACCAACTAGCGGTCTGGTCATGAAGACGCCCTTCCCAAGATGGCAAATGGTGACACTTCCTTCGCGTATAAGGACTAGCTGAGAAAAGGTACGTGATAGGGAAATGTGAATCAGCGTTAATACAGCTGAAGATACAACAATAATAATAATAATAATAATAATAATAATAATAATAATAATAATAATAATAATAATAATAATAATAATAATAATAATAATAATAATAATAATAATAATACGAAAGAGCGTAGGAGCGAAAACTAAGCAATAATATTTCGCTCACTCAACGGACAAAAATAATTCTCACGAAATTTTAGATAATATACAGTAAATGAGTGCAAGAGAATAAATACGTACAGAGTATCACCATAATTTTATGCGTAAAACATACATAGTGGCGAAGATAAAAAGACCAATAAAAAACACTACTTACACGTTGCAACCAAACATTCGGAATACCAAAACTTCTGGTTGCAACACATAAATACAGGTTTTATGTTTATTTTATCTTCATAGTCAACTGTTTGATTACAGTAAAAGGAATCCACACAATACACCTTCTTCCTTCTCTGTCAAGTATTGCGGGAAAGGGTATATTTACGGAAGCCTCAAATTTCGAGGAAGGAAGACGGTTGATACAACGCAGCAGTGTATGACGAAAGGTGTGGTGAGATTCGACGAGCTACGGAAGCGTCCCCTGTGTCGGTGTGTAAAGTAAGGAACGTCATGGAGGTTCTTCTGTACAGATGTTTCAGTCAAGACTCAGCTGTCAAAGTGGCTGTGACTACTGGCTCGTTTTTCTTAATTTATTACTATCATTTTTATTCAGAAGATGAACCCTATTCATAAGAAACAAGCCCATAGGAGCCACTGACTTGAAGGTCAAGCTTCCAAGGAATATTATGGCGTTCATTAGGAAGAGGTTGCAGAATGTAAAGGGAGATACAAAAAGGATAGATCTCACTTATAAAACTGAGAAATTATCAAATAGATAAAAATGTATCAAAATACCATGAGAAATAGGACAGTAATGCCTTGCATCTTCGCCTGAACTTTTCAAGTTCCAATTCTCGTCACCCTCAGGGAGACAGTTCAAGGCCACAGAAAACGGGCCAAGGTTGTCTACACAATGCACGCATAAATGCGCGTCTGTGCATAACCATATGCGTGCTTACATATATATAACTGCAACAACGAGAATCGTTGCATCTCTCAGGCGCAACAACTCGCACACCAATAAGGCGATTGGGCGGAGGCATCACGAATCCTAAAATGCCAATAACAATGATCTGGTGGAATAAAATGACGTTCCCTAAATGTCAAGAGATGCTGCAACATTGAAAAAAAAAATAAAAAAACTTAAAGGGAATGGCAGGTAGCGGATGCAAGCTGTGAAAAAGATGATAAAAATTCCCAGGCTGCATGAACCAAGATGATGATAATAATAATAGTAATAATAAGGGACTGGAGATGAAGAAGATGATGATAAATAATGAGAAGAACCGTTACAAGCTCAAAATTTCTTTATAATTACCATCGTCACAACAGAATATATATATATAATATATATATATAATATATATACATTATATATATAAATATATATACATATATACATTATATATATATAAATATATACATATATATATGTATGTATGTATGTATGTATGTATGTATGTATGTATAGATATTCATACCTCGAACCAAACAGCAAAAAGAGCAAAATGTTATTTCTCTGGAATTAACAATAACGCAGAACCTTCGCGTGGATTTCCGCTAACAATAAATGCCACTGGGTTCGGGAGCAGAGAAGGCTCGTCTTATCATTCAGAGAGAGAGAGAGAGAGAGAGAGAGAGAGAGAGAGAGAGAGAGAGAGAGAGAGAGAGAGCCTCCACGCGGAGGAAGACTCTGGTAATTACTTCCGCATGTGATGCTTACGTCATATGATGGGACGCGGCGAGAGGCGTTCTGAGGACGAAGCAGGGAGGAATAAAACAATATTGATGTCTTAAAATCAACTGCTTCAATTCTGTAAATACAGCAACACACACTAATGCTCGCAAGGAACACACACACACACACACTATATATATATATATATATATATATATATATATATATATATATATATATATATATATATATGTATGTAGAATCTACTGGTCACACAATTGTAATTGTAATGGCCACAATGCCCTCTTAACTTCTCGAAGCGCGAAGAATTCGAGAAGTTAAGAGGGCATTATGGCTATTACAATTACACACACATTACATACATACATATAATATATATATATAAGTGTATATATATATATATATATATATATATACTGCATGTGAGTACACACACATACTATATATATATATATATATATATATATATATATATATATATATATATATATATATATATATATACGTACATATATATATATATATATATATGACTATTTATCACATCACCGTGATTCATATACAATCAGAAAGCTACAAACGTCTTTAATATTCAATTCACTCTACACTCGGAAGTAATATATTTTCATATATGTTGCCGAAGGGGAATTTTTAGTGATAATAAGTCCACCGTCCCGTGGGATCGAACCAGCGACGGACGGGGGAATCAGGACTACAGTGACACACTAACCAGTTGTGGCCGACTGGTTAGTGTGTCACTGTAAGTCCTGATTCCCCGTCCGTCGCTGGTTCGATCCCACGGGACGGTGGACTTATTATCACCTAAAAATTCCCCTTCGGTAACATATATGAAAATATATTACTTCCGAGGTAGAGTGAATTGGATATTAAAGGACGTTTGTAGCTTTCTGAATATATATATATATACATACATATACATAGGAATGAACAGACTTGACATTTAACATTCAGGACAGCCAACGGAGAGAAATTAAATTAATTCCACACAGAATTCGAGACGTTTGTATAAACGGGGTGGCGGATAAAAAAACTCCAAGCATCTGCTATGAAATCAGTCAATTAAAACCATGCACGGTATATGAATATATAAATAGGATAATCGACCATGTCTCTTGGAATGAAACAAAAAATGAGAGAGAGAGAGAGAGAGAGAGAGAGAGAGAGAGAGAGAGAGAGAGAGAGAGAGAGAGAGAGAGAAATAAATCTGTCAAGGCCACTGAGGGTCGGGTATAAGTTCGCAACGTTCGCGCAAGTATCTGCAAGCCTTATTAGCATCCTGCAATTACGGCAGGATATTTCCCGTAATAACTGGGGAATACCTCTATGCCAGAATTGAACCAGACACTTGATATCGCCACGAGTTATCCTTATCTCTTTTAATTGCTTGAGCAGTATCCTAATGGAGGGCATTTGCATGCGAGCCGCGCGCGTCTCAGACCTAATCATTTTTATTGGCTATGGTTCTCAACGCATCAGCTTGAACACCAGGCGTTCTTACATCGGATTTCATTTCAACCTTCGCTCTAATTTATGTTTCGGAGTCGCCCATCCAGCAAGCCCTGGGAAATGAAACATCTCAATTAGGCAAAAACATTCGTCTCTTGCTTTCCAATCCGCCAGGCATGATGGCTAATTAAAGAATTCCTATTCGCGCTGACAATAAATTCGAAACTAATGTGGCTCCCATGAACGGAAACAGGAAAGATACGGAGGGGAGGAGGAGGAGGAGGAGGAGGAGGACTGGAAAGCTGGGAATAATGGAAGGGAACAGGAAGAACGGAAAGGAACTGATGAAGATTCATAAGGAGGAATTTTTTTTTGCTCGAGGAGGAGGAGGAGGAGGAGGAGGAGGAGGAGGAGGAATGGAAAGCTGGGAATAATGGAAGGGAACAGGAAGAACGGAAAGGAACTGATGGAAATTCATAAGGATGAAATTTTGCTTTGGGAGAGGAGGAGGAGGAGGAGGAGGAGGAGGAGGAGGAGGAGGAGGAGGAGGAGGAGGAGGAAGGAGAGGTGGAGATTCATAAGGACGAAATTTCATCCCACAAAATGAGGTCTGTTCAAGGAATTTCTTCATTTTTCTACAAGCCTTCTAATGCTAGGGATTCAATGAACCAATTAATACGGTCAGCTTCGAATGGCAGCTTAAGTTCGAGCCTAATGAATCAATTACCGACGGAATGTAATTAGCATGATTATACGGTATCCAATGCCTTTTCCCTCTGTCAACTACTGCAAGGCGGAAACCTAGTGGGAAACCCAAGTGACTAATTTACCCAAGTGATTTACTGACTGCCAGATTGATTACCTGAGCAGAACGTGGAGCGGGCTTAAACTGAAAATCAAAATACGAAACACTAATTAGGCATAATTAGTCTTTTCTTGGTATTCAATACTCCAAACGTGCTTGATATTCTGTTAGGATAGCCAGTCTTCAATGCTACGACCTTCCAACTCCACCAAATCTATTTAAAAATGAATACATACGTATATAAGATTCATGGCAATTTGGCTCACGTCTCCTCAAAGGTAAGAAGTGGTCGGCCATGGGTGGTAGTCTCCTACCACCAGGGTCCAAGACGAATGGCATGTGACTGTTAAAGAAAATCGCAAGTACACTTCTGCCCAGTGAAATATTTTTTGGAAACTTAGTTTTTCTGAGACGTACTGCTATGTTAGTAATTTTTTTTTCAGTCTTAACGAATTAAAATCCTACCGAAAGGGAAGAAATCAGACTCAAGACAAGTATGAATCCTCCATCGTTGCATTTCGAAGGATGAAAACTTCACTATGTATTGAAACTGCGGAATATTACTAGTACGGGAACTTCTGCAATGCTTACCTAAACGATCAGTCTGCCAAACAAGGCTTCATTACTAGTAGTAAATATATCTGTCCTTACCTGTACCTAATATTAATACATGCAGTACCTTCATTAACAATGACTGGAGCACTATTCAAAATGGCTTTTCCTTCTTCAATATTAATTCTCATAATTCTATCTCGCCAAATTTGGATCTCATCGTCGCCTTGGTATGACAATTTTTGACATAATCTTTGACCTCAATGCGCTGTTCATCGGCAATGTCGTTGCAGTCACGCGAAGTGCATCCATTAGTCAACAAAAAACATCGGATACATCATAGTTTTGCTCTTCTTTTTAATCAGTGCAAACACTAGATCACAGAAGTGGCGTTTATGATCTCTCTTCCACACGGCCGGTTTGATGTGGATTGTTTACGCTCTGCAGCACTCATCTGCGATCTCCGCTTTCGTTTCACTGCACGACTTTTCATTATGGTTAGGAATTTAAAAATTAAATCCATCTACGTGCCTGTCTGATACGTCTTCTACGCAAGTGGAAGCATCACGAACTTTCCCATTTTCTACGTTGCTTGAGACAATCACAATTTTGTTGATGACTTTCCGTAACTGAATACGTCAGAAACTCTCACTTCTTAGGTTAAGAATATTATCTCAAGAATCAAATACTAATGATATTTTATCTTATTTGGATCTAATGAAACCTCTGTAAAACAGCAAAACGTTGCTTCTAATTGTTTCGAGATTAAAGTAATGAATTGCTATGAAAACAAAACAAACACTGACGCAGTGACGATGCTTAACAGATGAATGATGAAGGAATTCAGTGAGAGAAAAGATAGTAGTACTAAGCTTCTACGATGAGAGAGAGAGAGAGAGAGAGAGAGAGAGAGAGAGAGAGAGAGAGAGAGAGAGAGCTAGTACAGTGAAATACTAGAGTTACTGGACAACAAAAATGAAAGCTTGCACGGTGTATTAGTCTGACAAAATATTAATAGACTGACAGGTAAAGGAAAACAAGTATTCCAAGTGCTAAGAACGAAATTAATTACATGTTACTTCTCTCTCTCTCTCTCTCTCTCTCTCTCTCTCTCTCTCTATATATATATATATATATATATACATGTATCACATAAGCTTTATAAATTATAAAGACTAGTGTGAATATATTATTGCCCAATACACCTGTCTATATTTACAAAACACTGCTAAACTTACAGTAGGTGTGCTCAGAAAAATAAACGATTTTGGAGACAGTTCCACAAAACTCAAACAATGGATGCACTACCCAGAAGAACGACGAATAATGAGAATCCCTAAGTAAGCTCATTCATTCTGAACAATTATCATTACTATTATTCATAAGATGAACCCAATTCATGTGGAACAAGCCCACCACAAGGGCCACTGACTTGAAAGTCAAGCTTCCAAAGAATATAGCTTTCATTCGAAAGAAGTTACAGAAGGTATTGGGAATTACAGAAAGTGATCAGGTATTAGGAAAACAGACTAACTAACAACTTAATAAATAAAAATGTACGTAAAATATTAAAATGCAAGTTGAACTGCATTAAGGTCGTAATGCATTGCATCTTTGCTTGAACTTCTGAAGTTCCAATTGCGCCAAGTTCACAAAGGAAAGTTCTTTTCAAATACGCTTTATATTCCGTCTCTCTCTCTCTCTCTCTCTCTCTCTCTCTCTACATTCCTTCCCGGAGGTTTGTATCCCTTGCTTTGTATGCCACAAGGCGTTATTCAAGGGCAACCATCGCATTGGTAGTCGTTTTTCACATATAAACAATGACTTCTTAATACCTGACGTCAGAACAAAATATGCAGTCAGCTGATCAAGTAGAAGGCTTATCAATTTCAAAATGGGCAGAGTGCCGAAAGGAACTAATCGAAAATGAGAACAAAATCACGGACTTCCCTTATAAAATGAAACGAGTAAAAAAATGAGCCGAAGTTTCTTCGGCGCAACCGAGTTTCCTGCACAGCGTATAATGCTGTTTGAAACTCTTAGCCGCGGCCAATGAGACTTTCAGCCACAGCCCGGTGTTGCCCTGTCCTATATCGTTGCCAGACGCACGATCATGGCTAACTTCAACCTTACATAAAATACAAACTACTGAGGCTCGAGGGCTGCAATTTGGTATGTTTGATGACTGGAGGGTGGATGATCAACATACCAATTTGCAGCCCTCTAGCCTCAAGAGCTTTTAACATCTGCGGGCCGACAGAAAAAGTGTGGACGGACAGACTAAGCCATTTCAATAGTTGTCTTTCACAGAAAACTAAAACGTACAGCATTAAATGAATTAACTAAATCTAAAGGCAAGCCAATACACTGAGAGAAAATTAGCTTTGTCGAATCTCGTCAAGATGTCTTCCTTACGTAACCGCTGCGTTCAGGCTATTCTTGGCAAAACCAAGGCGAGACTGAGAGGCAGAAGAGATACCTGGAATACCCTCTCATCATTGGACATTTCTAACGTTGAATACAGGCTGGATGGTATCTAGAGGAGATATTTATTCGAAAAAGCCTTCTAGGACAAACAGTCCTCATTGGCAAGTATGGATACTTGACAATGAGGACTGCTTGCCCTAGAAAGCTTGTAACTTTTTTGAATAAATATCTCTGCTAGATACCATCCAGTTTGAATGAGGTCCTGTCCGTAATTGTATTAATGCACAGAACAATTGTGTGTGTGGGCAAAGTTAATATATATATATATACATATATATATTTATATACATATATATATATATATATATATATATATATATATATATATATTATATATATATATATATATTATATATATATATATGTATATATATATGTATATAATGCTCAGCAAATCACAGGATATGCACGTGATTTAGTATAAGCGAAAACCAGTGACAAGCGCTTTCCCAAGATCGTTTATTCTTGCATCGTCGGGGCACACACGTCCTACGATGCAAGAATAAACAATCTTGCGAAAGTGCTTGTTACGGATCCTTTGACTTTAATTTTCCTGTGGTTTTACTTTATATATGTGTGT
>NC_089767.1:6462447-6507447 GCF_040412425.1 Macrobrachium rosenbergii
TATTATATGTAATCAAATGCAAGACCATGAAGAAATTCTGAAAACATAAATATAAACATTAAATGTATAAATATTAAATATATAAATATTAAATACATAAACTGCATCCAGCACATCTACACAAGAACACGACCACGAAAAACAAATCAAATCATTAACAAGCAATCATTTAAAATGTATTTTAATTTTAAAAACGCACCCCCAAAAATATACATCAGTAAATAAAAGCATGTTAACAGAATACCAGATGGTATTTCATAACGAAAAATACACAAAACTGTAATTACCTTTACATACATTAATGTAACCAATACTTCCATACTGTCATGTATTTGTGAACAAAAGAGTTTGGAAATTTTCGCTGGAAAAGATTCCTCAGGGAACAGCAACGATGAATATCAAAGGGCTGACATGCTTTCTCCTTCAAAAGAATCAATAACTGTGAATAGAACAGAATATGGGATTTAGGCCAAAGGCCAAGCACTGGGGCCTATGAGGTCATTCAGCGCTCAAATGGAAATTGAGAGTAGAAGGTTTGAAAGGTGCAACAGGAGGAAAACCTTGCAGTTGCACGACGAATCAGCTGTTAGGAGAGGGTTGAGGAGAGTAAGATGGAAGAAAGAGAATATGAAAGGAGGTACAGTCAAAGGAACGAAAGGGGTTGCAGTCAGGGGCCGGAGGAACGCTGCAAAGACGCTTAAGTAATGCCTACAGTGGACCATGTGAGGGGCACTGAAGGCACTAACCCCCCCTGCGGGGTCAGTAACTATGAATGTGTGCGTGTTTGATTCTTCTGCAACTCGTTCAACAGGAGAGAGAGAGAGAGAGAGAGAGAGAGAGAGAGAGAGAGAGAGAGAGAGAGAGAGGGGGGGCGGTCATCATTCATCGCATGTTCAACACTATTCATCGAGTGAAAAACTCTCCCGCAACATCACGAACGCGGCAACAGAATGGTCTCGAAATCTGTTTCCTTGCATTCACTTGCCTCTTCTTTTCCCCATATGTCTCATTTACGCACCGTTTTCAGTGATCTTTAATAGCTATCGTTTCCACTTGTTTTTAAGAAGACGTCAGTCATCTGCACCGCCTCCATACCTCACTCTCCCATTTACATCAAATTCGTTTGAAAAGATCCATCAACATTAACTTTGCATTCATTTACCTCAAATTCATTTGAAAAGACCCCATCAACATTAACATTGCATCCGTTTACAACAAATTCATTTGAAAAGACCCCATCAACATTAAACATTGCATCTGTTGACATCAAAATCATTTGAAAAGACCCCATCAACATTAACTTTAAACCTACCTCGTTCAAGGGCAATTTTAATTATCTTTGCGTAATTAACAGGAATTCCACAGTGACGCAAGGTCTTCAAAAATATTGGTCTGTGAACGCTGTTAAATATAGCTGTAAAAGTTCAACAAATTCATATAAACTTATTCAAAAATTTAACATGATATCTCTTAGATGGCAAGAGCAACTTCTATTCTGCCTTGACCACAAAATCTAAAATGAAAAGGAAAGACGAATGAATGCCATAACTGCTAAAGTTGGAAAACTTAGAATAAGTCAATAGACCACAAAAAAATTATCACGTTGACCTTGAACTTTGCACCTTCTCAAACATAAACAAAACAAGGTACTTTTAAACTCATGTTGTCCTTAAGACTCCAGTGTGCAGCAAAATCTCTTACTCCTACATACTTCATATATCTTTGTAACATCACACACTCTTTTCCTCAAAGTCCCTGCCCACTTCATCTCTCTCTCTCTCTCTCTCTCTCTCTCTCTCTCTCTCTCTCTCTCTCTCTCTCACACACACACAGACACACACACGCACAAACACACACAGGAACATAATCTGGCAACTCAACTCTATCTCTAAAACATTGTCCTCTCTCTCTCTCTCTCTCTCTCTCTCTCTCTCTCTCTCTCTCTCTCTCTCTCTCACACACACACACACAAACACACACAAACACGCAGTTCTCTCTAGCTCACTACTGCAATTCCAACAGCACCAACAGTCAATTTCCATCACTTCCCGAGACCTTTCTAGATCACCTGATTTTGGGAGTCTCTCATTCCCCTCCTTTCTTTCGCCTCCCCCTTCTCTCTCTTTCCTCTTACATTTCCCTCCTTCCTAAGTAATAGCAATCAAAGGTAACTCTCTCTCCCTACTGAACACGTCAGTAGCACTTACCAGTCGATTACGCTAATTATCTCCCTCACCTGAGGAGGTCGTTTTTGGATGGATTACTTGAGTTTCTAAATGGCGGTAAGTTCCATTTCGGTTTTCTGTAAAGGAAAACTACTGTGACGGCTTTGTCTGTCCGTCCGCCCTCACAGCTTAAAAACTACGGAGGCTAGAGGGCTGCAAATTGGTACGTTGATCATCCACCCTCCAATCATCAAGCATGCCAAATTGCAGCCCTCCAGCCTCAGTAGTTTTTATTTTATTCAAGGTTAAAGTCAGCCATAATCGTACGTCTGGCGACGCTATAAGCCACCACCGAGCCGTGGCTGCAAGCTTCACGGGCCGCGGCTCATACAGCGTACTACGTTGTACAGAAAACTCGATTGCGCTGAAGAAACTTCGGCGCATTTTTTACCTGTTGGATTATGAATGATGTTCAATACATTTACTCGAATATCTATCTAATCAACTGTTTACTTCATTTCCACGGGGATCGAGTAATCAGTATCTAAAAAGGTGACAAATAACAATGAAGGAATTGCATTTGATAATGACTGCTATCAGCGGGCAAAGTGTTGGAAAGGGATGACACACAAATAATATTCACTGAACAAAGTTATGTTTTAACATCAAGAAATTATTAAAACATACAGCCATCATGTCAAAAGATCCGGGGGAGAGAGAGAGAGAGAGAGAGAGAGAGAGAATGTTTAACATCAAGAGAACATTAACACATACAACCAATGTCAAAGATCCAGGAGAGAGAGAGAGAGAGAGAGAGAGAGAGAGAGAGAGAGAGAGAGAGATTTAACATCAAGAAAACATTAACATACAACCAATGGCAAAAATCCGAGAGAGAGAGAGAGAGAGAGAGAGAGAGAGAGAGAGAGAGAGAGAGAGAGAGAGAGAGAGAGAATAACCTTAATTCACCCAAAGCAAACATCCAGCGACATCGTCCTCATGAAAAAACCTACATCATAATGGGAAGACCGCCCCCCCCCCGGTCGCATACCACCCTCCTACCTTTCTTCCTCTGGAAATCAAACCGAGCAATCCTTTTCACTGTGTGATATACGATTCTCCCCCTTTTCAATCGGGGAGATTAAATCTGAATTGCAAAACCACTACTAAGGCTTAAGACAACCACAGCCCTCGGGGTAGATAATAATATATTCTCCTCCGACAAAGTCGAAAAGAGAATAAATATATATATATATATATATGAGCCGAGAAAATGGTGAGGAATTGCGGCCATTTCACTCTGTGCAAAATCACACGGAATCTCCTCCATTTCTGGGAGCTCACGACACCAAAGGCAGATTTTTTTTTCTTCTACTTCTCCTTCTTGAATAGGAGGCAGTGACTCTAACCTTAGTGGAGGCGTTGGGGACTGGCATAGGCACTTCGAAATGTACCCATAAAAATCTAATTAATTACTTTAATATCCTGTTCGTACAAAAGACTAATCGTTCACAAGGCCATGTTCTGGATAAATTCCAGACGGAGGTACTTTTCAATTCATACAACCTGAATCTATTTTTCTCCTAGGGACACCAGATAAAATTACTTTTAATTTAGCTCCAATTTTCTCCTAGGGACACCAGATAAAATGACTTTTAATTTAGCTCCAATAAGCAGATAGGAAATTACCCAGACCTAACGAGAATTCAGTTTTGAAAACCACCAAATGAAAATAAGATAATTGTTAGTGTCATTCTGGACACCATATGGCCCTGTTCATTTCTTTTAGTACAACGAATGGAAGCTGCGTCGGCGCGTTTCTTTAATCAAATAGATGGAATGTAACGCCATTCACAAATACTAAGCCTCAAATATCGTTTAATATCAAATTCAAATTCACTATACCTCGGGAATAATTACACGCGAGGGGAAGTATAATTGATAAGTGCTTCGAACCATGGTCTGGTTTAGGAGCAACAATAGCCAGCGACTTTGGCTACCAGGCTATCAAGAGAGATATAAGCATTTGCCAGTCGAATTCCGGTTCTGTACTTAGGTGATGGCTGGTTCTATTGATCTTCCAATCTCGAACCTCTATCATCAGTGCTGCCCAAGTTATTCCAGGACAAACTCCAGAGAAGAATAAGGCTTCTCCTGTGACATCACAGTTCGTAATGTTGTTACATTAAACACACGAAGACCACAGCAGAAAACGTTCAATCAAACTGCAAAAACCAGGTAGCCCGTCAACCTAGCGGTCCGAAAAAACCCGAGAGGTTCAGTAGGAGAATAGGTACCAGCCCTCGGGCTGGGGAGGTAAAAAGTGGACCTAGCGACACACTGGCCACGTGTCATAGGCATTAGCACCTGTCCCCCACTGGCTGTCGGCCTAAGGAACAGGAGATCAGCGCCTGCCCTATGAGCCTACAGAGGCCCAGGAGCACTTAAACTTTAACTAACAAAAAGAAGAAAACGAAAGCAAAAATCTCTGAGCAACCTTAAAAATGAAAAATTCTTACATAAAAAACTGCATTATTACAAAGAGCTTATTAAGGAAACAGACTGAAAAAACAAAAATTAAATCTCTATGCGGGTTAATAATCTAGGGAGGGAACTTGCCATACCAAGATGATTTCCCACTGTTGATATTCGAACCTATGAAAAGGTACCTCTCGACAGTTTACCAAATGTACCCAGCACCTTTGCAGCTAGTTACATTTCCATACTTGTCCCGAATATTGCATATATAAGCCACTGAAGTAATCTTTAATTTAAATCTGATCAATATACGAGGCCTCAGCTAATTCTGGACGAAAATGCCGAAAGACCACTGGCGGATCCGGAGGAGGGAGCACCTGGGCACGTGCCCCCGCATGAAAAATAATGCCAAAATAATAATATTGAAGATTTAAATAACATAAATGGGAAATATTAAAAATGGAAAAAAATAAAAAAATCTATTATAGACACAACATCATTTTGAAAAAATAACAATAACAATAATAACGATAATCTTAATGATGATAGTAATAATGAATTCGGTACTTCCTGACAGAACAGGCGACTGCTGTCAATTTCATATTTTCTACTTAAATAATGAATGACATGCTGAAGAAAATATATTATACTATGATACGACAGAAGTATTTCATGTATACATATATATAACATATATGTATAATATGAAAATTGGTGGGGCCCCCATGAAAATTTCCTGGATCCGCTAGCGCTAAAGACCCATGCAATCTCACCTTGCCTGGAAAGAAAACAATGTCGAGTTTCATCGGGTTAATCTAAACTAGAAGTTCTTTACTCACTAGCGCAGGCGCGCGCGCCCCCGCTGCTCTGGGGGGAAGACAGTAACCAATAAATGATGGTGATAGGGAAGCGGAGAAGCCGTTAAAACGAGACCAGAAAAACATAGGATCGAGAAAATTGGACGTTGCTGAAAAGGAAGACATATATTTCAATACACACACACACGAATGCATGCACTCAAGCACAGACGTAGAACCCTTGCTTTGGTACAGGAAAACTGGATAAAGCAACATGCAAATGGAAAACATACAAATAAACAGCACGTATCGTCAGACAACATTAGTACTGGTATAAATGCATTTTAATATCAGTGCTGAACGAAACGACTAAAAGATAATGGGTCCTTGTGTACAACAAATTGGGTCAAACGACGCTATAAATTTCTCGATGATACTGAGGACTTTTGGAAAACAACTTGGTCAAATTGTACGAAAAAACTACCTGTATATAACAAAAAATGTGTATACATATATATATATATATATATATATATATATATATATATATATATATATATATATATATATATATATATATATATATATACATATGTGTGTGTGTTGCTCTCGTTTTTTCCAACAAGCACTTTTCCTCCTAACAGGAGATAGCCCTAGAAAAACATGAATACAAGTAACCCCCACGTTCACACTTAAATCAGCGATTAAAGGACCACTACGAAAAACTTGTAGGTCACCAATTGCTTCATGAGGCTACAAAGAAGGCTCATGAGCAGTGTAACCGCTCCCTTTCCTACACAACCTCAACGCACAAACACACACTGCGCCACTCACCTCTACTTCTCGGGCACTCACGCTTTAGTCAAGTACTGATGCACTCCCTTTCTTTTCCTCCACCTCTCTCTCTCTCTCTCTCTCTCTCTTGCTTCCATCGCTTTAGGGTAATACTCCTCTTCTCCCTCATTGTACGACTCCCCTCCCCCATTCTCCAGAGAGCCTCGTAAAACGCTTGAGACTTCTTTTCACCTACGCTAGCCTTTTTATTATAATATCGCTGTAGCTTTGCCTTTATCACTCTCTCAGTGCGCCTTCTTACATGGGTTATACGCGAGCAATTTCACTTAGGTTCTGCAAGTTTCACATTCGTCCATTTACGTTTATATGCGCACTTGAAATTCTGGCACGCACACATTTATTAGATGTGTGTGTATATATATATATATATATATATATATATATATATATATATATATATATATATATATATATATATATTATATATATGTATGTATGTACGTATGTATATATATATATATATATATATATATATATATATATATATATATATATATATACATATATAATTTATAACAGGGGATGGTTCCCGAACACGGATGAAAAGTGCTGAATCACTGGATGAAACTCCTAACCAGAAAACATTCACACTTATTAGCTGATTTATATACCCGCACAGAATGGCCACCAGCATTACGTCGTCCCCTTATACAGAGCGCTTACAGAGCTCTCTCTCTCTCTCTCTCTCTCTCTCTCTCTCTCTCTCTCTCTCTCTCTCTCTGGAGAGCAAGGGTGAAATTGCCCGTAAGCTAAAAGATTACAGGACTTATACGAACACACGTGCACTTGTCGTGCACAAATTCAGCCGTGCTTTTAATAAAAGGAAAATCTGCCAAACATCTAAGGTAAAAAAAAAAAAAAGTAAAAAAAAAAACAGGCGAAGTTTCTTCGGCGCAATCGAGTTTCCCGTACAGCCGTTACAGCTTATAATCAAGGCCACAGAAAACAGACCGATCTTTCGGTTGGACCGCGGCCCATCAAACTTTAACCACGAGTCGGTTGTGGCCTTTCCTATATCGTTGCCAGACGCACGACCGTGGCTAACTTTAACCTTAAATAAAATAAAAATAAAAACTACTGAGGCTAGAGGGCTGCAATTTGGTATGTTTGATGATTGGAAGATGGATGATCAACATTCCAATTTGCAGCCCTCTAGCCTCAGTAGTTTTTCAGATCTGACGGCGGACAGAAAACTAGAAACTGAGGGAGGAAGCAATGAAATTAATTTACTGTAAAGTACTCCAAGGGAGGAAATGGCATCCACACCCAACATAACAGGCTACTTAAAACCCTTCACACATAGTATGACCCCGAAGGGTAATGAGAGCTAAAAGAAGGGTTGCTTTCAAAGTGGCCCTTTTGACGTCAATTACGAAATACCCAGCGGTGAAAGGATTCCATTAAAACACTTCTCCACACGCCCCCCTCCCCACCCCCCGCCTCCCCGAAGTCACTCGGCCCCCAACGAAAGCGATTAAAGAAGAAATACCTTTCTTCAGATTCGATTCTCTTTAAAGGGTTTTAAAATTCATTGCAACCTTCCCACTTCCCGTCAGTCTCGCCTTTCGAAGTCATTCATCGCACTCGTTTCTCTTCTGTTTTCACTTCATTCATTTAGCCTCCGTTAATAACTGCATTCAATGGTCAACTCTCCCACTTACCTTTATGCGCTCTTTATACTTTACTCTGCAAAGGCAGTTCAATAGACACTTTTGTCGCGGTCAGATAAGTCGCCGTGACATCTCCTGATATCCGGAATGAGGTTCGAATCCTTCTACGGACGCCAGAAATTCCTCATTTCGATCTTAGGGCTTTATAGTGGAAAGCGTATCCAATTCCGTTACATATATATATATATATATATATATATATATATATATATATATATATATATATATATATATATATATATATATATATATATATATATATATTAATCATGAACTGCAGTAATTTACTAAACAGCTGAATTTACGCTGCCGAAAATCATCATAAGATTCGAATTTATTTATGATTCTGTATCATGAATGACGTCCCAGCAGCGTTTGAAACGTTCCAATGATGAAAGCATTAATCACACACGTGATTCCTGATACCCATGAGATTTTATACCAATTAAAAGGAAAAAAAAGATTATACAAGGCAATGCAATCTTCTTCACAACGGTGATAGATATTAATTTAAACCTACAATAAGATAGTGTAAGGTCAGTGATTTTTATACATTTAAAAGACCTTTATTATAACAAACTACTTGTCAAGGCTTACTGACTGACTAAGCGGCTTGGTCAGAGTGGGTCTACACAACAGGAAAACATGTCATAAACACGCGTCACCAACGACGATTACTCAAGAAATAGGTGGGGTAAGCTTTGCTGGTAATTCTTGGTGCGATGTTAACTAAATTGACTTATTCTGTCGGAAATGTCTGGCTGACCCATTAAAACCGGGTCCTTTGTCTAACAATAATGGAGGACCAAAGTTGCAAACCCCAGTCTTGGTGTCTTCTGGGCAGTTTGGCTGGAAGCCAGGAGCCTCACGTTCCTTTTTGGGGCCAGGAACCAAGACTAACAAATAACCAGGACCCATTTACCAAAACATGAAAGCATATGCAGCTTCTCCAAGATTCGTAGCGTCCTGGCTCAGGTAGGAAGCCGCGTCCTAGACCGATGAAAATACATCCCTCTTCCATTTATTTTCGTGTTCTTTCGTCGAAAACTTCCTGTCTCCCACTGTGCCCACACCCCCACACTTGTTAAACACAAGGGGGTTAACCAACCAAGCATTTCCGAGGTTATCAACTTCATCAAAATGCCATAAATCACTAACAGGAATCTATAATCCCCGTTTGGACTGCATCAGAGGTGGAAAAGTCACATTTACCCAAGAATAATTACCAACAAATTTCAAATTTCAAGCAAGACTAAATACGAAATGCTTCTTAACAACTGCAGTCCTACGGAATTCATCCGGAACACTGTCATCAAATTTGGGTGTACCTGAATGCCCAACACAAAGCGTTCCTCTACAGAGTAATCGAGATGTATTGCAAGCAAACCCTACGACACGGACAAAACTACCCAGAACTACTCAACCAAGGTCTATAACGTGTTCTCAGCGATATAATCATATATAAGAATAGAATCCAAATGCCAAGCGCTGGGACCTATAAAGTCATTCAGAGCTGAAACTGAAACTGTCAGTAAAAAGGTCTTAAAGGTGTAACAGGAGGAAAACCTCTCGGCTGCGTTATGAATCAACTGTTAGGAGAGGGTGGAAAGTATGATGGACTAAAGACAATATGAACGGAGGTACAGTAAACGGAATGAAAGGGGTTGCAGCTAGGGGCCGAAGGGACGCTGCAAAGATCCTCAAGTAACGAGTACAAAGCCACGAGAATGAAAGAATATTTTTCCAAAATACAAAAAGGATGAAACAGGGTTTTATCCTTTTTGTATTTTGGAAAATTATAGTCTCTCATTTACATTATTGAGGCTTTTTACTCATTATTTCCGATCACAATATAGTGATGCACCACGGACATCCTTAAGTAATGCCTACAGTGCACCGCATGAGCTGCACTGACGGCACTAATCCTCTACGGACTGTACCATCGGTGGGAGATTAAATGAATATCAGACGGACATGCAATTTCGCAAGTTACATAAGAAACAACGGTTCAAAAGTATTCAAGTATATAAACCCACGTCAGGTAAGAAATTTGAATCTCACTGGGAGAAACAGACGGTATATTTGGCAGAACACCCATTCAATAGTCCCCACATCACTCGACCTCTTTTATCAATTGCAATGAAATACCCGATTCATTTTTTTATATATCTTCCTACTTTCTTCCACTAACTAGAGACCCAATTTTTTTTTATATTATATTATCATTACATATACATGCATACATTTCTAATACGCATCTAATTTCAGCCTATTTTTTTTAATTATGACAAAGCAAACATTACTTGTACCTCCCAATAATATAATAAACGCTTAATTTTTTTCTTTTTCTGACACAATGCTTAAACTAGAAATAAATTTGCTTCACTTAAAGCAGATTCTCTATGTGAAAAAATACAAATAGAAAAACGTCACTTCGCCAGGCCATATAATATTCATTGAATAAACAAATGAATCAGAGCCGTCCACAGCTGAGAAGAAAAAAAAAGTTTATATTCCGATGAAAATAATGAAAAGTGAGTGAACCTCTTGACACTGGCTTCAGTTAGGCTTATAGAAGCGAGAGAGAGAGAGAGAGAGAGAGAGAGAGAGAGAGAGAGAGAGAGAGAGAGTCTAGTTCTACAATTTTCAAGTTGTGAAAAAAGAAAAAATATTTTGGGGATAGTCAACTCAAAGGTTCTCAACCATTTTTGGCCCATGCACTCTTTCAGAATGCCATTCCCGCCCAACCCCCCACCGCCCCGCCCCCTTTCCAAAATTCAGCCTCAAAAGGTGCATTCCAAATAACATGCAGCAAAATACTAACACGAACACACAAGTTAGCGGGGAGGAAGCCCAGCGTGACCTCTCAGTAGTGCGGACCGATGCACACTGCGTTTTTTGTGCGGTCCTAGAGCCAGTTTGAACCTGCCAATCTGTAGTCACAATTCCCCCCTGGTTGAGACCCACTCCTCTAACTGGAACAGATACTTCTATGATGAACAAAAGATAAGACAAGCATGTCATTGGAAATGTTCTGCAAGAAACCCCAGAACACTAAACAACGTGAGAGGCGCTTCCCAGCGCAAAGAGTCAACCTTTACTACCAAATGCCTTTCACTGCGATATCATTTGGGCATAACGTTCTGTAAATACAACATACCTGTGTATGGATGCGCAATGATACTTGTGTATGGATGCGAAATTGCAAGGTCGTGTGAACTTCATTTAATCTCCCAGGTCATTATGAAATATTTTCAAAGTCGCCTGTGGATGAGCCTGACATGTATGGAACGCATCGATCGGAATCTGGAGCACACTCCGTAGGGGGGTAGTGCCGTCAGTGCAGCTCATGCGGTGCACTGTAGGCATTACTTAAGGATCTTTGCAGCGTCCCTTCGGCGCCTGGCTGCAACCATAAACAAGCTTGAGCTGTGTACCCTTAGTAAAAATTAACTTTTTGCCATGCACAAAGTAACTTGTGATGTTCGGATGATAATTAGTTACTGTGCAAAATTCTATTCTCTCTCTCTCTCTCTCTCTCTCTCTCTCTCTCTTAGCAGCACTATTTATGTACATACCTCCTAACTGCGTTTGCATTTTGGTCTGAAAATTAAACAGTCTGGGTCTCAGCAAAGGCCACCCGGTTCAACGGTCAGCTGTGACGTCACAAACTACAAATCATCTCCCCGCCTGCTCCACGCCCAATTCACCTACCTACGCGTGGGTAGACCTCCCTTTTCTTTGGACCTTGGGACTAGGCCCTGACATTCTTTTTAAACGGTTAATTAACCTACACACCCCAGTACTTTTAATATGAAAAAATTTAACATTAAATAATAATATCCTACCATTTCATATGCTACTGCTCATCGAAAAGTGCGTACGATTTACAGTTAGATTAAACTTTTCCTTATCACTTATCTATCTTTCATTCTTATTACCCAGCTCGAGGTAAAAAAAAAAAATCGTCACACAGAAGGAAAACATATTTGAATGCTCCTCCAATACCAGATTTGTCAACTTCCCTTCTCTGGATTAACAAATACTTTTCAAAGTCGTTAAGCTTTTGAGCTTTTGATCTATTTAACAACAGAGACGGAGGAATGCATTCTCGTACATAGCCCTATGCTGATTTTACCTCAAACCAGCCTTACAGAACGATGCTCGAAGCCACAGCACGACGTTGGTTATAAAGTTATTGCTGAATGTGAGAAAAGGCAGAATAGAGATAAGGGGCTTCTTTCAGCGTCACTGGGAAAGCACAGTGAATGCTGAGCTTCATTGAGCTCGTATAGGATAAGCTCATTGATATTCTACCATTTTTTTCATTTCAAATTAATCATTTTGCTATATTTTGTACATGGATAACTCACGGTCTCCATCAAATACAGCGTGTTGCCTGATGTTGGACAATATGCTGGCGTTACAAAAAACAAAGGTCAGACAAATGGATCAGCTGAGACCTAACAGAATGGCCGCGATTTTTATGATGATGGGTTACGCATTTCCTTTTCCAGAAATCATTCGTTAGAGTATGTCGACGAGAGAGAGAGAGAGAGAGAGAGAGAGAGAGAGAGAGAGAGAGAGAGAGAGAGGACGGAATTTCGACAACAAATGTGAACAGAATAACAGCACAACAGAATTTATGAAATTCAAAGAAGAGAGAAACTACTTTCACCGACAACAAAAACAGCGTCATTACCGCTTTCATGAAAGTGGAAAACATTTGTCGCATATATTGTAAGAAAACTGCTGAAGCCTGTTCTCTGGCTTTCCACTGAGAGAGAGAGAGAGAGAGAGAGAGAGAGAGAGAGAGAGGAGAATCTAGGGCCAATCTCAAGATCGGATTCAATTGCCCTGGGGAGTTAACCTAATTACAGTCAGGTCGGTTTCTTTGTAATTTGTCGTCTCTTAAATTACGGAAGGCGCTTCTTGAAAATTTAGAGAAAACAACAAAAATTTACCCAGGATTTTTTTCTTCCAAAAGCAATCGTCCTAAGCACATAAAGAGAAGAGTTGATCATAGACGAATGTCAAACTTGGAATGAGAATGATCTGTTCTGCAAAATACCATTTAAGAGCTCATCCTCCCAGGACTGAGAAGTATGTTGACAGGAACATGATCAAAGGTATAAAGCAAAAACGAATCGTCTTTGCAATGCAACGTTTTTTACTATTGATTACCATGTCAATCTGACATTCACATTACTGTAAAGTGCAGACGAACGAACTCCTTTCATCCATTTCAAGATGCAAATTCCAAGTTTAAGTTAGAACATATGGACAACTGCCAAAGACGTAACATACGCATCAGTTTCTGGGAACAAAGATACGCTTCGAAGATTGAAAAAGAAGTTAAACTCTAACAACTGGAAAAAAAAATCGTATGACATTAGACAGAATAACGGCCAGAAGGCTAGCCAACAAAAACAAGTAAAAAATGCGCCGAAGTTTCTTCCGAGCAATCGAGTTTTCTGTACACCGTATAATGTTGCATGAAACTATCAGCCCATGAAACTTTCAGCCAATGTCCAGTGGTAGCCTGTATTGTTGACACCTCAGACGCCCAATTATGGCTACCTTTAACCTTAAATACAATAAAAACTACTGAGGCTACAGGGCTGCAATTTGGTATATTTGATGACTGGAGGGTGGATGATAAACGTACCAATTTGTAGCCATCTAGCCTCAGTAGTTTTGAATATCTGAGGGCGGACAGAAAAAGTGCGGATGGACAGACAAATAGCCATCTCAATAGTTTTCTTTTACAGAAAACTAAAAACAGTGTGGAGACAGTTCAAAATAAAGATTCAAGTGGATCATACCTTATGTTTATGCCCATGCAACCACAAACAAGTGTATATGTACCTCTTTTTATAAACACGCCCACTCACAAACCGTATATGGGCGTTCTTGGGTACACACACACCATTATCAAGTTATCTAATTAATACAAATATGACAAAAGAATATTCCTGTCCGTCGACCTCATTCTGGGTATGACAGAACAGGCTTTTCACGGCCTCCAACACCTGTCTCATAATCAACGAAGCCTTCCAACCCTCCACAGAAGACATCACGAAAACACGAACCAATCTCTAATCTACCAAAATAATAAAAACGCGAACCAAAATTCAGGGATGGATAAACAACTGATGTCTCTGCCACGGTGGACGTTTGAGGCTTTTCTTCTTCTAAGACGTTTGTTTCTAAGTGTCTCTTGATTGTTAATGCAAGATTGGGTTACGGTAATAATAATAATAATAATAATAATAATAATAATAATAATAATAATAATAATAATTACGCTACGGTGTACTACAGATAACATATTACAGATAAGCAAAGATAAACAATTATTGGGACGAATATAGTGGCAAGGCACAAAAATGGCAAAAACCGCGTATCCTCAAATAACAAATACTTCACACGAGACGGTGCAGAAGTTGCGCGGAGGCAAACACGTAACATGCCTTTTCCAGGAGACAAATCAAGCAAACACAGCACATCGTGACTGCTATTTTCCCCTCTCTAACTCTATCCGAGCTGCAACCCACAACAGTCGATGAAAAACATGATGCATAATTCACCGCTCAGGTGAGCTAAGGCATAATGGATTATCCAGGGGGAGGTTCCCATTCCTCGGCCGGCTGTAGGATTGAACGAGCTCGGGAGATGAGTGGTGCCGATGCTCCTCCAGAGAGCGCGAGTGCCAATGCTCCTCCAGAGAGCGCGAGTGCCAATGCTCCTCAAGAGAGCACCAGTGCCGAATGCCAATGCTCCTCCAGAGAGCGTGAGTGCCAATGCTCCTCAAGAGAGCACCAGTGCCGAATGCCAATGCTCCTCCAGAGAGCGCGAGTGCCAATGCTCCTCCAGAGAGCACGAGTGCCAATGCTCCTCAAGAGAGCACCAGTGCCGAATGCCAATGCTCCTCCAGAGAGCGCGAGTGCCAATGCTCCTCCAGAGAGTGTGAGTGCCAATGCTCCTCAAGAGAGCACCAGTGCCAAATGCCAATGCTCCTCCAGAGAGTGCGAGTGCCAATGCTCCTCAAGAGAGCACCAGTGCCACATGCCAATACTCCTCCAGAGAGCGCGAGTGCCAATGCTCCTCCAGAAAGCGCGAGTGCCAATGCTCCTCCAGAGAGCGCGAGTGCCAATGCTCCTCAAGAGAGCACCAGTGCCAAATGCCAATACTCCTCCAGAGAGCGCGAGTGCCAATGCTCCTCCAGAGAGCGCGAGTGCCAATGCTCCTCAAGAGAGCACCAGTGCCAAATGCCAATACTCCTCCAGAGAGTGCGAGTGCCAATGCTCCTCCAGAGAGCGCGAGTGCCAATGCTCCTCCAGAGAGTGCGAGTGCCAATGCTCCTCAGGGGAGCACCAGTGCCAAATGCCAATGCTCCTCCAGAGAGTGCGAGTGCCAATGCTCCTCCAGAGTATGCAGGTGCCACTGCACTACAGTCAAACGTTACAAATCCCATCAGCTCAAAGAAGTCACATTTCCCCATTCGTCAAAGGTCCATGGGCGAAGGCCCCAGGCATCCAATCCCCCCTTGCGACCCTTTCGATGGGTTTCAGCAGGAGCCGCCCACTCAGAAGCCTCTGACCTCATTCTTGGGAAAATGACCAAAATGCGCAAGGGGCCTTTGACTGACCCATTATGCTGGCAAGAGCTGGACGCCGGGGAGGAAGAGGGGAACGTAAAAACTGGTTAAGGAAAGGAAAAGCAAGAAAGGTGAAGAGGAAGAAGTGGTGAGAGAAGTGGAAGAGGAGCCGGACGAGATAAAAGAAGCAGGTGGACAAAGAAGGCGATGACGAAAAGTAAAACCTAAATGAATAAAAGGGAGAAAGAAGTGGGAGGAAAAGGGACACCGGTTAGCATGGGCGCACTGGAGGGGAATTGGGAGGCCGCGGAAAAGACTCGGTCGCCCTACCTCTTCATTTTCCCTTGATCAGGAAACGGGGCAGACGCTGATGAAGGGAGAACAGCCTCCTCCAGGTGGTGGTCAGCGTTCGAGGAGAAAGGGCGCGATAAAGAGAACCAATTTTCAAAGAAAAGACGCACGGCCGAAATGATCTTAGTAGGAGATAAACATGTCTGGCAATTTCCTGTATATATATATATATATATATATATATATATATATATATATATATATATATATATATATATATATATATATATATATATATATATATATATATATATATATATATAACCTGTTGGACAACGAACATTCGGAAAAATACAATTACGCTCTGACTATATAGTTTGGAATATACAAAAATCCCTTAAAACATCGAAACCAACACAAACTGAAAACCAGAAGTGCCAATGTCACCTCACGTTCGCTAGCACTGTAAGTGTTTGCTTTTAAGCCAGTTTTGTCCTATAATACAACCACATACACTCGAATTATTTGCCAGCACCAATCTCCTTGTACAAGGCAAACAAGCACTTTTAGCATTTTCATTTTAACCCCACTGACTCCACTCCACATAGGGGGGAAGACAGGTTTTTAAACTATATAAATTTACCTTCCAAAAGCTTCGCAGAGAACTATTTTTGGTATATTTGATGACTGTTCCTAAAAATTTGCATTTTTTTACCCAAAGGGCATAACCACGCCCCCTGCGCCCTGGAGGGGGTGAAAAGACAATTTTCTTTACCTACTCACCGAGACCCTTGATATATAACAATCTTTTGGAACAAGGAAATTCAATACTTTACTGCTGATTTTGATCCATTATGAACTACGGAACCTAACCCTAAGTGTAGTTCTTAGGGACAAGTAATAGATAGGTATATAATACATGTGTGCACCCAGTAACATCCGTTAAGCCAAGAAAAGAAAATAATAGAGAAACAAATATATCATTTACTTCACCTTCGACAAATGATGCACATCACGAGCTAAAGGTGTATACCATGAAGTTATGCCATAATAACGACTAAACTCAAAAATGAAATTTCTTCACGGCCGAAGAAAAAAGGGAACGCTTACTGAAGAGTGAGCGGAGTGGCCACCCCCCCTCCTCACCTACCACCAATCAACTACCTTGTTACCAAGCTCCAGCGACCGCAAACTTTTTCATTTACTACAGACGCGGACGTTCACACAGATCATGCCGAACGCCGCGGGTGTAGATAGCGAGAGTCCCTTTCAAATTACCGTTTTGGCGGCCTCCTTAAACATCTTTTGACTATGATTCCCCGTAAGAGAGTAGAGCCGTCAGTGCAACTTACGCACGGCGCACTGTAGGCATTGCTTTACGATCCACTTCTGTTTCAGCGCTGAATGGCTTTCCTCCAGTTACACATTTTTTTCAAATTAAAACCTTTATATTTTGCTTCAGTTTCAGCGCTTAATGACCGCACAGGTCTCAGCTCTTGGGCTTCGGCCTAAATTCTATATTCTATTCTATACAATACTACTGATCTTCCAATAAAAAGGTCTCGGCTAGCACTCTGCTGGACCCACGTTCGATTCTCCGACAGGCCAATGAAGAACTAGAGAAATTTATTTCTGGTGACAGAAATTCATTTCTCGCTATAATGTGGTTCGGATTCCACAATAAGCTGTAGGTGTCCCGTTGCTAGGTAACCAATCGGTTCCTAGCCACGTAAAATAAACGTAATCCTTCGAGCCAGCCCTCTCTAGGAGAGCTGTTAATCAGCTCAGCGGTCTGGTTAAGCTAAGGTAGACTTAACTTTTTCCAATAAAAAGGGGAGAAGTCAACACAAACTCTAGAAATAAAAAAATACGAATAAAAATGAAAGCCGTGAAAACCACGGCGATGACAAGAACAAGCTGCGACGCTTCAAAAGTACATAGGATTTCGATGGGTATTTTGGCAGGGAGGAAGTGGGAAGCGAGAAATTGCGTACTTGTACGGCAAACCACATGCGTAGTCCCTGTGCAAATGATACCATATTGCACATACACATCTTGCAACATATTTTCATGATGCAGTGTTTTTATATAAAAATGAATATATATGAGGCTGTCAGTCGGGAAACATGCCAAGCGCCATCCCGGGTCAAAGTATTGTTTAATTTAATTTATTATATTTTAAAAATGGCACTTGGCATGTTTCTCGACTGAAAAGCTCATGTACACACACACACACACACACATATATATATATATATATATATATATATATATATATATATATATATGTATATATATGTATATAATATATCAAATATAACGGAGCCCATAGAAACACCAGAATATAGAGAATAAAGGCTATATTTCAGATACCGAACTGTCACTCTCCTCAGGTAAATAGTGAATGAGAATATATATATACACATATATTATATATATATATATATATATATATATATATATATATATATATATATATATATATATATATATATATATATATATAATGAGAGAGAGAGAGAGAGAGAGAGAGAGGAACGTCACTCACTCTCCCCCAAGCCCAGGGCAAAGAACAAACCCAACGCCAATCCCGCCGCATTTCTTAACGAGGTTCCAAAGCGCCCAATGGCCTTTTCTAATGAGTCTTCGATGCAGAGTCGCCCGAGCGGAAGTCTCCATCTAATTCCTGAGAAAATGACGGAAAATCGGAAGGAGGTTTCGCAAGTGTCCTCGACTAACCCATTAAACTAGGAGGAGGAGGAGGAGGAGGAGGAGGAGGAGGAGGACGCTCGGATGGGCATGGGAGGAAGGGCGGTGACGTCAAATGCTGGCTGGCATAAGGTCACGAAGGCTCCAGGAAGAGCGCACGTACTAAAAAGTAGCAGGAGGAGATGGCAAGAAGTGGAAGGCAAAAGAAGGCAAGAAGTAGAAGGCAAGAAGTGGAAGGCAAAAGAAGGCAAGAAGTAGAAGGCAAGAAGTGGAAGGCAAAAGAAGGCAAGAAGTAGAAGGCAAGAAGTAGAAGGCAAGAAGTGGAAGGCAAAAGAAGGCAAGAAGTAGAAGGCAAAAGTGGAAGGCAAAAGAAGGCAAAAGTAGAAGGCAAGAGTGGAAGGCAAAAGAGGCCAAGAAGTAGAAGGCAAGAAGTGGAAGGCAAGAAGTGGAAGGCAAAAGAAGGCAAGAAGTAGAAGGCAAGAGTGGAAGGCAAAAGAAGGCAAGAAGTAGAAGGCAAGAAGTGGAAGGCAAAAGAAGGCAAAAGTAGAAGGCAAAGAAGTAGAAGGCAAGAAGTGGAAGGCAAAAGAAGGCAAAAGTAGAAGGCAAAAAGTGGAAGGCAAAAGAAGGCAAGAAGTAGAAGGCAAGAAGTGGAAGGCAAAAGAAGGCAAGAAGTAGAAGGCAAGAAGTGGAAGGCAAGAAGTGGAAGGCAAAAGAAGGCAAGAAGTAGAAGGCAAGAAGTGGAAGGCAAAAGAAGGCAAGAAGTGGAAGACAAAAGAAGGCAAGAAGTGGAAGACAAAAGAAGGCAAGAAGTGGAAGGCAAAAGAAGGCAAGAAGTGGAAGGCAAAAGAAGGCAAGAAGTGGAAGACAAAAGAAGGCAAGAAGTGGAAGGCAAAAGAAGGCAAGAAGTGGAAGACAAAAGAAGGCAAGAAGTGGAAGACAAAAGAAGGCAAGAAGTGGAAGGCAAAAGAAGGCAAGAAGTAGAAGGCAAGAAGTGGAAGGCAAAAGAAGGCAAGAAGTGGAAGGCAAAAAGTAGAAGGCAAGAAGTGGAAGCAAAAGAAGGCAAAAAGTGGAAGGCAAAAGAAGGCAAAAAGTGGAAGGCAAAAGAAGGCAAAAAGTGGAAGGCAAAGGAAGGCAAGAAGTGGAAGTGGAAGGCAAAAAGAGGCAAGAAGTGGAAGGCAGAAGAAGGCAAGAAGTGGAAGACAAAAGAAGGCAAGAAGTGGAAGCAAAAGAAGGCAAGAAGTGGAAGGCAAAAGAAGGCAAGAAGTGGAAGGCAAAAGAAGGCAAGAAGTGGAAGGCAGAAGAAGGCAAGAAGTGGAAGGCAAAAGAAGGCAAGAAGTGGAAGGCAAAAGAAGGCAAGAAGTGGAAGGCAGAAGAAGGCAAGAAGTGGAAGGCAAAAGAAGGCAAGAAGTGGAAGCAAAAGAAGGCAAGAAGTGGAAGGCAAAAGAAGGCAAGAAGTGGAAGGCAAAAGAAGGCAAGAAGTGGAAGGCAAAAGAAGGCAAGAAGTGGAAGGCAAAAGAAGGCAAGAAGTGGAAGACAAAAGAAGGCAAGAAGTGGAAGACAAAAGAAGGCAAAAAGTGGAAGGCAGAAGAAGGCAAAAAGTGGAAGGCAAAGGAAGGCAAGAAGTGGAAGGCAGAAGAAGGCAAAAAGTGGAAGGCAAAAGAAGGCAAGACGAGACGCGAAAAAAGAATGTCGAACTCCCTTTATTTCCTCTTGATTAGGGAACGGCAGCGAAACGGCGCTGAAGGGAGATGAACCACCTCAGGGCTCTCCCTGATGGAAGAGAAGGGAAGATCAGAGAGAGAGAGAGAGAGAGAGAGAGAGAGAGAGAGAGAGAGAGAGAGAGAGAGAGAGAGAGAGAGAGAGGAATGAAAGCATTCAACTTTCTCAGCAAAGAAATAGGCAACAAAGGCAGGATATTTTCTCCGAAAACGAGACGAAACTCGAGGAGAAATTAATTCGTACCTAAAAGAATGCAACGAAATCTACAAAAAATTTCAAATAGATGAACAAATGGTCCGATAAAATTCAACAAAACCTGTTAAAATAATTCTCCCGAAATAAAACTATCTCTACATTCCACCAAAGCTGCACTGGATTGAAACGAAGGGGAAGCGTTCAATTTCCTATTTTCATTTACATAGCGCTGGCGATGACAAGGAAAAGCAACAATGAATCAGGAGGATATAAAACTGTGACGGATATCACCTATGGAAGGGAATCTGAAAAAAAAAACAAAATACTCGATACTTGGCGAACAAAACGCAAGCGTTTAGACCCCAAGAACATATATTAATCTTTGTGTATCAACTGAGCTGTGGGACTGAAGAAGGACAAATAAACGATCATATATTTATATATATAGTTTATAAACATGCAAGAAAGGTACTCCCATTCATTTTCTCATTTGTTTTTCTTTCATTACAAAGAACAGTGTAATGTTACTCAGGAAAGTTTTATCATTGAAAAATCAACACTTTACCTTAAATTCTGAGAAGTACCCTCGTAATTCCTCGGAATGTTAGCACGCAGAAATCCGCCAGACATCTCTCTCTCTCTCTCTCTCTCTCTCTCTCTCTCTCTCTCTCTCAACAAAGGAGGGAGAAATTCAAGAGCAAAATCAACCGCTTCCCAATGAGATTATGCAATATCTGAACGAATCGACAATATTGAGCTCACAAGCTGCATCCGCGTTTTTGCTTAAAATGCCATCGCAGAAATCAAACTATGAAACCACGATTTATTGATAGAATAAACAATTTAGCCTGAAGGCCAAGTGCTGGGACCTATGAGGTCATTCAGCGCTGAAAGGAAAATTGAGAGTATGAGGTTTGAAAGGTGTAACTGAAAGAAAACTTCGCGGTTGCACTATGTAACATTGTTAGGAGAGGGTTGAAAGTAAGATGGAAGAAAGAATGCGAATGGAGGTACAGTAAAAGGAATGAAAGGTGTTGCAGTTAGGGGCCGAAGGGACGCTGCAAAGAACCTTTAAGTGATGCCTACAGTGCACTGCGTGAGGTGCATTGAAGGCACTAACCCCCTGAGTACTAACAACTTATTTTGTAGTTTTCCAACAGATATAATTTCTAAGTACGATCATTTCATCTACATAAGTAGAAACCCAAATCCAGGTAGCGTTTATTCCCGCAATTTCATGGTCAGCGTCCCACTTGCAGCCTCTCTAATCACGATGATTGACATGTTTTCATCAGCTAATGAGACATCGCATCTGAAGCGAACCGCACCAAACGCCGTGCAAATAATATCTTTAAAAAAAAAAAAAAAGTAAAAAATGTGCCGAAGTTTCTTCGGCGCGGTCGAGTTTTCTGTACAGCTTATAATCAAGGCCACCGAAAACAGATCTATCTTTTGGTGGTCTTGGTATAATGCTGTATGAGCCGCGGCCCAAGAAACTTAACCACAGTCCAGTGGTGGCGTGTCCTATACCGTTGCCAGAAGCACGATTATGACTGACTCTAACCTTAAATAAAATAAAAACTAGTGAGGCTAGAGGGCTGCAATTTGGTATGTTTGATGACTGGAGGGTGGATGACCAACATACCAATTTGCAGCCCTCTAGCCTCAGTAGTTTTCAAATCTGAGAGCGGCCAGAAAAAGTGCGGACGGACAGACAAAGCCGTCACAATATTTTTCTTTTGCAGAAAACTAAAAGAATGGGAGAGGCCGTGTACCGAGCCTTCAGGCGTGGGAAAGACCTCGTATGGCAGTACAGTACAATATGCAACATTATAAAAGAACCATTTCAAACAAGAGAGCGACCGGAAACTTTGAAATGTCTAAATAAATATAAAACCACTACACGGGAAATGACTGCACCCACACTGGCCTGTTAATTTTTTTAAAAAATCATCAATCATTTATCAAAATATTACATAAGTACTGAAGAATGGTCTACAACATGAGTTACTGAGCAAACAGATTTTAAGGGTCGACGAACCAAAAAAACCTTTCTGCTGTGATATCTCTTACTCTTAACATACCGAAGGTTTGAGGTATAAAAGGGTATGTATATGTATATGTATATGTATATGTATGTATATATATATATATATATATATATATATATATATATATATATATATATATATATACATATATTTACTGTGTGTGTGTTCCCCCAGGTTCATCTTCATTAACAGGAATTCAGTTCTACATATCCTGGATAACAAATGATGTCAGTCTAAACAATTAAGACACTGTTAGCAAGTTACTACTTTTCCCAAAATAAAGAACACTACGTTTAGTTAAAGCTGAGACAGGCATGTCCTCCATCTTTTGTTTTTTTTTAATTTTATATTATATAATATATGTATTGTATATATTATATACATATTTATGTAATATATGTATATATACACATAATCTGTGCTGTTGTTCAGGACTTAAGTCCGTTCCTAAGGTAATTTGCCTTGCTAAGCTACGAAGTCGACACATCATGGTCTGCCACTAAGTTCTTTTCTCTCTCTCTCTCTCTCTCTCTCTCTCTCTCTCTCTCTCTCTCTCTCTCTCAAATGGCAAACTAACAGGATCCTGCTCTCAAGAGCTGCAAGAATGCATGTCAGTACCTACGAAGCCTTAACGCACTAAGCGTCAATTCTGATCTACTGCACAGGCGCAATGACTGACAGCTTCGACCAGTCAGTGATTTTTAACTGAGCTTGTTTCCCCTTCGAAGCTCCGGAATGTGTGTGAGGAATTCGGCATCTCCTAACCCGAATGTTTATGTAACTGGGTGAATGAAAATGCACATGAACGTAAGAATGCAAGCAGTCAATTTATTTGCACAATAAATGCAAAAGATTTATCATCAACAGCAAACACGGATTAACATTTCATATCCATCGTGAGGTAGATTGAGGAAGGAAGAATGACAAGGATGACGCATCGTTCATAACTGATCAAGAGCAATTGAACAGAATGAGTTCCTTGATGCAAACACGTTCATCTAAAAATACTCTATAATAACCAAACAGACTACATGAGTCAGTTTTATTGACAGATCACAACACACAAAACAACGCAAGGAAAAAAAAAAAAACTAAAACGGTTCTTACCGGGCGTAACTCAATAGCAACCACAACATTAATGAAGACCAATCAGACCAATTATACCCAACCACCAGCATCCCTCCCTACCTGCAGTAAGTCATCGCCGCGCCATAAATCATCACGACGAGCCGCAGCTCTTTTTCACACGCGCTGCCTCACTGCATCCTCTCCTCCTCCTCCTCCTCCTCCTTCGTACGGGTTTGACGACAAGTTTCGCCTCCGTGAAATCTGGGCGTGGCCTTCCGGAAACTTGCCCCGCCAGAAGCAAGAGTGCTGTACACGATGCCTTTGACATTGTGTCGAGTCCTTCGGCGGTAGGACCCTTCATCCTAGTAATCCTGTCAGTATGAACAGGATTACTAATAATCCTGTCAGTATGAACAGGAGATATTCCCTGCTATTAATAACGCTGTTCCTGGTATTTAAACAGCCATAAAATTCAGACCTAAGGCTCCCATTCAGCCAATGCCATCATCGCAGAGGGTAAGCTTCGCTGCTATTAATAGCGCCGTTCCTGCTATTTAAACAGCAAAAAAATTCAGACCTAAGGCTCCCATTCAGCCAATGCCATCATCGCAGAGGGTAAGCTTCGCTGCTATTAATAGCGCCGTTCCTGCTATTTAAACAGCAAAAAAATTCAGACCTGAGGCACCCATTCAGCCAGTGCCATTATCGCAGAGGGTATAAGCTTACCTTGTAGTGCGGACGCCGATGCTGGAGATAGCAACAGCTCTTCAGCACTGTAGCGCAAGCGAGCTAAAAGGCTTAAATTTAAATGACGGTGAAGGCGAAATGAGGCTTCAATAAACGAGGAAAAGTGAAAGAATCCTCTCGAGGGGGGGCACTGGGTTTTCCGACGGGCGTCCCATGTATCCTTAGATCTCGAAAGCAAACGTCTCAGAGAAAATCCCTTAAACTGTTTAACTGTCCGAGGGTTGGAAGCTGGAAGGTGTTGAGAAGGGAACTGGCAATTCCTTTTTTTAATCTCCATCTTCGAGAGAATTAACAATAATATCAGTATAAAAATACAGCCCCCAGCAGTGTACATTGGATCAGAATAAGATAATGGTGTACAACGGATCAGAATAAGATAATGGTGTACAACGGATCAGAATAAGATAATGGTGTACAACGGATCAGAATAAGATAATGGTGTACAACGGATCAGAATAAGATAATGGTGTACAATGGATCAGAATAAGATAATGGTGTACAACGGAACAGAATAAGAGAATGGTGTACAACGGATCAGAATAAGATAATGGTGTACCTTGGATCAGAATAAGATAATGGTGTACAACGGAACAGAATAAGAGAATGGTGTACAACGGATCAGAATAAGATAATGGTGTACAACGGATCAGAATAAGATAATGGTGTACAACGGATCAGAATAAGATAATGGTGTACAACGGATCAGAATAAGATAATGGTGTACAACGGATCAGAATAAGATAATGGTGTACAACGGATCAGAATAAGATAATGGTGTACAACGGATCAGAATAAGATAATGGTGTACAATGGATCAGAATAAGATAATGGTGTACAACGGATCAGAATAAGAGAATGGTGTACAACGGATCAGAATAAGATAATGGTGTACCTTGGATCAGAATAAGATAATGGTGTACAACGGAACAGAATAAGAGAATGGTGTACAACGGATCAGAATAAGATAATGGTGTACAACGGATCAGAATAAGATAATGGTGTACAACGGATCAGAATAAGATAATGGTGTACAACGGATCAGAATAAGATAATGGTGTACAATGGATCAGAATAAGATAATGGTGTACAACGGAACAGAATAAGAGAATGGTGTACAACGGATCAGAATAAGATAATGGTGTACCTTGGATCAGAATAAGATAATGGTGTACAACGGATCAGAATAAGATAATGGTGTACAACGGATCAGAATAAGATAATGGTGTACCTTGGATCAGAATAAGATAATGGTGTATATGTGAAAATTATAAATGCAATCAGCAAAACATCAGCAAGATTTTAACATAATAATAAAATTATTAGGTCAGGGATGCGCTACAAATAGATTATCCCATATTCCTTGAATTTCAGAGGTATAGTTCAGTTCTCTGAGCAGGACACTATCAAACCCTTTTGCATTTCCTGTGCCAAAACCGGGGTTGAGTTCTTGCCACAGTCGAGATCCAGCTCCCTGCTAAAAGTTAGGAGAAATCACGCTTCGAAAGGTAAACGACTTAAAGGAAAATAAGTGGAGTGGTTTGTGAACAGTTCAAAGACAACACCTCGAGCCTGACTGAGTGTTAGATGGCATATTCATCTCACGTCAGTATCAGCTGCCGATATTCAAACGACATTCATCGATCAAAAAAATACATAAATATAAATTCAAGTCCAAAAGCACAAACAAATTCGAAAACAGGCGAAAACTCCCCAGAAATCTTCCACACAAACACACACACAAACATATAGACCAGAACGATGTACCACCAGCAACAGCAGCAGGAGGGGAAAACAAACCTAACTAACCTACCTAATCCTACCTCTATAAAGCTTCTTATCATTATGCCAGGGAGGGAGAGAGGGAGGGAGGAGGAATGGGGAGTTGGGGTCGGGTACCAGTCATCTCCCCAACATTATCCACTACCTCGTTATCCCTCCCCAAATCGATGACCTGTCGGACGTCAAGTCACGTAAGCATCATAATCGACTGCCGACGATTAAAATGCCGACATGAAGAGACAGAGAGAAGAATAAAAATAGGTTATTAAAAAGGAATTACAGAATTTGGTAATTAAGGGAGATAACTGCCACGGAGGACATCGTCTGTCATAAAAACACACTGGGATATTTTCGTCAACATCGGTTGGGGGGGGGGGAAGAGAGAGAGAGAGAGAGAGAGAGAGAGAGAGAGAGAGAGAGAGAGAGAGAGAGAGAGACGTACACATCAGTGCTTGGATGAAACAAATTGCAATATATATACATGGAAATGAACAAATGGGAACGTGTTTCATACGAATAAATTTCTGCCTCACAATTCGGACGCGAAGGGCATAGTGCGTGTGTGTTGTGTGTGTGTGTATGTGTGTATGTATGTATGTATGTATGTATGTATGTATGTATGTATGTATATATATATATATTACATATATATAGGCACATTTTTTATTTGTTTTTTGTGCCCACCAACTTATCTACTTTACCGCACAGCCTGTGACCCACTAACATCAACTAAATACCAGGCACTTCATCAAATGCTTATGTTTACATTATTCCATCTACCCCACGCCCACCCCCTACCCCCCCCCCTCTTGTTAATGAAGCAAACAACTTGCCCACGGACTGTGTGGCCCAAAAAAGAGAGGTCAGGAAGAGGGGTTAGGCTCAAGCACGAAGGAACCAATAAATGACCTCTTCAAGGACAAAGGTCACATGAATCCGGAAAAAAAAAAACACGGAAAACTTCAGAAGTTTCGTCTGACAGAAAATGAAAGGCAGATTTCCACAGAGAAGAGTGGGAGTGGGAGGCCTGAAGAAAGCAGTGACAGAGCAGCTCGACAGGAGAAACCAAGGCCAAGAGACTCGTAAGTTCTACCCAATTGGGTGGAGTCGCCTCCCACCTGGGGTAACTACGTAGGCGATGACGTATCGCAGAGGTATACCGGCTCATTATGGCAATTCACCTGTTGACGTAATAAGCAGGCAGACAAAGCTCCGCCTATATGGGGGATTTGGGGGGGAGTGAGCAGACCTTATCTCCCTCTTGGCCTTGGGAGAAACTCTTCTCCCGTGAGCCGAACGGAAGCGGTCGAAAGTAATACCCGCAGAAGCGACTCGGAGAGGCCATCTTATGTCCATGGTAGGGAGGAATGCTTTTTGTTCAGTCATAATCAGGAGAGAGAGGAATGATGAACTGCACCGAGATGATGTGAAAGCAATATCCCAATCTCAGATAAATAAAACCAACATTTATTGGAAATCGATATCTCAGATTTCTTAAATCGAATTCCATGATCTATACAAGACCTTTATATATATATATATATATATATATATATATATATATATATATATATATATATATATATATATATATATATACACACATATATACAGACAGAACACGCGTGCAGAGCGATATACATTAGTTTAACTGAACCCATTGCATTGCTGTCTACCTGAGTGGTTAATTACGTAGCTAGTCACAAGTCAACTGCAGTGTGTCCAGCTAGGTGAGGAATGCCATGGAGCCAGCAAGTTCATCCCAGAAGAATTCGTCCTGAGAATGGAAGTGTTATCACCTGGCGGTACCCACCTGAAGAGGAAATGGCGCGCAGACACACACACACACACACAAACACAAACTCGACCACCCGGCAAGAAAAAACTAAGCATCATTCCATGAATAAATTTGTTATAATAAAATCTGTCGTTCAGACGATGAACAGCGAGAGAAAAAAAAAACAAATATTCTTTCCATAAAACTAATTAAACTGCGTCGTATTTTTCGCGGAAAGAGGTGCTCCAGCGACTATAAAACTAGTCAATGTGCGTGTCTTCATGTGTGCGCACTGCGTAAGTCCTTTGTATGTATGAACCTCGGTCTCAAAAATGCAGGTTTTTGGTACGCACGAAAAGTTAATCCAGCTTATACAAGAAAGAATGAATGATTGCGCACACATCTAGAATAAAACAAATGTATTTTTGCATTATTATATAAATAAAACTGAAAAATTTCTACTTTTATACGATCTAGCGAGGTGGAACTTTTAAAAGTGTCGACTATTTGGAAAAATATAAAAATACTTATGGTTCACTAAGCTGAAAATTTGCAACAACAAAACCATAGAGAGAGAGAGAGAGAGAGAGAGAGAGAGAGAGAGAGAGAGAGAGAGAGATTTTCAAGCGACGGTAAGTTCACACCTGTGAGCTCCCACCGATCAAAGCTTGGATTTCGCCGGAAGAACTTGGCTAAGGTAAACATTAAGATGTTCACCTGGAGATGAGATGAGAAATTCCATCATCAAAGTAAAACATGAGAGAGAGAGAGAGAGAGAGAGAGAGAGAGAGAGAGAGAGAGAGAGAGAGAGAGAGAGAGAGGCGACTTGAGTTTACCAACGATTTCATGATTTCAAAAAAGATCATGTTGACAGATCATGACAAAGACCCACCTTTTATTAAACTAACATCAACTTGAAATTGACGAAGTTACGGTAGCAATCACGCACTCCCCACCCCCCAACAAAAAAATACCACCGAACACAAACGGCTTTTCATGATACTTACTGTTCAACGAGGCTAGTTCTTCCTTAGGTATGAAAGGTTGAAGAAATGAAAGGAACAGAGGCTTTCACAGAATGGATGAATTACCTCAGGCCTAAATGAATGAATCGTAAAAAGGAATAGGTACACATTCATACATATACATCGGGTACGCCTGTGAGGGAAGAAATCTATTTCGAGGAATGTAGGAGTTACTGAAAACGACCAGATGAAATAAACGACGAATGATTTGATTATTATGAAGAATACCTTTACTGAAGGAATGAATAACACGAAGAACAGGAAATAATGACTTATTTAGAATTATTTGGAATGGCTGAATCATCTGAAAAACTCGTCTCGTTAAAGGAATGATTCCGAAGAACGTTTGGGTAAATAAAAATATTGGATGAATTCCCCTTGGAAATAATGAGTGATTGCAAGCAAACATTGCAGAATACATAAAAAAATAGAATGGTTATGTTGCACGAAATCAACGTAATAAAAGAAAAACTGGGATGATGACCACTAAAAAAAATGGGTGAACCATGAAAAAGAATTAAAATTCTCTTACTATACTGATGGCAAATCGTAAGAATAAATATTCATTTAATCATCATCTTCTTCTTCTTCTTCTTCTTCTTATTATTATTATTATTATTATTATTATTATTATTATTATTATTATTATTATTCAGTAGATGTATCCTATTATTATTATTATTATTATTATTATTATTATTATTATTATTATTATTATTATTCAGTAGATGTAACCTACTCATATGGAACAAGCCCACCAAAGGGGTCACTGACTTGAAACTGAAGCTTCCAAAGAATATCATGGTGTTCATCAGGAAGAAGTAAGAGGAAGTAAAGGGAATTACAGAAAGAAGTGATCTCACTTCTTAAAGAAGAATAAATAAATTAATAAAATAATACACAGATAAAATTAATTAAGGCTTAAGTCACTGACATGAAATCAATGAATCATAAATAAAATAACTAATGAGATAAAGGATAATTCAAGATGGAAGTTTAAAAATGAAAGAATTATTAATTAAAGAATTATTAAAGGAAACGAATGCGTCACTTGACTTCATTCGACTGCGCGACAACTCGAAAATATGAAAAGTAGTATAAAAAAAAATTTCTACAATGGCATTAGAAAGGAGTACAACATAAAAGTAGACATCTATATACATATATATACATATATATATATAAATAATATACATATACATATGTATATATATACACGAAGAAATGTAACAAATTAAATACAATATGGAAAATCTTGTCTAGAGCAAACAACTGACAGGACTGATGATATTCAAAAAGAGACCTCTCTCTCTCTCTCTCTCTCTCTCTCTCTTCTCTCTCTCTCTCTCTCTCTCTCTCTCAATGCAAATTCTGATAGTTTCGCAATAAATTCCTAAATTTCAGAACAAGGGCAGGTGTTAACGGCTCGAAAAATTCTTCAGGTATTTTTATGTCTTCAATTACCAGTACTAAACCGATCGTTCATTTTTTGTTATTATTAAATATGATCTCTCCTTGACTATATTAGCATGAAAATATCCATTCATTAAATATTCATAAGACAAAGCAGTTAAGCGACGAAAAATATTCTCTCAAACAATAGTAGAAAACCGGAAACTTTTTCTCGCTTGCATTCATTTTGGTGGCCATTACATAAACTTCATTTTTAGTTTTCTGTAAAAGAAAACTATTGTGCCGGCTTTGTCTGTCCGTCCGCACTTTATACTGTCCGCCCTCAGATCTTAAAAACTACTGAGGCTAGAGGGCTGCAAATTGGTATGTTGATCATCCACCCTACAGCCATCAAACATACCAAATTGCAGCCCTCTAGCCTCCTCAGTAGTTTTTATTTTACTTAAGGTTAAAGTTGGCAATAATCGTGCTTCTGGCAGTGATACAGCACAGGCCACCACCAGGCCGTTGTCAACGTTTCAAGGGCCGCGGCTCATACAGCACTATATACCGGGACCACAGAAAGATAAATCTATTTTCGGTGGCCTTGATTATACGCTGTAGCGGCTGTACAGAAAGTTTCTTCGGTGTATTTTTAACATGTTCCTTTCGCGCCACGATATTGAAAAATCTGTTTTTACTGCGTCGGCCTTTCGTCCACAGGATCGCTGCTTCATAGGCACCGTGATAGAAGTGAGTGAAAATATTCGAAGTTTTCCCCTTTCGTTTCTGTTCTTTCCAAAGTTCTTTCGTTTCAATCACAGATACTTCATTCTCCATCCACCCCGTTCCTCCACTCCGGTTATCTCACTCTTTCCAGTCCTCTAACCATTCAATCTCTCTCTCTCTCTCTCTCATCGCCAACCCTTTATTGACTTTGTTCCTACCTCTTGTCCGTTCCCCTGTCGTCCTCACAACCTCCGGAGATAAAATCCCAATTCAAATTTGCACTCTATTTGCAAATGACAATTACCTCGATGTTTCCCACTTCCGAACTTAATACACTTCACGTCATAATTCCCTTCCTTTTCTTCTCCGCCGATTTTAAAACTAATTGCCGGCTATAAATGAGCAAATCAGAGAGAGAGAGAGAGAGAGAGAGAGAGAGAGAGAGAGAGAGAGAGAGAGAGAGAGAGAGAGAGAGAGAGAATGTTGTAATCGTGAGGAAGAGAAAGAGAGATATTAATGTGTGTGAGAGAGAGAGAGAGAGAGAGAGAGAGTAATATTACATTAGTGTGAAGGAGAGAGAGAGAGAGAGAGAGAAGTTGTAATCGTGGGGAAGAGAGAGAGAGAGAGAGTGAGAAATGTGGGAGAGAGAAAGAGTGATATTAATGTGAGAAAGTGAGAGAGAGAGACTTAGACAGACAGACGAGAGAACGTAAAATTACTTAAAAAGATAGAGAGAGAGAGAGAGAGAGAGAGAGAGAGAGAGAGAGAGAGAGAGCGAGAGAGAGAGAGAGCCTTCCATCCTTTCCATTGCATGTGAGCTGCCATTATATGAAATCCAGATTTTTAACGGCATTAGAACTATAATTACCGACTTTTCATTCCATACAATACATAACGGTCATAATTAACCGCCCATGCAACAAAAACGCAATTTTCAATGCCATCCGAACACAGGCCAGCAATAATAGCCACGATCGTTATAACAATACTATCAAAAGGTATGATGATAATGACGTCATTCAAATCGAAAACATTCAATGGGGTTACCGATATAAACACGCTTCCTTAACTATTACAGAGAGAGAGAGAGAGAGAGAGAGAGAGAGAGAGAGAGAGAGAGAGAGAGAGAGAGAGGCCAATCTATAAATAACATCAAATGGCACAAGGACTCACAATACAGCGACACCGAACCTACTGTACATGGCGTCATAATGCACTTCACTCAAACTGACATGACGTCACTACTTGTTCTATGGAGCGAATTTTGTTATCGATAGATGGCAGTTAAAAGTCTAGGTGCAACTTCTTGAATCTAACCTAAATAACGAAAAAATATAGTGCTGTGGACACTCTGTCATTCCTTCAACCAGAACACAAAATGAACAGACTGTTAGGGAGGTTGATTAGATTAACAAACGACTAAAGTTCAGAGCGGAAAAGGATCGAGTCCAATGGTTCTCAACCAGGGGTGGGGAATTGTGACCACAGATTGGCAGGCTCAAACTGGCTCTAGGACCACACAAAACGCAGTGTGCATCGGTCCGCACTACTGAGAGGTCACGCTGGGCTTGTTCCCCGCTAGCCAGTGTGTTTGTGTTGATATTTTGTTGCGTATTACTTGAAGTGCACCTTTTGAGGCAGACAATTTTGCAAAGGGTTGAGGGGGGGGGGGGGGATTGTCATTCTGACATATGGTGAAAAGGTTCACGGACCCGAAAAAGGCTGGGAACCACTGGGATAGACAGTCAGATGGACGGGAAGAATAGCAAGATGAAAGACGACATAGCTGGCTTGAAGGCTGGCCCCATACGTCTGCCAAAGTCCAGGCACGCATTCCACTGCTCAGTTCAGCAGAGGTGGGTTGGACTGGACCTTTTTTTATTTTTATTTAAGTCTTAAATCCCCAACATCATATTCTTCCTTCGGGGAAAATGTAGGGCCTTTACCCTACAGTGAGGAGCACTGACGGCCCTACCCCCCTACGGGAATACACCTTAGGAAACGCAATTCGTTGAAACCCAAGGAATGTGGGCTTTGTGGGATGGGAAAAGGTTGATGGCTGCACGACAACTGCAAGAACTTTCAAGAGCACGAATAGACTTCAACAGCTAAGGAAGGGGCAAAAACAGGCACTGATGAAACAAGTGACACACACAGTGATAAACTGTTCATTTAATAATTTATTTTCTATTTTTAAGTAAGTGAGATCCCTTCTTTCTGTATTTCCCTTTACCTCCTCTAACTCCTTCCTAATGAACACCTTAATATTCTCTGGAAGCTTCTTGAATTTCAAGTCAATGGCCCCTTTGGTGGGCTTGTTCCATATGAATAGGGTTCATCCTCTGAATAATAATAATAATAATAATAATAATAATAATAATAATAATAATAATAATAATAATAATAATAATAATAATAATAATAATAATTTCAAATCAATGGTCCCTCTAGGCTTGTCCCATGTGAATAGGGTTCATCTTCTCAATAATAATAATAATAATAATAATAATAATAATAATAATAATAATAATAATAAAACCTAAACAAAATAGTAAAAGAAAAAAAATCTTGAGGATAAGAGCGTAGATGAAAAAGACTGTTTAAAAATAAATGTATACACAAATGCAGAAAAATTAAATGAACAGATAAGACTGGCAACGAAACAATTAGCGTCCCACAAGCGAATATCTATTAAGATAAGACAGATCAAGTTACAACATCGAGAAACATCAGGAGATGACCACCAAGACAATTCCGACTCGGAAAAAAACAAGTTAGTCAATATATAAGAACAACAGGAATATGTGAACTCAGATTATACGGAACTGCATGATGATAAAACAGTGGGCTTCTAAAAGTGGTAAAATCGGAGAATCAAAAATGCATCAAAACGATAAAGCACATGAAAGCACGAATGCGAATAACAACGAACAACAAACAAGCAAAAAATGCACCGAAGTTGCTTCTGCGCAATGCCGTTTTCTGTACAGCTGCTACAGCGTATAATCGAGGCCACCGAAAATAGATCTATCTTTCGGTGGTCTCGGTGTAATGCTGTATGAGCCGTGGCACGTGAAACTTTAACCGCTGCCCGGTGGCAGCCTATCCTACATCGTTGCCAGTTGCACGATTATGGCTAACTTTAACCTTAAATAAAATCAAAACTACTGAGGCTAGAGGGTTGCAATTTGGTATGTTTAATGATTGGAGGGCGGATGATCAACATACCAATTTGCAGTCCTCTAGCCTCTGAGGGCGGACAGAAAAGTGCCGACAGAAAAAGTGCGGACAGAATAAAGTGCGGACGGACAGACAAAGCCGGCACAACAGTTTCCTTTTACAGAAAACTAAAAAAGGTTGAAGAAAAAATGATTTTTCTGCAAACGAAATCATGCAAATATCTGATTCAATAGCAACATTCCACAACCGAATTATTCACCGCACTCAGGGGAATCATCAAGTAACGCAATTAAAAAAAAAAAGTTTTATAACAGTTTTTATTACTACATCCAATAACCGAAACCTTTAGGCACGAAATAATGATATTCATATATATATATATATATATATATATATATATATATATATATATATATATATATATATATATATATCATGTCTCTCCCATTCAAGGGGGTGCTTGCTCTAGTGAAAGTTACCCTTCCAGTTCCTAAGAATTTTTTTTTTGGGGGGGGGGGGTGGCGAGTTATGCTAGCCTCCACAGACCGTCACCCTACAAAATCGACTAATTACCAGGTGCCCAATGTACCCTCCAACACCTCAAAATTACCCGTAAAAGAGTGGAGGAGATTCGTGGAAGAAAAAGCACGGCGTTCGAAGCGCTGATGTTGAATTCGCATTGACCACTGGAAAGACTAATGGCTATCACGTTTCAAAATCTACTGGTATTGTTTCTCCTACTTCCACGGTAAAGGTGAGTCAGGCGCTCTCAAAACCCCTGATTCATTTGTTCACAATGGCGTGGAATGACTGTACTCCCAAAATGTCACATAGGCACACAGGGTTCCACATCTGGTGGCCTGCACAGACAAGGCCATTTCGCATTTTTTCTAGCTGATACTTTGACTCGCCGATGAAATGCAGAGATGGTGGGCGGCCAAACTGGCAGCTAACGACGCGGGTGTCGTGAAATAGTTGAAAGGACAAACGAGTACAATTATAATCAGGCAAACGTCAGACTTCTACAAGTGATTCAGGCTTAATTGTTACCAGAAGTAAGACCTTCAACATTCCAATTCATTCAAACTGTTTTTATAAATGCTGCATCACATGAAGGTCGTCTGTAACATCAACTGGGGACAGACGAATGGCCCTGTCTGTTAGAAATAAATAGGATAGTTCTTTTCCTAATAGCAGCTTCCAGAACATCAGAACACAGACAACTTCGCTCTCTGGAAGTTTGTTAACACAGACACCTTCGTTCTTTCGAAGTCTGTTAACACAGACACCTTCGTTCTTTCTGAGTCTGTAAACGCAGACACCTTCCTTCTTTCGAAGTCTGTTAACACAGGCACCTTCGTTCTTTCGAAGTCTGTTATCACAGACACCTTAGTTCTTTCGCAGTCTGTTAACACAGACACCTTCATTCTTTCGAAGTCTGTTAACACAGACACCTTAATGCTTTCGAAGTCTGTTTACACAGACACCATTCTTTCGAAATCTATTGACACAGACACCTTCCTTCTTTCGAAGTTTACTAACACAGACACCTTCCTTCTTTCGAAGTCTGTTAACACAGACACTTTCGTTCCTTCGAAGTCTGTTAACAGGGACACCATTCTTTCGAAATCTATTAACACAGACACTTTCATTCTTTCGAAGTCTAATCACACAGACACCTTCCACAGACACCTTCCTTCTTTCGAAGTCCATTAACACAGACACCTTCCTTCTTTCGAAATCTATTAACACAGACACCTTCATTCTTTCGAAGTCCATTAACACAGACACCTTCCTTCTTTCGAAGTCCATTAACACAGACACTTTCCTTCTTTCGAAATCTATTAACACAGACACCTTCATTCTGTCGAAGTCTGTTAACACAGACACCTTCCTTCTTTCGAAGTTTAATCATACAGACACCTTCAATCTCCGGAACTTCATTAAGTGCTTTTCAGCTTCCAAGGTAAAGATGATTCACGCGGCATTCAAAAGCCCTCAGACGCAATGTGTTCCTAAATAGGTTCAATCATTCAAAACGTCATCATTCCCGCGACCTTCGAGTCTGGCGATCTACAAAACGCCTTTCATCGCTTCAAACTCTTCCCTCGCGACTTTCGTATTGTTGGCAGAGGAAGTGGGCGTTCAAAGAGACAGACCTCGGTTCAAAGTGAATTATGCAAAAGGGGGTTGAGAGGTAAATCGCAATCCTCTAATAAAATGTCCTTATTCCCTGTACATAAAAGACATACTTTTTATGTAGCAGGGTAAACTACAGACTCGTTTGTTTATCTGTGGTGTACATTCCCGTTAGTATGTATTCACGTACATAACTCTGTGTACGGTTTCGTATTGGTGCTTTCGGCCACTGGTGAATTTTGTGATCTCCTGTTAGGTAGACTTGTAGGTTACTTGAGGGCCGTCAATGATCTGTCTGTAGTTTCTGACACTAGTGAATGGACTGGAATGGAATACAGAGTTTACGCCAAAGGCCAAGCACTGGGACCTATGAGGTCCTTCAGCGCTGTAAAGGAAACAGAGTAGGTAGGTTTGAAAGGTGCAACAGGACAAAAACCTCGCAGTTGCACGATGGAATAATTGTTAAGAGAAGGTTGATAGCATGATGGGAGAAAGATAATATGAATGATGGTGCAGTAAAAAGGAATGAAAGGGGTTTCAGCTAGGGGCCGAAGGGAGGCTGCAAAGAACCTTTAGTAATGCTTACATTGCAACGGGTTAGCTTGCGAAGAGGCTTCTTTTAGGCAAACCTGATTTGATTTTACTCCCACTGACAAAATTGTTCTCTTAAGCCAAGGGGATCAACTGGGCAACCTTTGAGGATCTTCCTTTACATTTTGTTTTTAGCACTGTTTGAGATTTCATGATTAATGCAATCGTGAAATAGGATGGTTTTATGAACTGAAATGATTAACTGTAATACTTTACTTTGCTGTTATTGGGATGGTTAAAAAAAAATAAAACAACCGTGATTGTTTGGTGATATTTTGAAGTACAGTAGAGCTGGCTAGTTTTTTTTTTCTTTTTTTGACAGCTGAAACTGATTACAGCACTACAAAAAAAATTAAATAGCGTGTGAATGATATTCAACTTAAGTCCAAATCACATTTCTCCACAGTTCACAATATAAAAAAATAAAAAACTCGACACCATTCAGATTAATCAAAGTTCAAAATCCATCCGTATAATGACAACGGCCATCAAAAATGTTAATCTGAACTGAAAACTAGAAAGAAACAATTGAATGGCTAATAAATGAGGTACATTCACTTTTTCAAGAACTAAGACACATCTCTCTATTATTTTTATAAAGGACAAACCGAGATGCCATAGAATCTCAAGTATGGCTCGTTCAATGACAGAGAGAGAGAGAGAGAGAGAGAGAGAGAGAGAGAGAGAGAGAGAGAGAGAGAGAGAGAGAGAGAGAGAGAGAGAGGAGAAGGGAACTTCTGCCTCACTCACAGTTACCAATTAAGTTAAAAGGCGATACGACGATTTTAAAATTAGGAAACTCTCACAGAGGTATTTTGCAGAGCTCAGCATAAAACTGCCTAATTACTTTTTCGATTATGCACCGGTTCATTACTGGCTAGTTATTATATAATTGAGATATCCCGCTCAGATTCCTCTCTTCATTTTCCGCGCATTTATTATTGTAAAATTGCTATAATGACGACTGCTATTTTTTTTTTAATGTCAATAGTAATATGGGGGTGAGGAGAATCGCTTGGCACACTTAACCACGGTTGTCAATTGCAACCCGAAAGTCGCTAAACGTACATAAAGCAGAAAGGACGTGACAAACACCTCAACAAAAACATTCGACAAGAACGACGCACAAACAAACGCAACGATCTACGGTGACCAAAGGTCTACTCTTACATTGATTCACTGAGGGCTAAGGATGGTTCTACTCCCACCAACTCCATCATCCACAACACCCTCCCACCACTTCTTCCTAGACACATTCCCCCACCCCCGCATTACCTGTCCATCATCCCCTACACCAATATTGTTTTGAAAATACCCCCTCAACGCCGCAGCCCCGCCCCAAACGCACAAAACAAACATTCACTGACATCCCACTCTAAGTTTATTCACTGACATCAACCCCCCAAAACAGAAGATCTATTCCGCCAACCTCCCTTTATCCTTATTCACCGAGCACGCCCCTCCCCCCTTTCCTTCCCACATACACTCAAGGGTTTAACTAGCGGCAATCCCCCTCCCCTCCCCCAATTTCATTTTACCCAAATCCAGGGGTAGGGGAGAGGTGGCTTCATCAACCTTCGCAAAGACTCGAATCGATATTTCGCCACGCTACCCCTTACTCTCTCACTCTCTCTCTCTCTCTCTCTCTCTCTCTCTCTCTCTCTCTCTCTCTCTCTCGGCACGAGGATGTACCATTACGCCTTCTGTAGACACAAGTGCTCTGGGTCCCCCTTCAAAACTGATGAGTAGAAATGAATACAACTCAGTGACAGGCGCAAAGTCAACTCCACTTTATGCGTGTTAACTCGATTCTCAAAAGTATAACTGAAATTGAAGAAATGAAGAAATCTAATTTCTTCAGTACAAGAACAAGAATAAAAGATATATATATATATATATATATATATATATATATATATATATATATATACATATACTTCAACTGTTCTGTGCATTAGCAGAATCATTGTACGGATACTTGATAATGAGGACTGTTTGTCCTAGAAAGTTTGTGACTTATTCTGAGTAAATACCACCACTAGATACCATCCACTTTGAATGAGGTGCTGTTAGTAACATACATATCTATATATATATATATATATATATATATATATATATATATATATATATATATATATATATATATATACTCAAACATAGGATAAAAAAAGAACGACGAAATGACAAAAGTATTGTAAAAGCCTCAACAAATATAACTAAACATCAAGAAACAAGCCTTTCCTACAACGACGGCTACTATTAAACTAAGGGATAACAAAATCTTGAAAAACCTGAAAACAGAATAAGTCGAAATAATCCCCAGTTTCCCGAGCAGACAACCTGTCGATGCCTCACTAAGTGCCAGAAGGGACCAAGGGAAGACACTTACTATTGATTATTTCTGAGGGTTGCCATACTAGGCCTATTCCTTGGACGAGTTTACTCACGAGAGGCACCTCTCTCTCTCTCTCTCTCTCTCTCTCTCTCTCTCTCTCTCTCTCTCTCTCTCTCTCTCTCTCTCTGCATCGTCATTTACTGACAGCTTGAATAACATTTTATCGAAGTATGTATGAATGGGAATAGATTGTAAATATAATATATATTTCCAAGCAATTCTTTTTTCATTTAAGGACATTCAAGGGATTAGGTATCGGAGGTGTTTAACATTGGCCGATGGTCACCCTACCAGGAGCTGCCCAAACCAACGTTTATGAATTTGGGTATCGGATCGGCAGGGGATTTCCAAACCTTGATGATACACCAAGAGCCTAAAAATCGCAAACGACATGAGCACACGAGACTAAATCGCAAATGACATGAGTAAAGACCCTACATCGCAAATGACATGAGTAAAGAGCCTAAATCGCAAATGACGTGTAAAGAGCCTAAATCGCAAATGACATGAGTCACGACCCTAAATCGCAAATGACATGAGTAAAGACCCTAAATTGCAAATGGCATGAGTAAAGACCCAACATCGCAAATGACATGAGCACAAGAGACTAAATCGCAAATGACATGAGAACAAGAGTCTAAATCGCAAATGACAAGAGTACAGACCCTAAATCGCAAATGACATGAGTTAAGACCCTACATCGCAAATAACATGAGTACAAGAGCCTAAATCACAAATGACACGAGTACAAAGTTTAAATCGCAAATGACATGAGTACAAGAGTCTAAATCGCAAATGAAATGAGTAGGCTACAAGAGACTAAATTGCAAATGACATGAGTAAAGACCCTACATCGCAAATGACATGAGCACAAGAGTCTAAATCGCAAATGAAATGAGTACAAGAGACTAAATCGCAAATGACATGAATACAAAAGTCTAAATCGCAAATGACATGAGTAAAGACCCTACATCGCAAATGACGTGAGTACAAGAGTCTAAATCGCAAATGACATGAGTAAAGACCCTACATCGCAAATGACATGAATACAAGAGTCTAAAACGCAAATGACATGAGTAAAGACCCTACATCGCAAATGACGTGAGTACAAGAGTCTAAATCGCAAATGACATGAGTAAAGACCCTACATCGCAAATGACATGAATACAAGTCTAAATCGCAAATGACATGGTACAAAGTACTTACTGTATTGCTTGAATGTGGTCAAGAAGAGTGTAAATGCAATGCACACGTCATAACATACCTTCATACACAATTCTATGAGTGTACATGTATGGTAAGCAAACATAAACATTTCATAAACCTCAACAACACAAAAAGCGTGGGCATTTACAGGCACATATCCTATCTCTTAAAAAGCTGAATGACAAAATGTATATCCGCATTATGATAAAGAAAACTCAGTAGCTACCAAAGCACGGCATTAATATGCATATCATACAACCATCACACTTAAGACAGAGAATCTCAAAAGATCTCATAAGAAAAAATAACATCTACTGTACGTCCATGTGAAGATATTTTTTCTACTAAAAAGAATTTCGAGTATGCAGCTTCCACAGTGCCATGCCTAATGACTATTTAATGCCTAATGACTATTTAAATCACGCCAGCAAATGTTTCTGGGATCAAAATCTCAGTGACAAAACGGACCAATGTTGAAATTGAAAAGCTGATGCTAGACAATGCCTTACTTGAAGGGTATTACACGGAAAAACAGAATGTCTTTCACACAAATGTAAAAATTATGACAATAAAGCAAGAGGTAACATAGTCCCAACAGAAAAAGACTTACAATAGATACATAACATAGTCCCAACAGGACAAGACGTACAACAGATACATAACAGTCCCAACAGAACGAGACTTTCAATAGATACATAACACAGTTCCAAAAGAACAAGACTTACAATAGATACATAACATAGTCCCAACAGAACGAGACTTACAATAGATACATAACAGTCCCAACAGAACAAGACTTACAACTGAAACATAACATAGTCCCAACATAAGACTAACAATAGATACATAACAGTCCCAACAGAACAAGACTTACAACTGAAACATAACATAGTCCCAACATAAGACTAACAATAGATACATAACATAGTCCCAACAGAACGAGACTTACAACTGAAACATAACATAGTCCCAACATAAGACTAACAATAGATACATAACAGTCCCAACAGAACGAGACTTACAATAGATACATAACATAGTCCCGACAGAACGTGACTTTCTATAGATACATAACATAGCCCCAACAGAACAAGACTTTCAACAGATACACAACTAGTCCCAACATTACAAGACTTACAACAGATACACGACATAGTCCCAACAGAACAAGACTTACAATACATACATAACATAGCCCCAACAGAACAGGATTTATAATAGATACATTCAAAAAATAATTTCAGGACAAACATGACAGTTAGGGAAATACTGGAGCAAGAGAAATGGTATAGACCAAATAAAGCGTAATAACGGAACGACCTCATAGAAATCAATGGGGTTCATCCACCGAGGGGTCCAGAACAGCCATTACCCGACAATGTCCGAAATATTCTGTCGAATATTAAGGCCTCATTCAAAAGTACTAGCAATCATAAAGGAGCCAAACCTGCAATTTAACACTGTGAGAAAAGTGACAGTCGTGTTAGCAACTTGCCTTAACAAGCACCGTACATATGACAAGCAAAAAAGACACTCTAAATACTGTGAGTGTCTTTTTTTGCTTGTTATAACTGCAGGTTAGGCTTCTTCGTGACTGCTGGTACTTTTGAATGAGACCTTAACATCACAGTATTTAGAGGGAAGGATGTTTCAGTCTTCAAAAAAGACTCAAGCCAAGACCATCAAAGCCGGAAGAAGCATTCCAATACAAACATGAAATAAAAAGAGTGAAAAAAAGCATAGGAGAATACTGACAAACGGTATAAGGCCAAAGAGATTTTCGCATGTAACAATCATTCTCGGGCCCAGGTGTCGCTTTCTACGAGACGAAGAAATAGCCTGCTACAATCGCTTCTATTCTTCCCTCCCAGTGACAGAGGCGGCGCCCTTTGCCTATAGCCTCATATCCGAACCCTTACCCCTGCTGCTGCCATTGTTCCTTGACGCCTTTCAAGTACGGAGAGGGGCCCACTTCTTCCCGGAATTCTGCAGCTGACGTCGGCACTTCCTTATTTATTTCCATTTTTCAGACGAGGCAAGGGAGGGGTGCAGAGAGATACGAATATTATCCAAGAGAATGGGAAAATAAGTGACCCCCCCACCCCACCAAGGCGCGCTGATTTCAAGGACAAACTTCTCATTCTCTTTCATCCACTTCTCTCAAGGTCCAACTTTCATTCTCCTATTCCTTAGAATCCTACGGCTGTTATATACCTTCTTATATCCTCCTTTCATTCATCCTTTCCTTTCCAAAGTTAAGCCGTTCATCCTCATGAATGTCATCCTCCACTCTTTCCTATTATTTTTCCAGTCGAGGAACAGGCTTCCATCCTATGACACTCCCATTTCCAAAGCCCCATTTCATCCAATTCTCTCAACATCCAACTTTCATTCTCCTGTTCCTTAGAATCCTACGCCTTTTATATACCTTCTTATACCCTCCTTTCGTTCATCCTTTCCTTTCCAAATATAAGCCTTCATCCTCATGAATGTCATCCTCCACTCTTTCCTATTATTTTTCCAGTCGAGGAACAGGCTTCCATCCTATGCCCTCCTTTCATTCATCCCTTCCTTTCCAAAAATAAGCCATTCATCCTTATGAATGTCATCCCCCTTTCTTTCCTATTATTTTTCCAGTCGAGGAACAGGCTTCCATCCTACGACCCTTCCATTTCACCAGCAACAATGACTCAGATCACTTCTTTCCGATATATTTTCATTCTTTCCCATTCCTTTCCAGCGAGGCACCAAATCCTCCATTTCCTCTGTTTCCCCATTCCTTGGAATCCGCCATTCCTAAAAGGGGTCATCATCAGCCCCGTCTCCCCGCCCCCCCATCCTTCCGTAAGCCGTAATCTGGAAATCTTATCAATTCGCACCGCTAAACTAATCCTTTTAAAGTCAGATGACAACACAGAAAAGCTTATGACAAAAAGTTTGGGGCCATTTGGAATACGAACACAACAAATGAACATCGGACCGGGGAGAGAGAGAGAGAGAGAGAGAGAGAGAGAGAGAGAGAGAGAGAGAGAGAGAGAGAGAGAGAGAGAGAGAGAGAGAGAGAGAGAGAGAGAGAGAGAGAATTATATGAAAGGCACAACTTACTCTATTTCATCATTTCCGTCAACAAAAGGGCCGTTTGGAATACGAACATAACAAATGAACATCGGACAGAGAGAGAGAGAGAGAGAGAGAGAGAGAGAGAGAGAGAGAGAGAGAGAGAGAGAGAGAGAGAACTATATGAAAGGCACAACTTACTATTTTATCATTGTTGTCAACAAAGAATAGCACAAAAGAAGAGAACATTTCTTTGAAGCTTACTACACAAAGAACATCCTAAAAAAATGTTTCAAACATTTCCCAAACGTATTCGATAATATGAACTGAATTGTGAAAATGATATATTGAAGAACCAAAAGCCTACATTAATTTTTCAATACGAAACCGCGGGTTCCTACTAATACCCGAACGAAAGGCTCCGACACACAACGAGAACTTAACGAGCAACAAAGAACGACGCTCAGCGGAACTAACGAGTACATCCCAGGACGAGTCATCAACGAGGGCAAATTGATCGCGATTAACCGATTGTTATGATCAAAACCGATTTCGGTTAACGTCGTTAAGCTCAGAGTTCCATCGCGATGACGTCATCAGTTCGAAATCGTCGAGTACTCCTAGATTAGATAGTGCCGTCAGTCCACTTCATGCGGTGCACTGTAGGCAATGCTGCAGGTTCTTTGCACAGCCCATTCGGCCCCTAGCTGCTATAACCCCTTTCGTTCCTTTTACTGTACCTCCTTTCATATTCTCTTTCCTCCATCTTGCTTTCCACCCTCTCCTAACAACTGATTCATAGTGCAACTGCTTTGAGGTTTTCCTCCTGTTGCACCTTTCAAACCTTTCTACTGTCAATTTCCGTTTCAGAGCTGAATGACCTCATAGGTCCCAGCGCTTGGCCTTTGGCCTAAATTCTATATTCAATTCAATTCAATGTAATGAATAGTCCGACAATCGTCGAAACGTCAGGAATTTACTTGGCACAACAAACACGTCCCTCTCCCCCCGGCCCCCAACACATGGATGCATCTGCATCTGTGTGAACCTGCAAATGCATGATTATACAGATGTGCAATTAAGCAATCCATAATTAATGAACTTAGCAAGAAAGCTCGGCCGTCATGTGACGGGGAGTCTTCCTGTCATAGGGAAAATTTGAATAATCGAGCTCATGCCAATTACATACACACACAGGCGCGCGCGCGCACAAACACACATACGAATAGGTGCTATAAGAACAAACAATATGTTTACAAACGACGACGTCTTCGTAAGAAATGCTGAATGTTTAAAATAAAATGCCCAAAAAAAGACGATGATAAACAGGTAAATGTACATAATATGGTAAATTTTTAAATAAATGTGACAACACGAACAAGTAA
>NC_089767.1:6512447-6532447 GCF_040412425.1 Macrobrachium rosenbergii
CCATAGTATGATACAGGGTGTCTCTGTCACATTCTAAGACCTCTTGTGTCATGAGCTACGAACTGTAGCATGACTGAACTGGTACCATTTAAAAGCGAAAAGTGTCAAGTTTTCTTATATTAATTTAATTTTAAGTTAATTAAATTTCATTTAATATTGCTTTTTGCCTCTTTTCAGATCCAGTAATGTCATTCACAAAACAAGAGAAGTTATTCTGCGTCCCATGGACATGAGTTCAACGCAAGTAATCTCCTCGTTCTATAATTTTAGTTTTCTGTAAAAGAAAACTGTTGTGCCGGCTTTGTCTGTCCGTCCGCACTTTTCTGTCCGCCGTCAGATCTTAAAAACTACTGAAGCTAGAGGGCTGCAAATTGGTATGTCGATCATCCACCCTCCAATCATCAAACATACCAAATTACAGCTATCTAACTAACCCCAGTAGTTTTTACTTTGAGGTTAAAATTAGTCATAACCGTGCTTCTGGCAACGATATGGGATAGGCCACCACCGAGCCATGGTTTAAGTTTCATGGGCGGCGGCTCACACAGCACTATACCGAGACCACCGAAAGATAGATCTATTTTCGGTGGCCTTGATTAAACGCCGTTTGTCTTTGTCGTAAGAAAACTGATGACACGAAAGAGGCTCAGGGGATACAAGCGACGCCTGTCTAGTGTTACAGAGCAAGACAGGGATCAGAATCACTACCAGGCCTCAGCTCTGAGTCAACTGACATCAGAGACAAGGAATGAAAAACAAAGGAAAAACAACTGTGAGTAAACAAACAAGAGCGAATACTTTTGCGGCCCATTCAAACTTGGGAGAAGTTTGGGAGAATATTGGCAACGAGCTTGATGGTGCGCGCTACGCTGCGCTGGAACCCAGTGCTGACAGTCATGTTTCCCCTACCCTCCGAATCCCCTACCTACCCAGCTCCCATCCGGGGCGGACAAACAGGTTTGCAAGAGGAGGGTGGATGTGTCATGCCTCCGCTACCTACCCAGCTCCCACCCGGGGCGGACAAACAGGTTTGCAGGAGGAGGGTGGATGTGACATTGTCATGTCTCCCCTACCCTCCCGATCTCCCACCTACCCAGCACCCACCTGGGGTGGACAAACAGGTTTGCAGGAGGAGGGTGGATGTGTCATGTCTCCCCTACCTACCCAGCTCCTACCCGGGCCGGACAAACAGGTTTGCAGAAGGAGGGTGGATGTGTCATGTCTCCTCTTCCCTCTCAATCCCCTACCTACCCTGCCACCGCCCGGGGCGGACAAACAAGAAAGATCCAATCGGATTTTATAATCACAGTCCATTTTCAACTTGACATTCTGATATCCATTCGAAATCAAAATCAATTATTCAAATGAAACATAAAAATATAAAAAACAGAGTTCCTATTTGATTCCGAACCTTATCCGTGGCATCCATCACCGTCATCTACCATTTATTCTGTATTTAGATATTCAAATTCATATTCAAATCTTCATTCACATGCAATTACATTTAAATTACGTGAATTCCATGTATCTTTAAAATTACAAAGACCAAATCTTACTCAACACAGAGAAAGTCCAATGTGAAAATAGTTTCCGCTGCTTACCAACGATCCTCGAGGGTAACCCAGGGGCCTTCTACAAGCTCTGGAACGACCCACGAGGGCAACCCAAGGGACCTTCTACCGGCTCTGGAACGACCCACGAGGGCAACCCAAGGGAGTTTCTAACGGCTCTGGAACGACCCACAAGGGCAACCCAAGGGAGTTTCTAACGGCTCTGGAACGACCCACGAGGGCAACCCAAGGGACCTTCTACCGGCTCTGGAACGACCCACGAGGGCAACCAAAGGTACCTTCTACCAGCTCTGGAACGACCCACGAGGGCAACCCAGGGGCCTTCTACCGGCTCTGGAACGACCCACGAGAGCAACCAAAGGTACCTTCTACCGGCTCTGGAACGACCCACGAGGGCAACCAAAGGTACCTTCTATCGGCTCTGGAACGACCCACGAGGGCAACCCAGGGGCCTTCTACCGGCTCAGGAACGACCCACGAGGGCAACCAAAGGTACCTTCTACCAGCTCTGGAACGACCCACGAGGGCAACCCAAGGGACCTTCTACCGGCTCTGGAACGACCCACGAGGGCAACCAAAGGTACCTTCTACCAGCTCTGGAACGACCCACGAGGGCAACCCAAGGGACCTTCTACCGGCTCTGGAACGACCCACGAGGGCAACCCAAGGGACCTTCTACCGGCTCTGGAACGACCCACGAGGGCAACCCAAGGGACCTTCTACCGGCTCTGGAACGACCCACGAGGACAATCCGGGGGCCTTCTGCCAATTCAACTGTTAAAAATATAAAGGCAATTCTAAGAGGCCACGGCCTCGCGGATGGCTAACGGGGGATGGGAAATTCCTGTCCAAATCAATGTCTCATATTCATCGAATTGTGAGAAGAGAGAGAGAGAGAGAGAGAGAGAGAGAGAGAGAGAGAGAGAGAGAGAGAGAGAGAGAGAGAATTTCGAATCCCGACAACGCAATAACTCTGAGTCCTCTAATAATATGATACGAGAGAGAGAGAGAGAGAGAGAGAGAGAGAGAGAGAGAGAGAGAGAGAGAGAGGATGTAGGCTTAAAGTATGAGAGAGACGCGGAAGGTGTTCAGTGTATGCATAGCCTACTTTAAATCTAAACATTAATAAAACTGAAAACACTGACTCACTCTCTCTCTCTCTCTCTCTCTCTCTCTCTCTCATACATATATATATATATAAAAGACGACTTTATCGAACCAGGACAGCAATGAAAAAGAGTGGGCGAGGTGAGGCGAGGGAAGGAGGAGGAGGAGGAGAAGCGAGACAAAGAGAGGAAAAAGGAGAGGTAGAGGCGGAGGAGGAGGCGGAGGAGGAGGAAGGCATCATCATCACCACTGGCAGCTCTCCTCCGAGCCCCCCCTGTGGCGTCCTTGTCGCCGTTCCCTTGGCAACCGGCGCCAGCATCGGCCTCCAGAGAGTCTACGGGCCGTGTCCGGATGCACAAAGCACCAGGGGAGGGAGGGTGGGAGAGGGAGGGGGGAGGGAGGGGGAGGTTGGGTCCTCATGGATATTGCGACGGCAGCTCGAGTGCCGAATATGTGGGAGAGAGGACGGTCAGTGTTCCCCACAACGTTGCGTGGCCTCTCTCTCTCTCTCTCTCTCTCTCTCTCTCTCTCTCTCTCTCTCTCTCTCTCTCTCTCTCTCGTCCATAAGGTTTTCATTCGCTGTCATTCATGCAAGTTCGTTTATATACGTTGTATGTACGCCAATTAATTCCATGAGAGTGGCGAATGCATACGTATGTGTATGTGTATACATTTATGTATGTATATAATATATACATATACTATATAGATATATAGATATATATATATATAAATATATATATAAATATATATATGTATATATATATATACATACATATATATATATATATATATATATATATATATATATATATATATATATATATATATATATATATATATATATATATATATATATATATATAACTTAAACATCTTAAAATTTTAAGAAAATCCCCATCGGCAACACCAAGATCCTTAAAAGATATTACACAACAAAATCCTGTTCTGACAAACCCAACTCAATGATAAAATGGACACAATTCAAGTTATACGATTTGAATGTTCAAGGATTAAATAAAAACATCTAAACGGGAGAAAAATTATAAAACACAACGGTACGCATAAAAAAATTGTATATTATGCAAAAGAACCTGAGCATAGACACGTAAATGCTATATTCCATTACGCCAATTAAAAATTGATAGTGTTAATTTACATTCGAATACTGCATCTCATTACTGAACTACTGCTTGGTCTCTCGACCATCATCCATTCATGAAAGGAAGGAGTGATTAATTAATGTAAAGGCCAATTTTACTTGTATGCAATGTGGCCTCCATTCGCGGGCACGGTCTCAAATAAATACAAATACTCCAGGTGTATGACATGTGGGCATACAACGGTATAAACGACCACTATGAGTCTTCATACTAAATGTGAGTATACACAGGGTGTAACGACCACTATAATTCTTTATATGGCACGAGAGTATACACAGGGTGTAACGACCCCTAAGATTCTTTATATGGCATGTGAGTATACACAGGGTGTAGGCGACCACTCTGATTCTTTTTAAAGGTGTAACAGGAGGAAAACATCAAAGCAGTTGCACTATGAAACAATTGTTAGGAGATGGCTGAGGAAAGTAAGATGGAAGAAAGAGAACAGGAACGGAGGTACAGTAAAAGGAATGAATGGGATTGTAGCTAGGGGCCGAGGGGACGCTGCGAAGAACCTTGGGTACTGCCTACAGCGCACTGCGTGAGGTACACTGACGGCACTAGGCGACCCCCTGCGGGGAAAGATCTTGGAGGAAGGGGAAGTAACTAAGAAATACGAGAGTTCGTCGCTTTGAGCAGCTGCTGCTGTTTGTGTTCAGGGGTCGATGTCCTGCTGATGAACCTTCTGTTAATACTGGTGTACTGGAAGTTTTCTACACTAGTTCATCTGAACGAGGCAATAAGTATTGACTTCTTGCCCCTGTAACCACCACCTCCTGTTGGGGTATTGCTTTTATATATATATATATATATATATATATATATATATATATATATATATATATATATATATATATATATATATATATATATATATATATATATATATATGTGTGTGTGTGTGTGTGTGTGTGTGTTCAGAAACGTCTTACACTTGCGACAAACCGGTTAGAAGATGCACAAACCTTTCAAAAACCTTAAACCATTCCATTTGACATATAAGCGGTTCCTCTCTACCTTGAAGACGAAGATTTCATTTCCAACTTGTGTGAAGGCACACATCCTCATCCTAAATCGTCCCCAATAAAGGATGGGCTGCCTTTAAATCCTCTAGAAGGACCCTCCACAACAACACGGCATACAGTCCACCTGATAGCAGTAATTGCCCAACAAAAGATTCACTAATTTCGCTGCCCTAATTATCCCAGTCACAAAGCGATGCATTAACTCCATCGGCCCAGGTAACGTCATTACAGCTGCAAAATAACGCGCGTGAATAGATCCGTCGTCGCGTAATGTGCTTATCCCGTTGCCCGCAACGGGAGGGCTTATTAACCAGTTGACAAGGTTTCGTCAGTATTTCAAATATCTCGCTGAGTAATGTTTTTTTTATGGTTTTAAGAATAGAATAGATTAGAATAGAATGTGAGGTAATTTAAAGCAGATTCTAAAAGTGTAACGGGAGGAAAACCTCCCAGTTGCACTATGAATCCATCGTCAGGAGCGGATGGACAGTAAGATGGAAGAAAGAGAATATGAACGGAGGTACAGTAAAACGAATGAAAGAGGTTGCTGCTGCTGCTAGGGGCCGAAGGGACGCTGCAAAGAACCTTCAGTAACGCCTACAGTGTGCCACATGGGGTGCACTGAAGGCACTAGTCCCCTTATAGGTGTTTCTGGTAATTTCTGATTTGTAGCCTTGGGTGCTTCTCTTATATTTACCGAAAAAACTCAAAAATGGACCCTCCATTTTGGGCGGACACTGGCCATGCCTAGGGCGTGAAGGAGGATTCTATCCTGACATGCACTGCATAGGCATTTCGCCACTTCCTGAAAAAGATTTCCGTTATTCAAGACTCCCGTCTTATCCACTTGATTCCTCACACCGTAGAACTGTGAAACAGCTTCCTAGAGGATTGTCGTGCCATTGGAACGTTTCAAAAGTTCAAGCGAAGATGAAATGCATTGCTATACCCTAAAACGATTCGACTTGTATTCTAATATTTTACTTAAATTTTTATCTATTTATTTATTTGTTAATTTATCAGTTTTTGTAATAACTAATCTCTTCTTTCTGCATTTCCTATCACCTTCTGTTACTCCTTTCTATTGAACACCATAATATACTTTAGAAACTTGAATTTCAAGTGCATGGCGCCTTTGGTGGGCTTGTTCCATATGAATAGGGTTCATCTTCTGAATAATAATAATAATAATAATAATAATAATAATAATAATAATAATAATAATAATAATAATAATAATAATAATAATAATAATAATAATCAACAAAGTTAAATTTATGTCATGCATAAAAGTTTAACAGTCCATTTCTGCTTTTGCCAATTGTCTGTAAACTTCAGAATCCGTCAAAGAAAAATTAGGTTCGCGACAGACATTGTTTAGGAATGAATACTCCATTACTATTTTTTTTTACCAATACAGTAGGAGTTTCAACCTCTCCTTCCAACATCTCGCTCAGACACTTCAGTACTAAAATTATTTTATAGTAACAACAGAGAACAATGCAATGCAGAGAGAGAGAGAGAGAGAGAGAGAGAGAGAGAGAGAGAGAGAGAGAGAGAGAGAGAGAATCTGACACTCGGTGACTTTTCACATCAAGAGAGGGACGCATCTCTCAACAACTCATTTATACTGATATACAGCAAAAATGACCGATCATGCATAAACAAATCACAAATCTTACAATATCGAAACGATTGTCATCTGAATACCGTTCCCCCCCCCCTAAAAAAAAATCCCTCACCCCATAAACTCCTCATCTCCAACGACTTAAAGGTATGCAATGTAACTGCATTTTTAACAGCGGTTCTCCTTTATAACGGTGCCTGTTTAAAAAAAAAAAAAACTGCGCCGAAGTTTCTTTAGCGCAATCGAGTTACTGTACAGCGTATAATCAAGGCAACAGAAAATATATCTATCTTTCGGTGGTCTCGGTATAATGCTGTATGAGCCACGGCCTATGAATCTTTAACCACAGCCCGGTGGCGATCCGTCCTATATCGTAGCCAGATGCATGACTATGGCTGACTTTAACCTTAAATAAAATAAAAACTACTGAGGCTAGAGGACTGCAGTTTGGTATGTTTCATGACTGGAGGGTGGATGATCAACATACCAATTTGCAGCCCTCTAGTCTCAGTAGTTTTCAAGATGTGAGGGCGGACGGACAGACAAAGCCGGCACAATAGTTTTCTTTTACAGAAAACTCAAATCAAAATACCCATAACCAGACCTTGACCCAAGATGCTTTCAAAGCTTCGAAGCCCCATTCGTGAAGAACCCCTGAGAGGGGTTACTTCAAGAAGTCGATGACACCTCATTCGCAAAGTCATCTTCCGCGATACTCAGGGGGTGGACGCTCCCGGTTGGCAGTGCCTTCCCTTTTTCCACTGTGTCGTGAGCTGTTTATTCTCTGAATATATATATAAAAAAAAACACTTAACTAACCCTTGGTAAAAATTTATAATGGATAAGACTCCTGCGATATCGACTGGTCCTCACAGAGATGGTTCTACTTTCTGCTGGTTCTAACAAAATGACCGGCATCTAAATCCCTGCATGTTGTCCTTATAAAATGCATATACATATGTACGTGGGCATATATGTATATGTGTGTGCACATACAATATATAGTTATATAATGGCGCAGTTTATATATATTTTTTTTTTTTGGTTGGAATGGTTTGCTAAAAGAGCTGGTGGCGAAGCATCCAGAGAGAATTTATTAATTAAATACAAGGGTTCTTTGCAGGTGCAATAAAATGTTCACAAAAATAGAGGAAATTACAGACACTAGAATCAGAATCAACACACATGCAAGGAGGGGTAGCATCACCAATGCAATTTTTTATAAAGGATGGAATATAGAGTTTTGGCCAAAAGCTTAGCACTGGGACCCATGAGGTCATTCAGCGCTGAAATGGAAATTGACAGCAAAAGGTCTGAAAGGTGTAACAGGAGGAAAACCTCAAAGCAGTTGCACTATGAATCAATTGTTAGGCGAGGGTGGAAAGTAAGATGGAAGAGAGAGAATATTATGAAAGGCTGTACTGTACAGTAAAAGGAACGAAAGGGGTCGCAGCTAGCGGCCGAAGGCACGCCGCAAAGAACCGCATGAGGTGCACTGACGGCGCTACCCCCCTACGGGATACGTCACCTAGGCCCACGGGGAGGGAGGGGCGATTAAATGTGTCCACACGCGCTATACTATATATGTGCGCTGAGCTCATGAATTTTCTACACAAGGGAGCCATCCTTGATTCAGGCGCTCATGAATTTGTCGCATTAGGTGTGTCGTAAGTCAGGCACCGCGGCCTGATAAAGGGCACGTTAAATTATTCATAAGTCAGGGTTCTCATTCCACTCATATTTGCAAGAGGTTCCCATTTCTCTAACTTGCGACAATGAATTCTGTTACCCAGCATAAGTTTAAAACAAACTTAAATTTTCTATTAAGATTTGTAAATAAGGCCATTACAACTGCATGTCTGTGTACAGTGTACCCACATTTATGAGTACTTACAATTTAGAAACAAGTATACATAAGTATATGTATGACTGAATCACGAAAATATGGAATGTGATGAATGTATAAATAAAGACAAAATCCACGAAGGAAAGAGAAACAATGGAGTGCTGCAAGGCCTTTCGACTTATAGCCCTTTCCTGTAAAGGACTATGAGTCGAAAGGCCTTGCAGCACTACATTCTTTCTCTTTCCTTCGTGGATTTTGTCTTTATTTATACATTCATCACGTTCCATATTTTCGTGATTCAGCTTACATATACTTATGTATACTTATTTCTAAACTGTAAGTCCTCATAAATGTCCTGTACACTGTACACAGACACGCAGTTGTAATGGCCTTATTTACAAATCTTAATAGAATCTAAGTCTGTTTTAAACTTATGGTGGGTAACAGAATGCATTCGTGGATTTTGTCTCTATTTAAATAAGTATATATATATATATATATATATATATATATATAATATATAATATATATATATATGTATATGTATATACTGTATATATATGCATATGATACATACACAATTCCCCCACCTGCTTCAAGGCGCCGTGATAAATGCACTGCAAGAACACGCTGATAATGGGGAGAGATTTTCGCCTTTACATTTAAAGCGGGTCTCACCAATCCCGTTCACTGAGAAACGTAACAGAACTTCTTTAAGAGTCAACCGCAAAATTTCAACCTGGGGAGAGAGAGAGAGAGAGAGAGAGAGAGAGAGAGAGAGAGAGAGAGAGAGAGAGAGAGAGATCGTATGTCCTTAAAATTACTGGCGGTAAGAAATCGGCAGTATTAATATGCGCATGAGATCAGATAAGTATACCTTAGTTTTACCAGACCACTGAGCTGATTAACAGCTCTCCTAAGGCTGGCCCGAAGGATTAGACTTATTTTACGTGGCTAGAGCATAATGGATTTAACACTGAAGAAACTATGGTTGCTTGGAGAAGTGATAAATGAAAAGTCAAGAGATACTCTCGTCGAAATAAAAATAAATAGCCAACGAACGCTATTGTAGTATTGTAATTTATTGGAGGCTCTGGGTGCAAGACAAAAGAACTAAAACGATTACAGGTAGTAATCGGGAAAGTGTGGATTTCTAGGGTTGGATTGCGTAGTATTAACAGGTCGACGTAAAGGTGTACATATCTCATGTTTAATTCCAGCAAGCGTTTCAAAGCATTACTTCATCATCAAGGTTAAAATACAATTTAATAGCAATTAAAACCAACATATATGACTGTACAGATCATTAATCAGGGCTAAAATACAAATTAATAGCAATTAAAATGAACATATATGACTCTGTACAGACCATTAAATCACCAGGGCTAACATACAAAGTTATAGCAATTAAAACCAACATATATGACTCTGTACAGATCATTAATCATCAGGGCTAAAATACATAGTAATAGCAATTAAAATCAACATATATGACTCTGTACAGACCATTAATCAATAGGGCTAATATACAAAGTTATAGCAACTAAAATCAACGTATATGACTCTGTATAGGCCATTAAATCATCAGGGCTAACATACAAAGTTATAGCAATTAAAATCAACGTATATGACTCTGTACAGACCATTAATCATCGGGGCTAAAATACATTGTAACAGCAATTAAAATCAACATATATGACTCTGTACAGATAATCAGTGTTAAAAATATGGACACTGAAAACAGAAACATGGAGTTAAAATCAACCTAACGCCTCAAAATATGAAACCTGAGTGACCAAGAAAGGCACCAAAAGACGAAGCTATAAACAGAGGGGCAGAAGAACAAGACTGGCTGTTCAGTGACGGAACCAGTTGTTGGATGGTTAACGACTCGAGGATATGGAGAGAGAGGTTTCATCGATCAGCACCTCGATCTACGATTTCAAAACTGTCGCAGGCAATGAGAGACTTTCTTTTACACTGTTTAGCATGTTCCCTTATGTTGGATAACTCCTTCTTACTCAAAGTACAGCCTGTGGGTGTGCGAAATGTACATTATTGCCTTATGCACAAACAAACTAAAATAACAATATACTGTCTAGGTAACAAGCAATTAGGTATTAAGAAAAAATCACCAAAAGATTGTTTAGAAGACGAAACGACTCTCTTAGAACCTGTTTTCTCCATCCTTGATTTCAACTAGCTCTGTTTTGCATTCTTTGGAAATAGCATAACAGCAGCTACGAAACTTGTGTATAAATTGCTATTTTTTGTGTACCGTGTGCAAGCATTTGTTTGGATGAATTTGTACATAATTGTAATACTTAAAAGTTAAAATTCTTGTATGTACACATAAAAAAATCTACCAAATGACTTGCTTAACTTTGTATTAGTTATTAGTGCTATTGATAGTATGTGTAATATTGTATATTGTATATACAGATACTGCTGTTTTTATAATATAAGCTAAAAAAAAAAAACGTAATTCATTTGAAATGCATTTTTGATTTTATGAAGCCAACAAACTTCAAAGCTCTGCCAAAAAAAAGGGCAACTGACTAAAACAAGCAGTGTCCCACAAGTAAAGCGCTGCTGTTAACTTTTACGTCGAGTTGACATTTTGGGGAAAAAAGGTCACAGATTCCGCGAGAAGTGTGTTAACTGGCTTCACCCCTATGCGATGACGTCCGCGATTTACTTAATAGCTTCCGAATCTTTACCAGCTAATATCAGCTATATAAAGCCGTGGCACTCATCCTATCATAAAAACCTCATTGCCTTTACATTATACTTGTGAGTTGGTGCAAGCCGAAAATAATGGCATTAGGAAGTCTAAATGAGAGTTATAAATCTGCGACAACAATAGCAAAATGAGAAGCTCTCAGACCAGACGACACAAAACTACGCAGCGACAAACAACTACCACGCTCTTTTGGAGTCTAAACATACCGGCAACATCATGGCTTGGTTGTAAAAAAAAAAAAAAAAAAATTAACAACAGCACCGAAGTTTCTTCGGCGCAATCAAGTTTTCAGTACAGCTGCTACAACGTATAATCAAGGCCACCGAAAATAGATCTATCTTTCGGTGGTCTCGGTAGAATGCTGTATGAGCCGCTGCCCATGAATCTTTAACCACGGTCTGGTGGTGGCCTATCCTATATCGTTGCCAGACGCACAATTATGGCTAAATTTAACCTTAAATAAAATAAAAACTACCGAGGCTAGAGGGCTGCAATTCGGTATGTTTGATGACTGGAGGGTGGATGATCAACATACCAATTTGCAGCCCTCTAGCCTCAATAGTTTTTAAGATCTGAGGGCGGACAGAAAAAAGTGCGGACAAAATAAATAAAATAAAAACTACTGAAGCTAGAGGGCTGCAATTCCGTATGTTTGGCGATCTGAGGGTGGATGATTAACATACCAATTTGCAGCCCTCTAGCCTCAATAGTTTTTAAGATCTGAGGGCGGACAGAAAAAAGTGCGGACAAAATAAATAAAATAAAAACTACTGAAGCTAGAGGGCTGCAATTCGGTATGTTTGGCGATCTGAGGGTGGATGATTAACATACCAGTTTGCAGCCCTCTAGCCTCAATAGTTTTTAAGATCTGAGGGCGGACAGAAAAAAGTGCGGACAAAATAAAGTACGGACGGACAGATAAATAGCCATCTCAATAGTTTTCTTTCGCAGAAAGCTAAAAAGGCAAAAAACTTTATGCAAGACACTTTTACAAATGAAAACGTTAAAATCCTGAAAGACACATCTTTAGATCATGAGGGAATCGGCACAAGTTAACGAATCCAACCAATGGGGAATCGGTGTAGTTTGTCAAGCAGTGGTATTTCAAATGTGGAAAAATATGAGGACATTTAATTTCAGCTGTTCTGAATTTTTAAGTCAAAGTAAATTACAGGAGCCAAGCAGCATCTCGTTCAGAGAAGCAAGCAAGCACCTGAAGCCAGAAGGAACCACTCACCAGCATTTATTTACTTTTCGTTTGCATTATTATTATTATTATTATTATTAAAATAGTTTTGCCAGACCACTGAGCTGATTACCAGCTCTCACTGGCTGGCCTGAAAGATTTGTTTTTATTGACTTTTTTTTTTATATTTCGTCAATTACATTAGTTTTCAAAAAAAAACTTTATAACTGGATTATATCATTTCAAATGTCGAAGTCTCTGACAAAATGTCGCTGATCGATTTATTTCCAAAACTTGATGTTCGTTTCGTTTGCAAACACGAACTTGTGAACGTCTGATAAAATGACGGGGAACAGATATCTTTCGTCATTCGACGCATCAACTCAACTGACCCAGTAAAAACTGACTCGCTGGCACTTCAGCAGTGCATCTGTTCCTGAGAGAGAGAGAGAGAGAGAGAGAGAGAGAGAGAGAGAGAGAGAGAGAGAGAGAGAGAGAGAGACTGCAGACTGGTGCCATCCCAGGGGATTGAAAGGGAAAGAGCATAACACCTGCGGAGCGATTTCACCCTCTGGGGTTGAAGATTAACGAGAGAGAGAGAGAGAGAGAGAGAGAGAGAGAGAGAGAGAGAGAGAGAGAGAGAGAGAGAGAAAGTATAATGGAACTGAATACAGAGTTTAGGCCAAAGGCCAAGCGCTGGGACCTATAAGATAATATGAATGGAAGTACAGTGCAAGAAATGAAAGGAGATGCAGCTAGGGGCACGAAGGGACGCTGCAAAGAACCTCAAGTAAATGCCTACAGTGTACAGCATGAGGTGCACTGACGGCACTAACCCCACTACGAGGGATACTGTAATGGAAGCTGTACCACTGACCGATCGCATTACTTAAGGAATATAGGAGGGTCTTCCGTAGCGAATGCCTCAGTGAGCAAATTTGAAATAAACACAATTTTGGCTCGGGAAAAAAAATCACAGGAAAAAAGCCACAATTCTGGCTAGGAAAAAAGTTACAGGGAAAAAAAAAGCAACAATTTTGACTAGGAAAAAGTCAAGAGGAAAAGTATTCACAGGAAAAAAAAAGCCACAATTTTGGCTAGGAAAAAAGTCACAGAAAAAAACAATTTTGCTAGAAAATTTTCAGAGAAAAAAGCCACAATTTTGCTAGAAAAAAAATTCACAGGGGAAAAAAACCATAATTTTGGCTAGGAAAAGTAACAATTTTGCTATAAAAAGAGTCACAGAAAAAAAACCACAATTCTGCTAGAAAAAAAGTCACAGGGGAAAAAAGCACAATTTTGGCAATGAAAAAGTCACAGGAAAAAAAGTCACATTAATTTATGGTGGCCGGTATAAAGTCACAGGGAAAATTTCACAATAGTTCTTGGGAGTCATTATCTTTTATGGCATTTACAGTCTTTTGTTTATGTTTTTAAGGCATCCCCCAAGGGGCTTGTACTAAACATGCCGCAAAGGTGGATACATACCGGATTAACATAAAAAGAAAAAAAATCCCCAACGGGCCTGTACTAAACACGCCACAAAGTTAGATACATACAGGGTTAAAACCCTAAGGGGTCACTATCTAGGAAGGATTAATGTGACTTTTTTCCCCTGTGACTTTTTTTCCTATGACTTTGTTCCTGTGACTTTTCTACCTCGATTCGTTCCAATTTAAAACTGCCAGTTCCACCATTTATTTTTTTCTTACAGCGTTCTGTAATACACGCTGAAATCATAAAGCGTGCCAGCATGTCTTTTTGTATGCGTGTGCAATTTTAGTAAAAATTAATCTGTTGATTATATTAATGTTATGCATTATAATTATGCAAGCTGTAATTCACGTAAGAAACTTAACGCAAAAGGCTATGAAACAACCCAAGAAATAAAAGGATAAACGCAAATATAAATTCCATGAGAGTGAAATGTTTATTTCCTAGAATAGGACAGAACAGAACAGAATATAGAATTTAGGCCAGAGCCCAATCGCTGGGACCAATGAGGTCATTCAGTGCTGAAACGGAAATTGACAGTAAAAAGGCTTTAATGTTGCAGTGTGAAACAATCATTAGGAGTGGGTGGATAGCAAGATGGAAGAAAGAGAATATAAACGGAGGTATAGTAAAAGGAATGAAAGGGGCTTCAGCTATGGGCCGAAGGGACGATGCAAAGAACCTTAAGTAATGCCTACATTACACCACATGAGGTGCACTGACGGCACTAACCCCCTAAGGGATCAAGGTTTTTAGGCACCTATGGTAAACAAAGATTTATATGTTTCAATGTTATCATTCTCTCAACTCTTCATTCCAAATCATTTTCAGTGACAGTCGCGAAACTGTTTTCTGACAAACTGTAATTTTGTGAAACTATGTTCTTGGAGCAATGCTCTGAGACACTGTAACGAGGCTAATGCAATCTTTTTTCTTTAAACGTGCTTTTTTCCCATTTGTATGGGGTAAGCACGATGCCTTCTTTTGAAGGACTTTGATTTGGCTTTGGGGTAGACCGTAGTCTCGATCGGCTGCCCTGCCTGTCATCGCTTAGACCCCGGTAGTGTATGTATGTACATGTATTGTACCAGTCACCAGCGCCCTTTCTCCCAGCAGTGAGAAGTTGTTGCGCGGTTAGGTCGACAGTTCGAGGCGTGTGAGGTGTCTATTATGTTTTTAGGAGACGTTGGAGTGGCTTTGTTTGTATGTGTATTAGTCTGTAACACCCATTTGCTTTTAAGCAAACCTATCTGCTGGTTATATACATAATCCCGGGGTGTCTACACGGATAGCAAAGTGTCCACCTCTCTGACCGGTCGGCTGCGGATTTGAACCCGCGCCACAGACCTCTATGAAGTCCGAAGCTGCTGCTCTAAGCGACTTGGCCATTGAGGCTCTAACGAGGCTAATGCAATACTAACTGTAATAGGGTGCACTGTAGGCATGACTAAAGGTTGTTTGCAGCGTCCCTTCGGCCCCTAGCTGCAACCCCTTTCATTCCTTTTACTGTACCTCCGTTCATAATATCTTTCTAATCTTGCTATCCACCCTCTCCTAACAATTATTTCATAGTGCAACTGCTTTGAGGCTTTCTTCCTGTTACACCTTGCAAACCTACCTACTCTCAATTTCCTTTCCAGCCCTAAATGACCTCATAGGTCCCAGTGCTTGGCCTTTGGCCTAAACTCTATCTTCCATTCCTTAATATCATCAGTTTTGAAAATATATGAGAATGACCTCTTGTCCCCTTGCGTTTCCCGAATTCCTGTGACCAGCTTCTCTTCAGAGGCGACTATATTCATCATTAACCTTTTTTCTTTTTTCTTTTCCTTTCCGTTTAGGTTAGGTAGAGGTGTCAGGTGTCAGGGAAAATATCAACTAAAATAAACCAAAAGACAATTTTTCGCATAATAAATAAGCATTCGTAAAACAATGAACTCTCAGCTAGGCAGCTTCTCTGAAATGTGTCATATACTTTGAAGTGAATCAGCGAAAAATGCAAACTAAATATCAAAATATTCTGTATTATCGGCCCATCTTAATCAGATCAATCACTACTACTGAAAAGACATCACCTACCAAAAATAAATTCAGGACCTTAAAAACCAAAATTAAAATTCGTAAAACTCAAAATCTAAATCCCATGCAGAGAGAGCAGCCATCCACACAGAATTCAATATAAAAAAGCTGAATTCGAAAAACTAATAGGGAAGTCAGTCGATCAATTATTACACCTAAACATGCATTATAAATGTCAGATGAAAACATGCACTGATTCAAGCATTTTTCAAAAAAAAAAAATGAAAATCAGTTATTAAACCTAAACATGCATATAAAGGTCACATGAAAACATGCAATAAGTCGAGCATATTTCAAAAAAAAAATAAAAATCTCCGCCCCAATTTTAATCAAAGATTTTAAAAAATCGATATCTTTACAATACCCAATTCCAGGTAGAGTACGTGGGAGGGTTCATTTAAATACACGGCAACAGAGACAATGAATAATTCAACCTCATAAAACATTAATGACTGAGAGAGACGCATTCGGGCTCCCATTCTACTTCCTATTCAGTACCTCTGCGTCAGAAAGCCTCCCATTAGGTCGCATAGCAAACGTATTCCATAGCACGTCCAACGAGAAGGAACAGGTGCATGCACACACTTGTAGGGAAAACAACGCGCGTGCGCATACAAGCAGCTACTATAGGCTACCTCCTGGTAGCGAGGGTGCAAGGCTGTTTATTGCTAGTAGCCTTGGACTTCTAAATCGTTCATTCTTCCGGCGTCAAAAAGGGATATTATGGTATGCGATCAATGTCATTCCAAATGTTCTGGGATTTTATCGGTTCCAAACGATCAGATTCTAATTCGACAGAGTAAATACACTCGGTGCTACTTTGGCTTGTTATACAAGCGTCACCTCGGAGGTGATAGTACTATATACACGCGTCACCTCCAAGGTGCTAGTACTAAATCCACGCATCACCTCTGAGGTGCTAGTACTAAATCCACGCATCACCTCGGAGGTGCTAGTACTAAATCCATCCGAGGTGCTAGTACTCTATCCACGCGTCACCTCAGAGGTGCTAGTACTAAATCCATAAGAGGTGCTAGTACTCTATCCATGCGTCACCTCGGAGGTGCTAGTACTAAATCCATCCGAGGTGCTAGTACTCTATCCATGCGTCACCTCAGAGGTGCTAGTACTAAATCTCTATCCGAGGTGCTAGTCCTCTATCCACGCGTCACCTCCGAGGCGCTAGTATGGCTAGTACTAAATCCACGCGTCACCTCTGAGGTGCTAGTACTATGTCCACACGTCACCTCGGAGGTGTTAGTGCTATATCCACGCGTCACCTCCAAGGTGCTAGTACTAAATCCACGCGTCACCTCCAAGGTGCTAGTACAAAACATAACGAACGCTCAATGGAATGCCATGTTTAGTACTAGCCCCTCGGGGATCAAAGATACCGTTTGTCAATATAATCTGCCGACCACACAATACAGAAATGGGTGTATACAAGACTTTGATCCCCGCGGGGATAGTGCTAAACACGGCATCCCATTGAGCTTTCCACCATGTTTAGTACTAGCACCTCGGAGATGGCGCATAGGTAACTAGCCAAAGTAGCACCATACACTCATTAACCGACTTCAAGTCATTTAAACAAAGAGCCAGCTCTTAGCCGCCGTCTCCTAAAAGTTAATCACCACGAGCAGTTTCCATAATAAATGAATATACAGCTGAATCTAATATTTCATGGGATATTTTGCGGACGAACACACGCCTCTGAATCTCCTGCGCGTAAATGCACAACTGGAAGCCTAATAATTACACACAGAGTGAAAGAATATCTATATATAAAGATAAAGAATCATACGTGTGATTACAGAGTAAAATTTTAGGGTACAATAAACATGTTTTACTCTACGGTGTGTGTGTGTGTGTGCATGTATGTACTGTATGTATAAAAAATATATTATATATATATATATATATATATATATATATATATATATATATATATATATATATATATATATTATCGTTCTGACTGTCGACCGAACAAACACTCACTCCTTTTCTGATCGGAGTAGAATGAAAATGCCAAGTACCGTCCTCCACCGCCGCGAGGAGAACACAAACTGCAGTAAGAACACCACAGGCTATAAATCCCGAATTTCTCGATCTAAAAAAAAAAAAAAAAAAAAAAAAAAAAACCAACGAGAACCTAATCCACTTATCCACCGCCATTCTCTGTGCCGTAATAGAAAGTTCGACCGATAAGTGACTAAATCCGACTGGTTTCGGGGAGGGGGCTACTGGTTGGAAGGAGTTATGTGGGGGTGGGTTCGAAAATGGTGAACCTAATTCAATGAGCATCTATCTGTATTAGAAAATTCTCGTTCATCATATATGTTCCAAATGGTTTTTCAGGTGCGTGTGTATGTGTGTGTGTGTATATATATATATATATATATATATATATATATATATATATATATATATATTATATTGGATTCTGTATCCACAGTAGAAAATTCTCTTATCTATGTTCGAAAATGCTATTGGAAAGATTATATATACAAATATATATATATATATATATATATATATATATATATATATATATATATATATATATATATATATATATATATATATATATATATATATATATGCAATTCTAAGAATAACTGTACCTAAAAATTAAAATTCACCTCTTAAGAATTTCACTGCTGTTTCACGACGAACGCCTAACAGATGTTTGTTTATGCGTGCGTTGTGCATAAAGTTACAAGCATGCATAGGCTACATCAACCGTTATTACTCAGCTGGAAGGAAAAACCTTTTGCAAAGCACATCAGTTCCGGTAACAAATCCGACGGATATAGGCTTTTAATTCATACAAAACACAGAATACATTAAAAGCCACCTAACTGACGAAAGAGGCCAAAATAATGTCCGTAACGAAACCACCCATCGAGTCTTCTTGCATCACAACGATACGAAAGTGCACAATAATCTTATCAAATAATACATTACATAACATTATCATCAAAATTAATAATACATTACATGAGATTATTTGCACACCGCAACGCACTTGTAAAGTGTACAACTCCACACTTGGTGACCCTGGGAAATGCACTTTTCAAGTGTATATCTTGCCATACATACACCGCGTAGCAGTTAGTAAATAAAGAACGCCAGACACTACAAAATACATGCCCACACTAGATGCTGAGAGTCTCAGAAGCGTGAATTTTAAGTCAACGGCCCCTGTGGTGGGGCTTGTTCCATATGAATAGGTTTCATCTTCTGAATAATAATAATAATAATAATAATAATAATAATAATAATAATAATAATAATAATAATAATAATAATAATAATGTTGAATAAAATGGCTGCATTTTGCGAACTGAATTTATACTGAGTTTTCTCAATTCCTCTAATAATTCGCTTTTCCTGCATATCAATATATTAGTCAATAATTGTCCAATGTTCATAATTCGATGGATGACACGGCGTATTTCTTACAGCAGAAATTCTTTACTTCAAAGCATTGCAGCAGGTTACTGAAACCTGGGATGTAATAATAATATGCAACACTTCAAAAAATTATTACTTCAACGGAAAATGGTATGTGGTGTAAGTTGCAGGTATGCTCGAGTGAATTTAGTCTTTGATCAACAGAAAGATGGGAATCTAACGCCGGTCTGACAAATATACAACACAAAGGTTAACCACAATGAATCGATAAACTCGACTATTCAAAGAATAAACGATATATTGAGAGGAAAATTCCAAATCTCGCCATTCACTGACAAGATCTATGTTGCTAACACTGCAAGAACAAAAATAATAATCACATCGTTATTCCATGTGTTTCGAGACTTCATTCAGAGAGAGAGAGAGAGAGAGAGAGAGAGAGAGAGAGAGAGAGAGAGAGAGAGAGAGAGAGAGAGTAAAATCCTGAACAGCGTCCAGTAACAAACTGTACATGTTCTGAACACGAACACAACGTAACAGGTAAGGGAATTAAGTACTTGTCTATTCCATGAGATAGTTTACACAACTGTAGATTTACTTAGAAAAACAAAAAACTTATCCATACAACCCATCGTAACTCTTTATCGTACATCACTACAGATAGCCTTTTGGATTTCGAAGAAAATATATAGATATTACTGACTACAATCAACTACGAGGATTTAAGAATTGAGTAAAG
>NC_089767.1:6537447-6657447 GCF_040412425.1 Macrobrachium rosenbergii
CAGATGAATGCGAGCGGGAAAAATTCATTTTCGAAAATGGGTGTGACAGATATGCTGGAAGAAATCGCGAGGGGGACAAAATGCGACGCCAGATCAAATCCTCCCGCACAACAGATATACTCACGGGGCAAGAAATGAACGTCGACCTCAGACTTTAATGGTGACCGCTCATATTCCATTGCTATAATTTCATCCGCAATTACCAATCACTCTTTTCTGTATTTGGGCTCAAAGGCACTCTCTTCTCTAAGGGCTTGCTTGCCATGGCACTGCCACTGCTTGCAGCCTGAATTGAGCTGAATCGAACTGAATATAAAATTTAGGTCAAAGACCAAGCACTGGGACCTATGAGGTCATGGTTCGAAAGGTGTAACAGGAGGAAAACCTCAAAGCAGTTGCACTATGAATCAAGTGTTAGGAGAGAGTGGATAGCAAGATGGAAGAAAGATTATGAATGGAGGTACAGTAAAGGGAACGAAACGAGTTGCAGCTAGGGCCCGCAAGCACGCTGCAAAGAACCTCAAGCAATGCCTACAGTGCACCACATGAGATGCACTGACGGCACTACCCCCGTTACGGGACTTTCAGCCTGAAGACTCCACGGGAAAGGATTGTTATTGAGGCTCGGTCGCCACCGAATCGCAGCCCACTGCAACGAGAAATCGAACGAAGTGACAAGGCGTCACGTCGCAGGGTAAAAGGCGGAGCATTTTGAAATTTAACTAGACATGACTTTGACAATGCAAGGAGCTTCAACCGCGGCATATGATGCAAGAGCGAGGAACTGAAATGTTATAAAATGAACAGAAATCTAAACTCAAAATAGAATAATTTCCAGCACCAAGAAGGGAATCAAATCGAAAAATAGTAATAATGATATTAATGATCAAAACAATATCTTATTACAAGAGCGAAAATTATGCAAGAGAGAGAAACTGAAATGTTATAAAATGAACAGAAATCTAAACTCAAAATGCAATACCTCCAGCACCAAGAAGGTAATCAAATCGAAAAATACAGTAGTAATAATGATATTAATGATCAAAACAATATCTTATTACATGAGGGAATCATTGCTCAACCGCCCAATGAATGAACCCTTGAAACTAAGATTGTAAGTGAATGGCTCCATCGAACATGACTGTCCATGGTGTGAACACCAAAGTTCAACCAATATTTGAACTGAATTGAATATAGAATTTAGGCTAAAGGCCAAGCACTGGGACATATGAGGTCATTCAGCGCTGAAACGGAAATTGACAGTAAAAGGTCTGAAAGGTGTAACAGGAGGAAAACCTTTAAATTGCACTATCAATCAATTGCTAGAAGAGGGTGGTAAGAAAAATGGAAGAGAAAGGGGTTGCAGCTAGGGACCGAAGGCACGCTGCAAAGAACCTTAAGTAATGCCTACAGTACACCGCATGAGGTGCACTGACGGCACTAAACCCCACTACGGAGACCAATATTTTACCGTCTAGCCCATAACGTGAAATCTCGAGAACTTGCTTCATCTAACTTGTCTCGTTACTGCTGCTGTCTCCGATGACCCTTCCCTTTCATCAAGCTGAGTTCGAGTAAAAAACCTTGAGGCTTTCTAGACTTACAATTTGCTCTAACTCTTAATACATTTACCAAACTCCTGGTACTTCGGAAGTTGCTGCTGCCGCTACCGTTGTAGAGAGAGAGAGAGAGAGAGAGAGAGAGAGAGAGAGAGAGAGAGACTTCAATCATACTTGTTTTGCTGCCAGGGCCTTGGAAACATCTGAAATAACGCTCCATATGAATCAGTTGCTGATTTTCTGCCAAACGTGGCACTTCAAAGGCAGTTTCAAGCGTCCCTTTGGATAACTGCGTAATGTGATGCAACACTCTGGCTAAAGCAGACGACTGTAAACAAGAAAAGTATATGTCCACCGACCCAAAATTGAACTGGCTTCCCTATATAGTTAACGAGATGAGAAATTTCAGTGATGAGTTACAACTGGTTTGTTGTAATAACCACTGTTATACTGACGTTGTTGTTGATACTAAACCTCCGCTTGCCGGGTTTGAACTGCTGACCAGTGAGGCAGTTTTTGAACAACATATCCACTCAGTCGCAAAATGTATGTAAAAAATGCATCAGATATACTAGCGTCAATACCTGGGAGCAGAGTGCGTCCCCCGCCACCCATATCTGCAGTTTGATGACCACTAAAAGTACACGGCATTGGCAGCATCGGAAAAGGTACCAGCCCAATTTACTTCATGAAGAAAGCGCCCATATAAGGAACGCAAAGCAGAACTGTAAGGCAAAATAAGTATATACCCCACGCACTGTAAAAATGATCCCAAGCGAAAACTGACTATTCTTTCCGCATCTAACTGAACGCTATTCCACTTTTAGTCATTATCATTATTATTAATATTATTCAGAAGACGAACCCTATCCATATGGAACAAACCCAGAGAGCCACTAACTTGAAATTCGAGCTTCCAAAAAATATGTTATGTTCATAGTCATATACTTCATGAATCCTCTTGATAAGTCTTGCATTTAAGAGAGTATATAACACGAGAAAATGAAGCATATATAAAACTTCCTCTTCATCAACGCTACCAAGAATTCGACAGAGCCACGGGGCTACTACGTCACTGGATAAATAATCTAAGAAGCATTCCGGCATTTACCAGAGTCTGCCAGGCGACCGAATAAGTGAGGGATGAGAAACGCATAAATATCATTTGGTGCAGAGCCAAAAATATGGGAGGCCGCCACTTGGCCCATACACACACGTTTCATTCCACGTCGCTCTGCCCGAGTATTCAGCTAAGGGTTCTGAATTATTATCATTATTATTATTATTATTATATCTGAATACTAACGTCATCATTATTATTACTGCAGTTAAATCATTATTATTCGTTTCATTGTCATTATTATCATTAAGCTTTTTATCGCCCCCTTTATGACCGTAATTATTATCATCAAAATCTCTGGAGATGCGACAAAAATGCCGTTTATCTATAGCAGCCTCCTTTGTTTTTCCTGTTTCTTGTCTTCTTCGGACCAGGACTAGATCAGGATATGTGGATGCCCACTGGTCTCTGCCTTTAATAATGACTCAGGACACTTGGTTACCCACTGGTCTCTAGAGCCGAGTCACAAGAAGCCACGGAACTTCATTGTCGAAAGGAGCGTAACCGCGGGAACAGAAGTTCCGGAGGGGACGACTTCCAATCTCTCGTTAACAAGGTTGACTTTGCGACCTTTTTCCTTCCACTTCAAATGGAACTCGCTCCCGGCAATGGCACGAGGAAACTCCTCGAGTTGCGTATGGAAGGAAGAATTACCATGAGACAATGGTGAGTGCTGTCTCTCTCTCTCTCTCTCTCTCTCTCTCTCTCTCTCTCTCTCTCTCTCTCTCTCTCTCTCTGGCTGCGCAAGTGTGTAGGTGACATCATGATTTTCCTTTCGATTGAAAATGTGGTTGAAGTTTACCCTTACGTATATTTCTAGGTCGTACAGTGCAAAAAGAATTTCTCTCTCTCTCTCTCTCTCTCTCTCTCTCTCTCTCTCTCTCTCTCTCTCTCTCTCTCTCGCTGCGCAAGTGTATAGGTGACATCATGATTTTCCTTTCGACTGAAAATGTAGCTGAAATCTGCCCTTACATTTCTAGGTCGTACAGTGCAAAAAAAAATATATATATAAAATAAAAAAAAAACACATCTCTCTCACCACATATCAAGGCGGTTAATGTCACTTACAATCGAATCATTAACAGGGTTGGTGATGGAAACTAATCCACAGAAAAGCATCGAAATTCTTCCTTATAAACCACAAAGACTTCACAGAAGGCGACCTTATCCATTTACACACAGTCATCAAACAAGGAAATATGACACGAAGTTTAATTCCCTTAACTACTCAGACAACTGACAACTCTCTCTCTCTCTCTCTCTCTCTCTCTCTCTCAATGAGCTAGACCGCCACGAGGTAGATAACACCAAATTACTCTCTCTCTCTCTCTCTCTCTCTCTCTCTCTCTCTCTCTCTCTCTCTCTCTCTCTCTCTCTCTCTGTCATACCGACGCGTCGACATGACTGGCTTAGGAATGGAATGTAATATACAGTTTAGGCCAAGAGCTGGGACCTATAAGGTCGTTCAGCGCTGAAAGGAAAACTGAGAGGAGGTGGTTACAAAGGTGTAACAGGAGGGAAACCTTGCAGCTGCACCATGAAACACTCTTCAGGGAGAGGACGGATAGCAAGATGGAAAAAAAAAAGACATTCTGAATGGCGGCACAGCCAAAGGAATGAAAGGGGGTTGCAGGTAGGGGCCGAAGGGACGCTGCAAAGAACCTTCAGTAATGCCTACAGTGTACCCCCGTGAGGTACACTGACGGCACTAACCCCCTACGGAGATGACTGGTTGAACACGTCGCGCCAGGTATAACACTAGTAAAACTATAAGCATAATTACCATCTTATAACAGCAATCATATATTTTAGTCTGTGCGCAGAGTTATATGTATACTCAAGTGTGCCTGTATTCCCAAGTGTGCACAACTGTAAATATGACTGGCTGCGAGCACTCAAGTGTGCTTCGAAGTGAGGAGGAGAAACAGCGAAAAATACACCTGCATAAATATATATATATATATAGACTGCAAGTTGCAGGCATACGCAGACAGGTTCGAATATAGAGATAGTCAAGACATTAGGCCAGAGATAATCTTTACCAGGAGTGTCCAGGATCGACGTCTATGCAGACACAGGGTAGAATTGAACAGAATATAAAATTTAGGTCAAAGGCCAAGAGCTGGGATATATAAGGTCATCCAGCACTGAGAGGGAAACTGACAGTAAGGTGGTTTGAAAGGTGTAACAGGAGGAAAACCTCAAAGCAGTTGCACTAAGAAAACAATTTTTAAGAGAGGGTGGACAGTCACATGGAAGAAAGAGAATAGGAACGGTGGTACAGCCAAAGAAACTGAGGTGCACTGACAGCAAAACCGTATGAGACTGAGCCGTAATAACAGGCACTGCATAAAAAAAAATTTGGGAGACTTTGTTTCCCTTACCGCGGCCGCCCATTTCCTTACGTTTGTATACGTAATTATGTGGTAAGGACGCTCCAAAAGTTTTGCAAAGCTTTCCTAAACCTTTCAAATTGCAGCCTACCAAAACATCATCTGTTAACTTTCCGTAAAAGGAAACTATTGTGCCGGCTTTGTCTGTCCGTCCACACGTCCGGTCTCAGATCTTAAAAACTACTGAGGCTAGAGAGCTGCTAATTGGTATGTTGATCCTCCACGCTCCATTCATTCAACATACCAAATTGCAGCCCTCTAGCCTCAGTAGTTTTTATTTTATTTAAGGTTAAAATCAGCCATAATCGTGCGTCTGGCAACGATACGGGACAGGCCACCGCCGGGCCGTGGTTAAAGTTTCATGGGCCGCGGCTCATACAGCATTATGCCGAGACCACCGAAAGGTAGATCTATTTTCAGTGTCCTTGATTATATGCTGTACAGCAAACTCGACTGCCCCGAAGAAACTTCGGCGCATTTTTTACTTGTTTTCTTTTCAACTGTACTTCTTCGTTTACTGATAAAACACTTGACCAGCCTAAAAGACGTCCCTATTGTACTTACACAAAGCTAACTACATTTTTTACCAATTCTATTTTTATCTAGGACAGATCTGCTAGCAAAGGTATACTCCAGTATTAGCCTCTGTAACACTTACAACTGAGATACAACACAACTAACTCTACGCGTATGAGTCAAGTTATGAATAAAAACTCTTCGTGAAGGTACTGTATCAAACTGTCTATTCTTTACATATTCCGGAAATCTTTTAAAACTATCAATTTTAGGTATTTAGTCTTACACCCAAAGCAGTGGAATGACCCTTACTTGTCCCTGCTCGAAATACAAATTCACTTTGCAAATAGTGTTCGTTTAAACGCTGTATAGCAAAATAAATACCGTATGTATATTCAGTAGGGACAAATAAGGATAATTTCACTGCACTGGGTGTAAGCTCGTCGTACAAATCAAATCTCTCAGTATTGTGTGTGTGTGTGAAATCTCTCAGTATTGCTTGTGTGAAATCTCTCAGTACTGTGTGCGTTTATGTGTGTGAAATCTCTCAGTATTGTGTGAGTGTGTGTGAAATCTCTCAGTATTGTTTGTGTATGTGAAATCTCTCAGTATTGTGTGTGAAATCTCTCAGTAAGAGTGTGTGTGTGTGTGTGTGTGTGTGTGAGATACGCTACTGACTGGAACCAAGATCCTTGACACAAGCCGTAGATTTGTGCGCATCAGAATATTAATGTTTCACAATTATCAATTTTCTAATGCTTAGGCCGACGTGGCCCCCAGGCCTATGCTAATTGAGCATAACAGACGCGGCGCTTCGCTGGTCTTTATTTGATTAACAACCCACTGTTAACAATTATAATCCCAAAAGATTGTCTGTTGGGTTTAAGCCCCGAGATTTGGCCGGCCATTCAAATTCGGATGAGAGAGATTCGGCGCTGCGCGTTCGTTTAGTACTTGCTGTCTAGATCATCTGCCGGAGTCAGCTGACGCTCACCTGCACATGCGTGACGTCTTAAGATGTGAACTGACGGAAAAGATTTTCCTTTTTTTGTAGTTTTCTGTAAAAGAAAACTATCGCGCAGGCTTTTGTCCGTCCGTCCGCACTTTTTCTGTCCACCCTCAGATCTTCGGAGCTACTGAGGCCAGAGGGCTGAGATTTGGTATGTTTGATGATTGGAGGGTGGATGATCAACATACCAATTTGCAGCCCTCTAACCCCCGTAGTTTTCAAGATCTGAGGGCGGAAAGGAAAAAGTGCGGACGGACAGACAACAAGCCATCTCAATAGTTGTTTTCATTTACAGAAAACTAAAATTAAATGTTACTGGTAGACACTTCTGGAACCTGAACGTTTAACATTATAAAAAAAACATAAAACTGCTCTGATACCACTACTTCACATAGTAACCAAAGCAAAGGCTGGTCTTGGAGTGATTAGAAGTCTATTTTACTTAAAACTCGACGGCACAATCACAGGCAAGATATCGTGCAGAATAAAAAATTCCATTTCTAAGTTTATAACAGAAGAAAATGACTGTAGTGTCATACTGAAATCTGTCGTGAATTGCACCAATAACATCAATTGTATCATTCATTATATATATGAAAATGAATTGAATGGAGATATTTCAAAATTATTATTGGGCAAAGGCTTTTGATATTGCGCATCATGTTTTATCACTCACAGCTGTGTGTAAATTAGGAATACTGTCTGTACGTATAACGAATAACAATCCTGTATACAAACTCTGTACGCATTAATGGTATTTCAAATAATCCTTTTCCTACTAAGAGATCTACAAACAAGAGGATGCCTTCATGTTGTTGTATATGTTATATATCGGCAAATGCCGTGTTTCAAATATAAACAAATAGCTACATTATTCCACCTCCACTTCTAAATGAAAGCAATGTACGGATTCCACAATACACTAGTGGCGCTTGCTTTCTCATAGCCACTGATCAATCAACAGTTGAAGACTGCAATGTAATAGCTGAGGTAAAAAAAAAAAAAAAAAAGTGACAAACTGAATAGTTTTAATAGTAGTATTACTCGGTTGGTAAGCAGGAGTGGTTGATATCATGGCTAAGCACAGAGAGAGAGAGAGAGAGAGAGAGAGAGAGAGAGAGAGAGAGAGAGAGAGAGAGAGAGAGAGAGAGAGAGAGAGAGTGGAAAATAATGGAGATTTTTAACTGCAAACACAGAGACGAGTATTATGCAAAAGGACTGGGATATGTTTGACTTAAGAGAACATCATCTGATGGAAACCTCACAATTTTCCATGCAAGAATTAGCCTATGTAAATTCACTGCTGTTTTCAAAACTTTGGTGTGTGGCCTGTGAACTGCTACTCTGTCAAGTATCTGCCCAGAACACAAACCATAATTCCTCTATTAGATGTAAAGCCATTTATTCCATATTATTGTCGCCGCGACTCCACCCACCGTTGAAGGTAAATACCCATTACTGCACTGGTGAAAGAGGGGCATTAATAATTCATTACCTGCTAAATAAGAATTAAAATTCATGTATTTGGGCAGCGGTATTTCCTACAACATGAAACTGAAATGACTGAAATTAAGAACAGATGGAAACTGTAACCTTTGTAATGTTTCGAAATACACAACGCACAGATTTTATTTTCTGTAGGAAGGCAACTAACGTGTCATGGGTTTAAAATTAAGTTTACATTAATGTACTCCGTTCCAAACATAGAGGAGTTAAAGGTATTATTGTAATTTAAGTATAAAAGACAATGAAAGAAAAAGACAGCTTTATTAGTCAGTATTGGGTCAGAAGGGTTGAAAACTTTGATGAAAATTGAGGTATTCAGTTTTCAAAGGGGGAAAAATGACTGGCGAAGGTTTTAAAACTCAACTATGGAAACAAAAATAAAAATCAACGTGTTGATTTAAAATGCAGACACTGTGAATAGCCTTTTTAAAAACGATTTAAAAAAAATATTGGGACAATTATGAACGAAACTAGAACACACTCATGCTGATTGCAAACCTCGGCAAACTAAAAAAAAAAAAAAAAAAAGGATTAACATTCAAACGATATACAATTCAACCATCCCATTACCTACAATCGGTCGTCACAACTGCCAGCCAAATAGCGTAATCACGCCAATTCACGAATTTACGGACGGGCCCAAAACTCTGTTGATGACTGCAGGGAGAGAAACGAATAAAAACAAAAAATCTGTCGGGTAAAACGCAAACACGCCCAAAGAAAAAATGATAAGAAGTGAAAAAAAAACAGTGCACCAACCACCTAAAGTCCACCACATAAAAAAAAACACACCGGGCTTTATTCCCCCGCCCCGCCCCCATGACCTCCTGGCGAAGGAGGGAGGGAGGAAGAGTGGCAGTGGAATTTAGTTATTCAAATTTACCCCCGGCTAATGCAAATGCTTTGGAAGCATGCCCTGAGAGCATGAGGTGTTTATCAGTCTACGGAGACTGGAGGAAGGACAGGTCTTTCACCTGATATTCAACGAAAAATGTTCAGTAAAGAGATATCAATATTAACGGTAACTGATCGCGGACAGTAGACTTTTGAGGATTACATTAAGGAAAATTACTGGCCACTACCTGACAGTATCTGTAATGGCTATACTGGATACGAAGCTTTTCTCTATTTTTACAAGCGTCGTCCATACGATTGTCTCTCGGCTAAAACACACACACACACACATCTATATGTGGCACTACGGCACTCAGCGACCTGAAGAGTGTGCCACTATTCAATGGGCGTCACTTCGCGCAATTAGTACCCGCGAAGGCTGCAACTGAGGGAGGGGAGGATGGGGAGGGGGGAGGTTAAGGGTGGAGGGATAGGGTGACTACTTGACACCAATCTTAACCGATTAAAACACATGTCACACGCATCAAGCTTTACCCTTCATGACACGCAAATCACAATATGGTCCTTTGCAAGGTTTCTCTCGCCACGTTTCTCGTATTAGTGGGATTCTCAGAAGAATCTTGAAGGTATGATGAAGTTAATAAAAAAATAAATTATATTATAATGCTAGTACTCGTCAATATACAAGAGCATTCAATGCGTAAACAAGTAAAAAATGCAACAGAGTTTTCTGTACAGCCGCTACAGCGTATAATCAAGGCCAACGAAAATAGATCTATCTTTCGGTGGTCTCGGTATAATGCTGTATGAGCCGCGGCCCGTGAAACTCTAACCACCGCCCGGTAGTCGCCTATTCCATATCGTTGCCAGAAGCACGATTATGGCTAACTTTAACCATAAATCAAATAAAAACCACTGAGGCTAGAGGGCTGCAATTTGGTATGTTTGATGATTGGAGGGTGCATGACCAACATACCAATTTACAGCCCTCTAGCCTCTGTAGATTTTAAGATCTGAGGGCGGACAGAAAAGTGCCGACAGAAAAAAGTGCGAACGGACAGACAAAGCTGGCACAACCGTTTTCTTTTACAGAAAACTAAAAATAATAATATAGGAAGTTAAGTAACCTACATGAGATCAGGTCATCATGGTGCGTGCTTCCTACTGGCATGAATCATGAGTAGTCTCCCATCGCTATGACATTAATAAACCAGTCGTCTTCCCAATCGTCTCTACATGTTAGTGAGATCCGAGGGTCTTGGGTACAAACTTAGCAGATAGGTATCCCCTCCCTAGGCACGTGATGGGGTTTGACTGGATGAAATACTGATACGAAGCAATAACATACACGATCATGTATCTTCGTAAATGTTCAATTTTAATAACTGAATATGTACTGCCAGCCAATGTCTGTGTGCGTGTGTTCGAACGCACTTGTTGGGTGGAGGAAGAGTGCATATATATACATATATATATATATATATATATATATATATATATATATATATATATATATATATATATATATATATATATGTATGTATGTATATATATGTATGTGTGTGTGTTCGAACGCACTTGTTAGATGTAGGAAGAAGCTATAAGTCAGGAAGTTTTCGCCACAGAAGTTTCATCCTTGACTACCAACCCCAGTTGACTGCAACAATGACTTGTCTATCTCTTCGAAACCAAACCGTTTTAAGGTAAAACAATTTTAAGCTGAATTGGCGCAAGTGTGCCCGTGTGTCTCAGGCTTGTCACGAGGAAGGAACAAGGACCACATAAAAACCACAAGAGGAAACGTACCCAAGGGCAATGCGGACTAGATCCTGGCCATACCCACACAACTAGGGAGAGAGAATAGAATAGGATATGGAATTTAGGCCAAAGGCCGAGCGCTGGGACCTATGAGGTCATTCGGCCCTGAAGGGGAAATTGACAATGAAAGGTTTGAAAGGTGTAACAGGAGGAAAACCTCAAAGCAGTTGCAACGTGAAACAATTGTCAGGAGAGGATGGAAAGTCAGATGGAAGAGAGAGAATATGAAAGGAGTTACAGTGAAAGGAATGAAAGAGGTTGCAGCTAGGGACCGAAGGGACGCTGCAAAGACCCTTAAGTAAAGCCTACAGTGTACCAAATGAGGTGCACTGACGGCACTACCCAGTACGGGGCAGCTAAGGAGAGAAGAGCTCGGGGTATCAGAACCTCTTCCCAAAGCGTTCCCATGTAATCTTGACGAGGTTTAGGCAGAGCTTTTGAGACTCGTGATTCCTTGAGTGCTGTGATTCCTTGAGTGCTGTGATTCCTTGAATGCTGTGATTCCTTGTGCGCTGTTCAACGAAAGCAGTGAAATACGTGGATGACCGAATTCCGTCCTGAAGATAGGATAATAGACTGCTGTTTAGATTGAACAAAATATCCTGAGAGAGAGAGAGAGAGAGAGAGAGAGAGAGAGAGAGAGAGAGAGAGAAACAACGGAGGGAAAAATAAGCCGGAAACGAAAAATATCCTGAGAGAGAGAGAGAGAGAGAGAGAGAGAGAGAGAGAGAGAGAGAGAGAGAGAGAGAGAGAGAGGGGGAGGGGAAATAAGCCAGAAACGAAAACTATTCTGTTAGAGAGAGAGAGAGAGAGAGAGAGAGAGAGAGAGAGAGAGAGAGAGAGAGAATTAAAAACAGATATAATGAATAACCTCAAGAAACAATGGGGCAAAAATAAGCCAGAAACAAAAAACATTCTGAGAGAGAGAGAGAGAGAGAGAGAGAGAGAGAGAGAGAGAGAGAGAGAGAGCACAACTTTACATATGCAGGAAATTCAGTGTGGGGGGTAAAAGAGGACCCCTAAGAGCGCACGAAGAAGGTCGTTAACAAAGTTGGGAAGAAAGCTTCTCGGGGAAAAGCAGTGCACACAAAGTTCGAATTAATTGAGGGATATGCCTAACAGGTTAAGTATCACAGAATTATTGAAGACGCGAGAAACAAACTCCCGAGTTTTAATTGCAGTTCAATACCGCGCGAGCGCGGAAGAGGAGTTTAAGAAAAAAGTCTAACGTTCATTAATTCAAGAAGGAACTACAATATTAAGGGGCACAGACAAATAGATCACATCATGTCATAACAAAAATAAACAAAAAATAAAATTAAAATGCAGCCGAAGTTTCTTCGGCGCAATCAAGTTCTTTGCACAGCGTCTAATGCTGTATGACACTCTCAGCCACGACCCATGAAACTCTCACCCACGGCCCATGAAACTTTAACCCACAACCCGGTGATGGCCTGTGTTGTTGGCAACTATAACGATGCCAGACGCACGATCATGGCTAAATTTAACCTTAAATAAAATAAAAACTACTGAGGCTAGAGGGCTGCAATTTGGCATGTTTGATGATTGGAGGGTGGATGATCAACAAATCAATTTGCAGCCCTCTAGCCTCGGTAGTTTTCAAGATCTTTTACAGAAACCAGAAAACTGGCTCTCGTACTAGGTGAGATACCACCCATTTTTTAAGGGTTAGACTGTCTTACGTAAAAGCTAAGGACACCTAAAAAAAGTATCTTTTAAAAAACTTACTGAGAAAAACATATGAAGCACAGAGAAGTAAATAAATCCAGCTAAAAAAAAAAACTCAAAAATAACCATGGCATATCTAAAAAAAAAATATGATCAAAATAACTCTCGCCACAGCACCGAGCAGCTGTCGAGTAGCTTGCCAGGTAATTCCCCCAGATAAAATACTCACATTACCAGCAAAAAAAAAAAGGGGGGGGGGAAGTCTTGGATAAAAGAAACTGCCACTCCAGGAACACTAATTTCCCTTCCAGATAGGGGAACCGACTCCTTGCAGCATTAAAGGTTAGCTTGCCAGAGAGCTGCAACAGTACAGGAAAAGTTCTTCGTTTGACGCTACACTTCGCAAAACTTACAAAACCAAATGGGAACTTGATTCGAGTATTTTGGCACGGGAAAGAATATCATCGCCATTTAAATTTAATTCATACTTCAGCTTAGATCATACGAGCAAATAAATTTAGAGAGAGAGAGAGAGAGAGAGAGAGAAAACTGGCATACACAAATAAAGATAGGGAAAGACTTGAGAGCCCGAAAAAGATCAGAGAGAGAGAGAGAGAGAGAGAGAGAGAGAGAGAGAGAGAGAGAGAGAGAGAGAGAGAGAGAGAGAGAGAGACTGGCATTCACAAATAAAGATAGCGAAAGACCTGAAAGCCCGAAAAAGATCAGTGAGAGAGAGAGAGAGGTGGGGGTGCCGAGGACTAAAATGCTGATAATCACACTCCAACTTTAAAACAAAAAGTAACAGAAAAAAAATCAGTAAAAGTCACGACCCTTGCTCGCCGAAAACCACCGATACTGCCATTTGCGCCGTCCTGGGGCACTGGATGATCGAGGAGACGCCATAAAGCGTCCATCTGCGCTGACTGCATGAAAATGCTAATGCCTTTCACGGAGACACGTCTAATATGCGCCCCTCAAAAACGGCTCAATTCACGGCACAGGCGACGCGTTTCGCCAGAGAATTCGAATCACTCTGGGCAAAAAGGCGAAAACTCTTTTATTATTCTTACAAAGCGCATCTTTCTGAATGAGCGTCTGGGCCGACAAACGCAAATATACGCACAAAACCACGGCCCAGTGAGCTTATCAGCTTTGTACTGACACTGGATATAGAATTTAGGCTAAAGGCCAAACGCTGCGACCTATGAGGTCATTCGGCGCTGAAATGAAAACTGACAGCGGAAAGGTCTGAAAGGTGTAACAGGAGGAAAACCTCGCAGTTCAACCATGAATCAGTTGTTTCGAGAGGGTGGAAAGTAATATGGAAGAAAGTGAATATGAACTGAGCTCCAGTAAAAGGAATGAAAGAGGTTGTAGCTAGGGGCCGAAGGGACGCCGCAATGAACCTTAGGTAATACCTGCAGTACAAAGCATGAGGTGCACTGACGGCACATTCCCCCTACAGGGTGCAAGCTCTGTGCACCCTTGATAAGGGCCTGACAGTCAACAACAGAAGGATTTTCTGACGGTATTTAAATCAGCGAGAAGAGCCTTCGGCAGAAAATGGCAATGAGAAATAATGACGGCTGCCAGTTACTGCCAGTCAGAGGATGTTTACTTTCTGCAGCGTTGCTGAATGATTACTCAATTCTTGAGATTCTCGCAGGCTCAAATCTGCATGGGATGAGAGCAAAGAAAAGGACAAGTGACGGAGAGTGAAACGAAAAAAAGTAGAGATTACAAACAAATGTGAATAAAACACGAGCGATCAAAATGTTAAGGTAAACAAGAGCACGGATGAATATTTATGGTTGACGAAGAGGCTGCAGGAGAGGCGTTTTGGCTTACTTCACCGAAAGCAGTTATAAATTAGTCTCCAACACGAACTTTAACGATAACAGCTAAAACGACTGCAGCACCAGATGTTCATAAGGAATTTCCGAAGATTTTGAGACGAAATTAAAATTTAAAAATATAAAAAAAACTTGGGCACAATCGATTTTCCGTACAGCCGCTACAGCGTATAATTAAGGCCACCGAAAACAGAACTATCTCTCGGTATAATGCTGTATGAGCCGCGGCCCATGAAACTTTAACTACTGCCCGGTGTTGGCCTATCCTATATCGTTGCCGGAAGCACGATGATGGCTGAATTTAACCTAAAATAAAATAAAAACTACTGAGACTAGAGGGCTGCAATTTGGTATGTTTGATGATTGGAGGGTGGATGATCAACATACTAATTTGCAGCCCTCTAGCCTAAGTAGTTTTTAAGATCTGGGGGCAGACAGGAAAAAAGTGCGGACAGAAAAAAAGTGTGGACGGACAGACAAAGCCGGCGCAATAGTTTTCTTTCACAGAAAACTAATAAAAAAAGTAGTTCAAAGGCTATTTATATATATATATATATATATATATATATATATATATATATATATATATATATATATATTATACAACTTACCGTACATAACCCCTCAGCAGACATTCTCTCTCTCTCTCTAAATCCATCTCTTGAACGCTACGCGTACAGGTCCCTCAATTGTGATATATCGCAGAAACTTAAATCCACATTTGCAACACAGACTCGCTTACCCTGAGAGCCTTATCGCACCCATGCCTAGATTATCACATGAAAAATGCATGACCAGAGAGAGAGAGAGAGAGAGAGAGAGAGAGAGAGAGAGAGAGAGAGAGAGAGAGAGAGAGAGAGAGAGAGAGAATAAAATCAAACCTTCTATGCCACAATCAAACGTTAAAAAATGGTTGATCTGCTAGATACCATCATAATTATATTATTATAATCCCAAACCATTACACTATTACTTTCCCCATAACATTCTGTTTACAACCATAGAATGATCGACCGCATAAACATCAAGGAACAAGGTTTCCTCACACGCTTTTCCTACCAAAGATGGAAATATCCGAAGAGTCAAAACAGACGAAGGTATCCCCTTAGCATCATATCACGAGGAGGACTGCGAATAAGATGAACAACTCATCGGAATCTAGCAACAAATCTATGAAGTCATTTCTCACAGACGCAACAGGTTGACAGTGACAGAAATATCTTCTCGGCAACCACATGTCATCTCGAGTCTGCCTTTCCAGGCACTTGGAAGCACCGCAACTCTTTCCGCCCTTCATCTTGCCGAAAATCTTCAAACCTCACCTCTCTAATCGCCCGCGACCCTCGACTTCTTAACAGGATGAATGACAAATAGCGTCCGGTTTGTAAATTCCTGAGACGTATGCTAGTATTGCACCGGCCCCGGTTTTTTTGCCATGCCCCCTAGGTTAGGTTAGGTTTGGTTAGGTTAACATTAGTACATCAATAGGAGTAAATATGATAAGTTGTAAAGGAAGTTTGTCGCCTTTATCTTCGTGCAGATATATGAGTCACATTTTCTTTTTTTTTTTTTTAGTAACAGTTTTTGGTGGATGTCCATGGCCTTTCGCGCCCAAGTGCCTGGTCATATGACCCAAACTTCATACATTGTAGCTGTTATTAACTTGAAAAATAGTCACTAACATGGCATGAAGGTTGCGGGTATTTTGGCAACGACAAGGCAAAGATATATGTGAGCTTGCAATTATCAGTGGCCCATGTGGGCTTGTGCCATATGAATAGGGTTCATCTTCTGAATAATAATAATAATAATAAAAATAATAATAATAATAATAACATTGTTGCAAAATGCCTGCTACCTTCATGCCATCTTAGTGACTATCTTTCAAGTCAATAACAGTTAGAAAATGAATGAAATTTGGGTCATATGGCCAGGCACTTGGGCGAGAGAGGCCATGAACAGCCACCAAAAACTGTTGCTGAAAAAAAAACTGCTACTCACATATTTTTGCGAAAATAAAACCACAAACTTCCTGCATAACTTCTCATATTTACTCATGCAACTGAAACTGGACGCTACCATTCAGTGCTTTGGGTCTCAGGATAAATATTAATTGCCAATCTGAAAGTACCATCGGACAAATCATGAGAGAGAGAGAGAGAGAGAGAGAGAGAATACATACCATGTCCTGCCCTTTGCAAGAGGCCTCAAGGGATGTAGATATCAGTGTGAAATTCAAAACCAGTACAGTTTGAGGACTTTATCAAAATAAAACGAAGATTGGACGGACGAAGATATTCTTAATGAAGTACTCCTAGCCTATATTCTAAGTGGAATGTATGCTTCGTTTCGGTGGGAGCAGCTACCAGGCACATAAAGTACACGCCAAGGTCTAGACCTTGAGACACACACTCTCACCATACCCGAGCACAAACGTACCCGTCTCGGAACACTTTTTCTGGCGACTCTCGCTCCCCACAGGGACTTGGAGGTGCTTAGTAGAATGTCTAATCACCTGAACCTACTGCGACCTCTTACCCATGCTCGACTCTGTGACGGACGGCATGGCATCCAGATATGGTATTACGACGGATGATTGCAAGGTTAGGCGAGCTAAACACCTCCCCCACCTCCGCGCCCACAGAGGGAACCAGTCCTCTACCACCAGATTCTGTTGAGAGTACCAGAGCATTTTTGGTACCTATAATTCAATTAAAATATCCAATAGGTTCATGACTGTCAAGCTACATTCTTCGAATGATTACCGTAACCTTATACTTAAAACTCTGTGACTCGCAGTTCTTAGTACAACGGTTCTATTCGTATATACACCCTTCCTCACCCATGACACTTATCTAGAGCATGTCGTATCTCAATACTAAGTTCATTTCTCCTTAGGATTTCTGCGTCATTTCTTCCCAAACAATGGTAATAATTTGCGTCCATGTTTCCCATCAATTACGATGTACGAGTATACTCCGAACACAAGCTTTCAGGTATTATTTTTTAACATAAGCAGTGGCATTACCTACCCAAGAAAAGCAAATACAATCAAAGCTAGCATAAATTTAATTTACCAGGATACTGTTAAGAATCCTTCATTATTGAAAATGGCGTCTTTTTCTGAAGAGTTATGTGACCTTTATCTTCCTTCCTTCAAGAACACTGATTTTATGCTACTAACTAAACAACATTCTTGGGCACCTTCCTCCTTCAATTTTTCTGAACTGGACAGTATGACCTGTAACAGTGAACAGCTGAAGTCTCTCTCTCTCTCTCTCTCTCTCTCTCTCTCTCTCTCTCTCTCTCTCTCTCTCTCCTATCAATCGATGGCTAATAACCAACTCAGCGTTTCTCTCTGAGGCATTCCCAGCAGTCGGCGATTGTGTCGACGAGTCCAACAAACGGGTCCAGAACATGAAACGTTCCACCTGGACCTCATCAGCGATGCTCGGGATGTGTCGTCATAGCTTGTCGAGTTCTCGTCACCAGTACGAACCCCCGCCCCCGACAGGGACACCTCCCTAAAGCAAGCGCCATAACAGTCAGCAGGCGTCGTGCATTATTGAGGACCCCGCAAGGTTAGGTGCGCTAAACCCCACGCCCCTTGAGGGATCCGAGAGTGCGATGCTGACGGCTGTAGGTGATGCCAACTGTGTCCTACGAACTTCTCTGCTTTTCGAATTACCCCGAGTCTTATCTGTTCTCATGGAATGAAATGGAGTATAGAGTTTAGGCCAAAGGCAAAGCACTGGGACCTACGAGGTCTTTCAGGGCTGGAAAGGAAAGTGAGAGCAGGTAGGTTTGAAAGGTGTAACAGGAGGTAAACCTCGCAGTTGCACTATAAAATAGAGCAGGTAGGTTTGAAAGGTGTAACAATTATTTCATAGTGCAGTTGCACTATGAAATAATTGTTAAGAGAGGGTGGATAGCAAGATGGAAGAAAGAGAATATGAACGGAGGTACAGTAAAAGGAATGAAACGGGTTGCAACTCGTGGCCGAAGGGACGCTGCAAAGAACCTTGAGTAATGCCTACAATATGTTCTCTCTCCAGTTACCTTCAAACTTAATTTCATGTGATACCCAACCATTCATGTTCTACAATTCAACCCGGTGTCTACGTTTGCATAAATAAGTTTTTTGGTCCGAATTTCATGCATTGAACTGATAAATTCTCATCTAATCAAAACTCTGGTAATAACTACTTTCTAGTATCAATTCAGACGAGAGAGAGAGAGAGAGAGAGAGAGAGAGAGAGAGAGAGAGTTTCTCAGTAAACTATTTTAAGTCTTGTTTCCAAAAAGTGTGAGATTGTTACCCCTTGGAGGAAAAATACCAATCGCTGGCGATAATAAGAGCCATCTAGTTAGCCAAAGAAATAAGGAATCTTTTCTTCATTAAAAGTAAAAAGAGAAAACCTTCCCAAAATTATGATTTACAAGAAAAAATGAGAAACAGAAAAATGTTCATGTCCAAGCTATTCCTTTGAAACGCTGAAATAAAAAAAAAAAAATCAAGTCACCAAATCGCCTTTCTCCATTACAGGTACTAAATCAGTTCTTCCAAGCAGCGGAAAAAATCGCCTTGATGCAAAATTCCCTTCGCAAAGCAGGAAAAACCATCGCTTCGCAAGAGTGAAATATTCATCTGGTCACAGGAAGGGACACAACTAATTTTTTTTTTCTGCTAAAATACGTGGCCTGTCACATGTGGGAAAACTCTCCGATCCCAACGAAATCAAAACCGCGCACATACCTCAGTCCCTTGAAAATCGTCCCATCTCAGGGCCGCGAATCAGGGAAAACAACAATTAGGTTGATAAAAAATTTCCTTCCTCAAATCAAGCGATAATTCATCTCCGTGGTGGAAAAAATAACTACCCTAAGAAAAAAATCATACTCCTTAGAAAACTAATCGTTTTCCAAGCGCTGAAAAAATTCTTCCCCAAATCTAAAAAAAAAAAAACTCCTTTACGGAACAACTAAAGGGAACATTTCCTGCTCCACAGGGAAAAAACCTTACCGGAGCAGGCATAAAATTCTTCCCGAAACACAAGGTAAAAAAAAATAATTCTGTCCTGTAAAAGGCTATTACGCCTTTTAAGCAGTCCATAGGAAAACACTCTTTCTAGAACAGCGTACAAATCCCTTGACCAGAGCAGGATGGAAAGCGAAAAATCAGTCTTTTTTTAGAGCAAGGGGAAAATAGCATTTGGCACGTACTGCCTTTTAGATAGAAATGTCTTCTCTCCACCTCTAGAATAAAAAAACAAAAACCCACTCCGACGACGAACTGAAAGATGGACCAAATTCCGTCAGACCTCCGCTGCTTGGGTCTATTTCTCCCCTGCTTAAATGGAAGGTGCGAGGCTCCTCCAGGGGGCAATCAACCTGGCATTTTACCTCGTCGACAAAGGGCTTCATTGGAGATAAAGCGTCCCGGAAGTGTCGGCGCAGGCGGTCACACGATATCTTTCTAACCGCCTGGTTCACTGGCAAACGCTTGCTCTGTAGCGGATTGCGTTGGCACGGGAGTAAACAAAGAATTATATTTTCTCTCTTGGCCTATATTGGAATTTCAGAAGTTCAGGCAATGATGCAATGCATGACTACCCCAATACTATTCTCCTTAAATTTTAATACATTATCTATTTATTCATTTTTTTCTTTTTAATAAGCGAGATCTCTTCTTTCTGTATTTCCCATTACCTTCTCTTACTGCCTAATGAACGCCATATTCTCTGGAAGCTTGGATTTCAAGTCAGTGGCCCCTCTGGGCTTGTTCCATACGAATAGAGTTCATCTTCTAATATCAGAAATATCGGAAAATAAATGGAAGTTCATCCTCTGATATCAGAAATATCGGAAAATAAATGCTGTGATATGAATCAGTCGCCAAAGAAATAGCTGATGTCCAAACAGTACGGAAAAATATGGTCTCCCATTTCTCCTAAGAAACTTTTCTGGATACTCCTAAGAGTTTCGTCCAGTACCAGATTTTATGCAGTCATCGTCCATTTATTTTTTCCCAATTTGTCTGAATAAAATGCTTAAAGCAAAAACGAATCTATTTTGTCTATAGGCTATACTGTAATATTCATTTGTCATATGTGGATTCATTCTGAACACATGCTCTTGACTTCAGAAAAAGTCTCGTGTTCAATGGGCACAGCAATCAAATCTCCAGCTACAGATAAACGGCCGTTTAAGCTTTTAGTCTACAATCAGATATTTTCAAGCAATAACGATTTACTGCGCCTGCCAGTTCACTTCAAATCCACCTTCTGCATTAGCGATATTAAACTCCTACCACCCGTTACATGTATTCCTAAATGCCCGTATAAATGAAATGAAATCATTTCCCACTCTGCTTATGCACTTGAAGTGAAAAGCAAGCACTTCTCACTCTCATCAAATGATTTCGTCCAGTGACTCCTTGCAAATATTTTTTCAGACATCTTATACTCAGGTGATGCTGAACTGAATTAAATATAGAATTTAGGCCAGAGGTTTGACAAGTGTAGCAGGAGGAAAACTTCGCAATTGGCACGATGAATCAATTGTTAGGAGAGGGTGGAAAGAAGGATGGAAGAAAATATGAAAGGAGGTACAGTAATAGGAACGAAAGGGGTTGCAGCTAGAGGCTGCTGAAGGCACGTTACAAAGAACCCTAAGTGATGCCTACAGTGCACCGCATTAGGTGCACTGACGGCACTAACCCCTTAAGGGGTCAGGTGACATTAAAAGACTTAAAGCAACCTCGGAATTTATTTTTCATGTGCACAGAGTTTTTTTCCTCACCGACATTACAATAAAAATCCAACCATGCGCGCAAACCATGAATCTAGATATGAGTGACCAAATTGTGGTAAGTAAGCTCAAAGACCAGATTTCTGACCTATTATTATTATTATTATTATTATTATTATTATTATTATTATTATCATTATTTCGGTAGAGGGAACCTATTCACATGGAACAAGCACGCCAAAGGGGCCATGGACTTAAAATACAAACTTCCATAGAAGTTACTGCGGCAGTAACTGATCATGTTACAGAGCCACTGGTTTTTTCATAGGCCTGGGCGAAGCGCGAACTCGCGACATCTGAGCGGCATGTCACGACACTAGCGACCACACCAGGGAAAACAAACCGGGAGGTATTCGGGAACAAAACAGCGTTTAGTTATTTATTACTACAAGAGGAAAAAGCTTAAAGTTAGCAGTTTTAGACGCACAGTTTAACAGAAACTCCTATCAGCAGATAGCAACATTAGTTGCCAGCGTTTGCTAGACTTCTAATGAGGGAACGATCCATTAAACATCGAAGCCCAAATTTTTGTGGCTTTCTGTACAAAGTAGTACCAGTGACTGATTGATTACGATATTCAGGTCTTGGGGACCAAGCGCCGGAACCCATCAGGATTACTCAGCGCCGTAATGAAGGTGAAATATATAAATTAATGATGTGATTGATAATGAACAGGTGAATGATGATATACTGGTAAAATTCAGTGTTAAAATATGAACGTAAAAAATGAAGAATGATATTAGATAGGACCAACAAAAAATAAATATATACTAAACTTTTATATGAGTGTGCGTAGTACTTTTCGAAAACATCCCTTGTCAACTATTCCATGGATAAAAATCATTAAAATCACTGATTAATAACTGAAAGGTATATAACAATGACGTCAAAAGGTAGACGCAATGACAAAGGCCCTGGACTACCGATAAATGCTTTAATGAAGCTTTGTGTAGCTGCTAACGCAATTCCGACCTGAGCACGACTTCAAAGACTTCGCTTCGATTTTATACAGAAAATCTTCATTCGAAAAGCCGTGTAACTCCAGGAGCATCCACCGAAATCTTTGGCATTTTCCGAACGATTGCCACCGCCGTCCTGAGACTTTTACGCACTAATTCGTCTTTCTATAAATTACACACATGGCAGCATACAAAACATACGAAGCATTATGGATCTGCAATACAAAGGAACAACTTACATGATATGAAACGATTGCTTTGCGCGATCACACATTGATTTTGATCACTTCTCCCATCTTATTTGGTATCGATTAAAACAATGAATGAAACAAATGCGCCTTTCACTTATAATCCGAACCTCTTCTGTCAAGAAACTGGTCCGGAAGTCACACCCAGATCGAATTTCTGTAGCTTATGTCTGGGAACATAAAAAAAGTTCAGGATATCAGGTGAAACTATGGTCACTGTGAAAACAAGTCACAAAAAAGTTACCTCTTAACAACTGAATCGAGAATGTACTTCCTCTGCATGTAACATACATAACACTATTCCAGATATATCCACGAGATTCAACACATTCTTCTAAACCAATAAAGTTTTACCCTGAAAGCAATCTCGTACCTCCAGGGTATTGAAATTGGAACTGAAATATAAGATTTAGGCCAAAGGCCAAGCACTGGGCCCTAAGAGGTCACTCTGCGCTGAAAGAAAAATTGAGTCAAGTTAGGTGCAACAGAAGGAAAACCTCGCAGATGCACTTGGAAACAATTGTTAGGAGAGGGTGGAAAATAAGATGGAAGAAAGAGAATATGAACGGAGGTATAGTAAAAGGAATATTCACTCTAGCCAACGAGCTCCCCGGTCTCCTTCCTTCCAGGAGCTCGGATTATGCAATTTTTCATTCACAATAAAAATATACACTTCACTTACATAAAGGAGAGTCGGTTCAACAACTCTTCATGCTCTCTTTTCAAAATTCACTCCCCTAGACCCTCATCTTCCAAATCATTTGCAGAGAGTTTCTCTGGTTCATCTCTCGTCTCTCTCCTCCATAAACCAACCCGAACTCGTTTCATTTGCCTGAAAAGTATACCTTAGTTCAACCAGACCACTGAGCTGATTAACAGCTCTCCTAGAGCTGGCCCGAAGGATTAGACTTATTTTACGTGGATTAGAACCAATTGGTTACCGAGCAACAGGACCTACATCTTATTGTGGAATCCGAACCACATTATGACGAGAAATTAATTTCTATCACCAGAAATAAATTCCTCTAACTCTTCATTGGCCGGTCGGGGAATCGAACGCTAGGCCAACAGCGTGCTAGTTCATTTGCTTAAGTAAGCTAACATTTCACTTTCAAATGTTTCCGCCTTCTCCCGCACCTTCTGTTCACCATCAACACCCAAATATCAGACATCAGCTGCTCCCTTATCACCCCATCTAGACGATATACACATTAATAACGACGCATAATCCATACATCAGTTACCGAAAGTTCACTATCACAACTTCTCGGCTAGCACTCTGCTGGGCCCGCGTTCGATTCTCCGACCGGCCAATGAAGAACTAGAGGAATTTATTTCTGGTGATAGAAATTCACTTCTCGCTATAATGTGGTTCGGATTCCACAATAAGCTGTAGGTCCCGCTGCTAGGTAACCAACTGGTTCTTAGCCACGTAAACTAAATCTAATCCTTCGGGCCAGCCCTAGGAGAGCTGTTAATCAGCTCAGTGGTCTGGTTAAACTAGGGTACACTTAACGAAGAACAAGGGACAAACGACAGACTTTTCTCTTGGCCGAACCGAACGTACCTTGACCTCCTCCTCCTCCTCCTAAACCTCCTTCCTTCCTTCCTTCCTTCCCGGGAACGTGTTCCCAACATCATCTGGCCAAGAGATTCTTAAAAACCCATCCGAATCAAAACTGCAAATATTGGACCATCAAATCTTTCCGAGAGTTCCTCGAGGGCGTGGCAAACATCACTTCACTTTTGGCAACGAAAAAACTAGAAAATTATCTGAGAGCCAATTCCTATCCCTTCTGAGTTACACACTGCATATATCGTCCTGACAGGGTTCGTATCGAACATTTTAAATTCACACAAATTTATCCAACGCGACAAAACGTACACAAAAACAAAACCTCAGTATCGCATAGAAAAAAATAGGATGATTTCCAACAAAATTACCTCATGAATGTTTCAACGGCAATGCTATAGACATAAATTAAAGGTAGGCATTCTACTTAATGGGGCACTGCGTCATCTAGCACAAACCCATCGGCAAGCTCTTAAACACGCCAAACCCGAGTACAATTACTTGACCGTATGGCTTTTTTGCCAAGGATGATTATAGCAGTCTAAACAACAATAATGGAAATTAAAAAAAACTGCATAGTTCGGATGTCTTTTTGGCATGCACCATTATTTTTTATAATGAGCCCCTTACAATATCAGCAAAATTAAGATGACACTGACGGTATATATATATATTCACATATTATATATATCCATATATAATTTTATATGTATATACACACGAGTATATATGAGACTGGGTGAAGTTCCTAACCGGTTTCGACTTTATTTCTAAATCATTAACGAAGGACCGATACAAAATGATGGAAATTCCAATGGGCTGAATGAGTTAGGAGGACAATACCGGTAACATACGAACCGTTGGCGACTAAAGCTTCACACCTGACAGGTGTCGGAGGGGGAGAGACGAAAAAACTCATTAGTGCTAGGGCTCTGTACTATGTTTACAAATGTGGTCATCCTTTTGCCATACACATCTACTGTCTTCCGTGAAATTTAAACATTTTCCAAAATTCTTTTGAAATTTTAGGACCAAATTTATACATGTCTTGACTGATATCCATAACTTTCTTTTATGAATCTAGACTCAATGATATTACTTTCCAGTGCATTTATTAAAGTAAACTATCTTTCTTGGCCCTGTCCAGCTGATTGTATGATTGTTCTTACTATAAAAATTCAACCTTTTACCCGGGCATATCCTTCCAGTTTCACCAATATATGTTATCACATGGCTTACATGGAATTTTATATACACACCCTTTAGTATTGTCAGACGATTTCTTTATAAGTACATGTTTCATTGCTTTACTGTTCTTAAATGCTACATTAACTCCAGAATTATTAAAAAGATCGTGGATATCTTTCATATTATTATTATATAGTGTACAAGCAAATTTTTTATATTGTAAGTTTCTTTTCTGTTCTGAGAAAGTCTTTTTTACCGCCTCTCAAGAAACTGAAACATCCTGACAATGCTTTAGACAGTGCAAAATGTGCAAGATATGCCCAAGTAAACGGTTGAATTTTGTCCATGTTACTGAGAAAAATCGTACACTCAACTGGGCAGGGGCAAGAAGGATAGCTTATTCTAACAATGCACAGGGAAGGAATATCATTGAGTCTCGTTTCACGAAAGAAAGTTATGGCCATAACATGAATATCAGTGAAGACATAAAAATTTGTAAAATGTTTAAATTTTATGGACGGTAGTAGATATGTATGGAAAAAGATTATCACATTGTTAAACATGGTACGGGACCCCAGCACTAATGAGTTTGCCGTCTCTCCCGCTTTGACATCTATCAGGTGTGGAGCTTTGGCCGCCAACGGTTTGTAAGTTGCTGGTATTGGCGCCCCCAGCTTATATAGCCTATTGAGATTTCTACCCTTATGTCTCAGTCCTTTGTTAATAACTTGGAAATGATGTCAAAATATAATATATATATATATATATATATATATATATATATATATATATATATATAAACTAATTATCTTAATATACGCACAAGGGCATACAGAAAATCTCTGATAAAGACAGACAGAGCAAAACAGGAACGGGGCGATAACGAAACTAAGTGATCCCAGATGCAGAGTGTAACCGTTCGTCGCCTTTGAATCAGCGTGTTGACCTCATACAGCACTGGGCAAAAAGATGAGCTAACTTAGATCTTGACCTCGCCCGGTGACCTCTCGCACACCACAACATTAACTCGACAACAACCGTTGAACGAATTGCAGAGACAATTAAACGTGAAACATTAACGGAAAAGGGAAGCCCTTCGGGACGAAACCTGGGAAAATTATACCAGATTTCGGCATCGAATCTATACCCATATATACGAAGGCTCTGGATTCTCTGGAAGGAGAGTCAGTTAGAGAAAAGGCATCAGGGCAGGGAGTGTGTGAGATGTGTGGAGAGGTGACAGTGATAGCTCGAAGAGACTTGTGAACTCCTATAAAATTTCGGAATGCCCATAGTAAGTGAAAATCTAAGCCCAAGAATTTTACAATGTGCCTTTTAAGATAAAGACTCGGTCACTACTACCCACAGAAAGGTGGAAAAAGCTACACAGCTTAAAGACTAAATAAATGTATTTAAGGGGAAACATGAATTTTCATTTGACCAAAATTTATAAAAGGAGAACTTGTGGAAATTTGGAAGATAGCCGACATCTGAGCACGATAAGTGAGGCTCCAACATAGTTAATTATCGAGCAACTTGTTCCTACGGAATTGAAAGCAAGCAGAACAAAAGACGGTTTATAAGAAGTGAATACCTTCCCCACCACATATAGGCCTATTTGTATGTATGTATGTATATATACATACATATATATATATATATATATATATATATATATATATATATATATATATATATATATATATATATATATATATATAATGTAAACACACACACGTCTGATAACTGATCATATGCCGACCACACAATTAACACACTGAAGCTAGGCTAAAGCAATTACGCGAACCCCTGACATTACACGGTGGATTATAAAAGCGAGAAAGAAAGTCCACCAAAAATTTAAATATAAAACCTCCCAACAGTCATATACATTTATCATCCAACAACGCTAACGTAAGGAGAAGCCATCAATAAGCTTGTCGTCAAAGGAGCTACGAAACTGCCCCACAAATAAACAACACAACACTACAGATGGTCTCATAGTCCCACAATGCGTACACTAAAGTCTGTAAGATTACGTATAGCTGACAAGCGAGGGTTTTCTTGCATACAGTAATATTTTCAGCACCCCACCCAGTGGCGTTCCTGAGGGGAGGGGCCTGTCTGAAATCACCCCCCGGGGCCCCAAAGTGAGGGGGGGGGCCAAAATGCGAAATTTAAGAAATAAAATACCCGAAATTTGCATTTACAAGTGCCTTTAAAATGATCCTACAATTGCTCATATTCTAAAAATTTCCCGAGGTGTTTCCAATATAATCAATAGTACTACTCATGATGATTCCTACTGCGATCATGAACGCAGTAGCCATGGAAGGAAATTACGCTGCTCATCTGGTGCTAACAACACTGCCTTTGCAACACAAGCAAAACATTAAAAAAAAAACACTGATGCCTGATCCCGCCACTCTAGAGAGAGAAAAAAAAAAGAGCAATCCACTTTCACCGTTCAACAAGCCGACTAGGCTAGGATTCCATTAACGTGTTTATAGCGTTTGCAGTATGAGTTTTCGTTACCTAAAGCTTAAAAAAGGGCAACTCTGTTTTGACTATGTGCAGTACAGTGGCGACTGCATTCTCAGCATCAGTAGGCTACGGTGGCTCCCTGTGCATTACGACGCTCCTTATGAACAAAATGAATTATTAATAATCTTGTTATTATATAGGGAGCTGCTTTCACTTTTTAAAGAAGGTGTCTCTAAGGGTGCACCATTTCTGTTTCCCCTTGACGCTTGTAGTATAGTAATAAAAAGCTAAGCAGGAACTACATAATTTAAGATGCAATAGAATATACAAGGGTGTTTAACACACACACACACACATATAGGCTATATATATACAATATATGTCTGCGTGTTGTATGTGTTTGATGCGAGTGGTTCAGAGCTAATATTCGGAACATGACGTGGTAAAATAAGCGCCACAGGAGCTAAGAGGGGAGGAACGTTAAAATTATGATTTTTGTTTGTAGGTAGATACAAACGGTGTTGAATGTCCTTGCAGCGGAAAAGAAATAAAATGCTCTCATTAATACTCAATGTACGTTACCCTCGTTTTCCGTGCGCGGATAAATGATTTAATGCTGTGAGCATGCACTGTACAGTAGCCTATGCCTATACTACAGGCTGGTGCAATGAAAACAATATGCATTATGTAAACTAGAATAGTTTTGACTACACACATCGACTGTTGTAGCCCATCTTGTAGCCATGGTATTGCTAGTCCTGATTATAATGACAGAATATAGAGAGTAGGCCTATATATATATAAAACAAATGAAGCTAGCGTGTTGATGGGTGTCTTGTGTCACATTTCATAAATATATAAATATATCAAAGTAGGCCTATATATATATATATATATATATATATATATATATATATATATATATAAAAACAAATGAAGCTAGCGTACTGGTGGGTAACTTGTGTTGCATTTCATACATATATCAAAAATGACTGAAAACGTAAAATAAATATGTGCTGTATAAGCAAGGTAATGACGATCACTAGTGGGTAAGCTTTGTAAGGATAGGCATACGCTACGTTAAGCCTTGGTGAAATCTGGTTAGGTCTAGGTTCTGTTTGTAAGCAAACTAAAAGATAACTATCCTGTATTTTTGGGTTGGTCGCTTGTACGTGTGTGTTTGGAAAAAGTGCTGTTTTGTGGATCGTGGTAAACTGGGAATACCTTAAGAGTTGCCCATTTCTCAAACAAAACGGCTACTAAACAAAAGAGACGTGTTTTGGTGTAAAAATCAACATATATTGCCGCAGTTTTAGATTTACACCTGATAATATCACCTGTTTCTTATCATTTGTATAAAGTATACCTGAATGGTACCTTCCAATCCTCCCATCCCGTTATATCAGCGATGCTCTTCCATGTGATACTGACCATTGTTATATCTTCGTAGGTGTGCAGTTCCGGGTCATATAGCCTAGCCACTCTTGTGGCCGCACAAATTCAGTTATTTTTTCAGTCTCCAAGACTGAAAAATTATGCTTTCTCCTAAGCATTTTCCTATGAGCTAACCCCACGTGTGTAGCAACAATGAGGTAGACGCTGGGATGGAGTGCCTCCACAGACGCGTCAGTTACCATGCGGTTAAGATTTCAATCGCTACACGGAGCGATTGACACTTACCACAAAAGCAGCCGAGCCAGTGGAAACGAGAGTGTACATCTTCATAATATGTTCTATTTTTGCCGTAAACGCAATCGCAACCGCAAGGGCGTTAAGAGAAGTCTACCCTAACCAGCAAAACCCCCCGAAGACCTCTGCCTCCAATTTACGCCACACTAGACCTATACTGCCCTAAAATGGAAGACTGTAGTATCTGCAAAAATACAAAACTGAGAAAAATGGTAGATACTCCCTTGCCTTACTACTGATTTTGCAGATACTTAAAATGGGACCCCCTAAATAAAGCACTGAAGAATCATTCTGAAACTGCAGTAACTTGTGTATAAGTTTTTCACGAACCTAACAGGTGGCACATCTCTCAATTTCGAAAGTTTTGCAGATACTGCAGTTTTCCATTTTAGGGCAGAATAGTCTTCAAGTTTATAAGCATTAAGAGATGACGATTTAACGGCTGGAAGTAATCTAGCTGGATCACTGTAGAATCAAGTCAGCTCATCACATTGCATAGATAATGCATTCACTATGACGATTGACACTCAAGGTAGCTTGGGGCGCTACATATATCTCGAGCCTTTTAAACAGTCATTGTTTTCTACGTGAAGATCTATAGGCCAAGCCCACTACCCTTTATCACATATAAATAAAATCCCACCTAACCACACACTCTCGAAAAACACTGAATTATTGAGTCAGTTTTTCTTACAAAGCCCCTGTAATCTTACAGTCGATAAATACCCAAATGGTTAAAAATAAAAAGTAACAATGTTGGGTACTTATCACACTGCGTGCAAAACCTTCATTCTTCATTATATGGTAACATTCCCTAGAAACGCCTGTAAGAGTTTTCCAAAAAGTGAAACATCATTACCTTTGATCTCGGCATTCGGAGAACAGGGCTTGTTGGAAACTGCTGAGCGCTTCAGAAACTAACGCAATGGGCAATAATTTGTTCCATGAAAACTGTGAGATCAGTTCATCGACAGAGAGAGAGAGAGAGAGAGAGAATGTGTATTTTTTACCTAGAGAAACAGAAAGTCTGCTTCTGCGCTCTTTTGAACCATCGTAACAAAAGTTAGCTAATTATTAAGAGCAATATTTGATTACCGTCGGCAGACTGCCAAAAAAAAAAAAAAAAAAAAAGTCTTCCCCCGCTTCGCCCCAGGATTTTTCAGGCTAGCATGAGAAGCCAGGAACTTTGGGGGAAAAAATGGGACTAAGCTAAATACAATATGCGAGAATAACATACCAAGAAACCAACAATCCTGTTCTCAAATGATAGACTATGAACAAATAATATTGCTCCGTGTCATCATAATTAAAATATAAAATCGTTTACAAGGACCAAAGCATTAAAAAGAGCCTGACAAAAGAAGTAACCTGCCACATATAGTAACCCGTCATGCCCACATGGCGACGAGGCCTCTTGGCTGTTTGAGGACCAAACAAAAGATGTTTGATCGCAAATATGCAACACAGGACCTCTGGCTTCCTGGTGCCATTCTGAAAGTCAGGGCGCTGCGTCTTTGGGCAACTGACAATATTGCAGAGCGAATGCGAATTGGACGCGCCGTCAGCATAGAAACCCCTTACAACACTCCCTGGCCCCCACCCCCAACCACGGGGTGAACAGTTTGGCCGCATCAACACAGAATATGAGCATACCTGAAAATAAAACAAATAATGGCCATGGATCCCATTTTACACATTAAACCTGATTTGTATATATTACATACTCCACAGGCAACCAGTTTAGGGGAATCAGGTCACACACAAATAACAGCCTGCTCTACAAAAATGCGCAACAGCTTTAAACTTAACGGATGACAACAGCAGAACAACGAATTCGTTATAATGTGCATGATCCACAACAACGGACTGACACCCGAAAAAAAATCTTGCATGAAAAGCACACGCCCCAAGCAATACAGAAGAACTGCGGGCTGCAAGACTTAAAATGAGGCGTACAGTAGGTCCCTTGAATTCAAAAGGTTAAGTAGTTTCACCCGCGACACTTAGACTGAGCACCATGGCAATCGCAGGCCAGCGACAAAACTCTCCGGCTTCTTGCCAACGCAAATCCTGAATAAACGCTACTCAAAGAAATGAGCTTGGGGGAGGGGGGGGGGAGATGGGATCTTTCCTATATAGTGACCCCCAGGGATTTTCGGGGGTCGTTATCTAGGACTACTATTTCTTGGGCGTCATTATCTTTATGTTACTTCGTCATTTTTTTGTGTTTTTAACGGTAATCCCAAACGGCCTTGTACTAAACACGCCGCAGAGGTGGATGCATACCGGGTTAAAACCCTTGGGGGTCATTATCTACGAAAAATGCAAAAAGATGTTTCCAAGGACATTCAACGAAAAAAAAATCCAACATTATTTTTTTTTTTCAATATACACAGATCGGCGGGATTAGCAGTTCCGTATACTTATCAGTTACAAATCAAAAGTTGAAATAGAGTGCGTCTAGTTCTAGACTGCTAGAATATATAACAATTACAAATAACATAACGAATACTGAATGGGTGAAAAGAACACATTCTAGGCCTAATCACGAAATGTGGCGTTCAAAAACAAATTTTAATAAAGACGGATTTCGCTAAAAGAGGTAATGATTCACAAGACTAGACGACTGTCACAGTTTCCATAGGTTAATGGGTTAATTACCTACTTATTTAATGATATAGATTCAGCATTTAATAACCAACGCAGCCAAACTGATAATGATCAAATCCCAGCGGGATACGGGGTTACGGCCATCCTTATTACGATTTACTAAATAATTAAGCAAGAACTGAATATAAAATGTTCCGACTGAGTACGATACGTAAAAAATCAAACGTGTAAAAGACCTCTCATGGAAATAGCCTACTCCACAGATATCATAAATAAACGTCGTCTGCGGAACAATTAGTGATTAATGGCGCCAAGACGCAACAAAGATATCGGAAGACGCGCCTTGGAATGCAGAGCACACACACTATTCAATAGGTTGCCCCAAAGAACCAAAATGATGTGAAAACGAAGTAGACCTTCAAGAGGAGGAGAAAGATCAATTCCAAAACAGGATACAATACTTAAGAAAACTATAAACTGACTAATAAGTGGGACGGGGAGGAAGGACGAACAGGGGCCATCGTGCGAAGGGCCTCCAAAAATAAACAAGTGTGAAGTAATATGTAAAAGATACTGCTGTGACCTTTGACATTCGCTCTTAAGAGAATTAAACCTTTATTTCTAAGTAACGGGGCCTTGCATGTGACATATAGTGGGCTAACCTTGAACAGTTAATAAACAACTAAAATTGGTAATGCATTTTCCCTTTTTACGCAAACGCCCAGCCTGAAGGGAAAAAAGAATTAACACAAATATGCCATGCAAACCCACGAAGGAAACCAAACCCGCCCCGTGGAAAATGCTGATGATATGATTCAAGAAAAAAAGGCCTCCCACTTTGGTATTTTGGAATATTAAGCAACACAAACGGGATTTCCATGATAGTCGATTTCCATATAAAAATTGAGAGAGCTTTGTGGTATGACTAAGTTGGCCAAGGAGAGGACTTAAAAAAAAAAAAAGCAGCGGCCGAAATAGCGTCAGCAGATGGAACAACATTAACCCCTCTACTCTGAGGTGGATTTGTTCAAACTGCCAAAATAATTTTGGCTTCATTTAACATCAGTGAAACAAAATACGTACTAACTTGAAATAATGATGGCTTAAAAATTTCCCATACGACAGGCTATGGATCTGATATGTCTGCTCTTGACGAAGTATTCAGTAACACTGATGCATAACAACTGAAGCATATCAATTAGGAACTTCAAAGCACGTCATTTCTAAGAAAAAAATCAAATGCACACCCCGGCTTTACACCTTGTAATTGCTACGAACATCATCCCGCACCACCCCTGGGACAACAGATAGCGTCAGCTGGGCTCCGGTGAGCACTAAAAGAGCGGGAAGACCCAGACCTACTTGGATGAGAAAGGGGGGGGGAGGGGAGGGGACGAAGGAGTGGAGATATGCAGAGGATGAAGTACACGAAAGACTTGAGTGGCGGAATTTCAAAAGCCGCCTTTGAGTCACACGGTACTGGAGGTGGTGATGGTAGTGTTATTGAGAAACTGCTTATCGACGCTTTCAAAACATTCATACGAAACAATGATCGGCCTTCCCGCAGTTTTTCATAAACTCCTTCTTCGTGCCATGTTTGAAATTCATTGCATCTGTAAAATTTCCGTTCAATTTACGGTATCGGTACCAAAGAGAATTAAATGTGGAGCGACGTTCCTATATTTCTACTAGTACTATCAAGTAGTGAACGTCTAACAATTCCAGTTTTTTTTTTTTAACCTATTTCTGTTATTATTTTATTTCAGACCCTAATTTGCTCCAGTACTCCGCAACAATTAGCCCCTCTTCTAGTCTGGCCTTTAAGGAATACACAAAACGTAACTTTTCCCTTAGTTTAATTCTTGCTCACCCACATTTTCATTTGTTTCTTTCCTACTAGATGTCTGGGGTGCCATCAATGTTATAAAAGTTTAAAGTTTTCCGCTACCGTCTACGATTATTGGTGAGAATACACTAATAGACCTAATCTAATAAAGCGAGCTGCAACACTCTTCTCTTCAGGTGGATGGGACTCTGCTGAACGAGTTGAAGCTCTTAACTATTTTTAGTGTGACTTTTGACTCACATCTTACTTTTGAGAAACATCTACGGAAAGAGTCGGCAACCTGTTTTAGGTCATTTGTCTTTCCCTTACTAGAATTCTGTTCTCCAGTGTGGTTGTCTGGTTCTGCCATAGCTTATCTCTTTTGGATAAAGTTGTTCGTGGTGGTAGGTCTCTGTTTCCTAATATTAGCAGTTATGACTTGAACCATCGACGGTTGGTCTTTTGTTTATCAGTTTTTCGTAGTTGTATTTTAACAAAGAACTTTCACATTCACAACTGATCCCTGATACCCTTTTTTCCTCCCGAGAGCTACCTGCTTGCTAAAATGATTCACAGTTTTTACTTTCGGTATATTATCCCTACCTGTATCTGCCACTGGTTTCACTTATTATTCAATGTTTCTTGTACTAACAAGATATTTTGTCACCCGTTATAGTTACTCTTTGCCTTAACAGCTTCATTAATTGGAATGTTTCTATTCAAAGGCCATTACCAAATAAAATCGTTCGTTGTGAACGAACAAATCACCATTAGCCTATACTCTTAAAATCTCATGCTCTCACGCAACCCTTTCTTGAAAATTATAGCGTTACTAATATATATATATATATATATATATATATATATATATATATATATATATATATATATATATATATATATATATATCCTATATGTGTGTGTGTTATATATATATATGTGTGTGTGTGTGTGTATATATATCAAGGAACCTTAATTTATTCTGTAAATTAATGACTTACTATTGTACTTAATTTCAAAGTGACTTCATTCATGCCTTCTACTGTCTCTGGCTTAACGACCAACGATTCCCAGTTTAACATTCTTAACTCTGATTGCTAGTCCTATAAATTCAACGATATTTTTTAACGAGATTTTGGGGATTGGTTAGCTTTTTTTTTTATTCTTGATTCATCTTCGTACTTCTGGCAAGACCTATGTCGATGTGCAGACCCTGGCAAAGTATATGCTTTGTCTATTTTGAATGTACGATCCTTGAACCTGCGGTCTTTCCCATGTGCATGAAAGTTCTCCAGTACATTAGTCCGGCTTACGTCCAATTTCTGGCGTCTGAAATTGCCATTACGAGGTATCTGTCTTAGATACGGTAACACGTATACACATATTTACCTTTACGAATTCCTATATTCCAGCTTATCTGTGGTGAGCATTTTATGATGTAATACGGGTACACGGCGCTGGATACGTATCCATTTGTACTAAACCTACAAACACGTCTAACGTTCATAAACGTGACTCTTGTTACTAAACCGTCAGGGTTTTAAACATTCATATTGCTTTCTCCCACCACACACACACACACACACACACACACACACACACACACACACACAACAAAAATATATATATATATATATATATATATATATATATATATATATATATATATATATATATATATATATATATATATATATCCCACGATATGTTTATATAAACACAGTATATATATGTATATGTATATAATATAATATATGTATATACATATATATATATCTTCAGCCTTATTTTCATACCACCTGCCCACATTAACGTTTTGAGACCTAATCAGGAATAAGTTGCCAATCAGGAATAAGTTGCAAACATCCTGGTTGTAGTACCAGTGCTCCAATCACCCTTGTCTAAGAAACTAGGCCTAATCCAGTCATACTTGAAACGCTACCAATGCACAGATCAGGGAGGTTTAAAATCATAATGCAGGCTGTCTAAGCCTTAACAATGAGCAACCTACAATCCGCAGAAACATGGCAGCCAGGCATTGAAATACGGAACAAAAGGTAAATAGCAGCCTCAAGAAATATTCAAGTTACTAATTTACCGAGAGATTAAAAAGAACACGCAACCGCCGTGACAATAACAAAAGCAATTACATCCCGAGGATTTTAGAACTGTCGAATCCATTCAGGTATGAAGAACGTAAATGCTACTGTTAGCCAAACTTTTCGACACGAGAAAATTGCTATACCAGATGCGCTGCTAATCACTGAGGCATGATTAAAAATATACTTCGTGTTTTTGCCGGACAAGGAAAGAAAAATCCTTCCCTATCCGACCACTGATTTCGAAGATCTATCCTAAAAACTGTGGACGCCATTCAAATCGAAATCCGGGAGACGAGCAAAAAAACCACAGAGCATCACCAGAACTGATGAACTGAAACGAGCCCCACCCATCAAAAAAAAAAAAAGTTACAAATGGAGGAGGATTCATTGTAACTGCTGAAACAATGAAGTCACCTCTTTTCCAGATACACAAACAATGAAAAGACAGTCAAAGCTATGAAACACGAATATAAACACTGGAAAAGGTCACAAAATGCTAAAAATTTAGCCTGTTCACAAAGAATAATAACATAGGCCTTCTTGGAACACTCGACGAATCGCTCACTCGGCGTTTTATGTTACATGTACGCCAAGCGACATAACAGATAACAAGAACGTTAACAAGCCCTTACTACGAAAAAAAAAACATAAATCGATAAATATTGGGTCGCTAGGCCTAAGCGCTCATCACTGGGGGCAACCATTTGCCATTCACCAAATAGGAAACTAAAAATGTTAGGATTAGATTGGGTCAGTATCTGAATTAAATAACTTTCTACTGAAATCTGGTCTCTACTCTACGACCCCACACTGGCCTACTCCAGCGGCTGGCTACCTGATAAAAGTGAAAGGGGTCCCTTGCAAGTTGTGTGTCGGGAACCTGATAAATGCTTAATATTAAGACGATTCTTAATATTATCAAGAGAGGGCATCAGGAATAGTATGAGGCTAAGCCCGAATGAGTTTTTGATGACCTGTCCCTATGTGCTTTCACACTTCCTTTGTTCCTTCTCTGCCTCATCAAAGTTCATAGACGGAGGAAACTTATTTTGTGCAACCAAAGGACACAAGTCATATTTTTTTATTATTATTATTTCCATATCAGCTCACGAGGAGTTATAAAAAAAAAGGTCTCTTATGATCTTGATCTCGCAATGTGATCTAGTGTGTCAGGAAGGAAGGACGGACACACACACTCTCTCTCTCTCTCTCTCTCTCTCTCTCTCTCTCTCTCTCTCTCTCTCTCTCTCTCTCCTTCGACACCAATCGCAATTTTTTATTATTATTTCCATATCAGTTCCCCAGGAGTGATAAATAAAAAGGTCAGTGATGATCTGGCAATGTGATCTAGAGAGTCAGGAAGGAAGGACACACACACATACTCACTCACTCACTCTCTCTCTCTCTCTCTCTCTCCTCCGGTCATCAGAAACTTGCCTGACAACACCCTAAGGAGACCCCAATCGTAATTCCTTCCTTATTTCCATATCAGTTCCCGAGGAGTTATACAAAAATGGGTCTGTGATGATTCTCGCAATGTGATCTAGAGAGTAAGGAAGGACACACTCACTCTCTCCCTCTCTCTCTCTCTCTCTCTCTCTCTCTCTCTCTCTCTCTCTCTCTCTCTCTCTCTCCGGTCATCAGAAACTTGCCTGACAACTTCACGACAGCAAGTGTCACCACAGAAACTTCGGGTCACCACAGTCTGGCATATTTCTTGAAAACGTCATGAACGAAAAACACGAGCAAAAAAACTATCTTGTTTTCCTGCAAAACTCCGATGTTGACATCCAGCAAGTTTGACGTCTCCCCCACCACCACCACCCTCACCCACCCAAAACACCGCCCCTCCCCTTTCAACCATCGCTCCTACTCAAGAGAGAGAGAGAGAGAGAGAGAGAGAGACGTTTAGTAAACAAACGCTTAATACTGCACAAACACTGGGGGAAAAGTTCTCTAAAGTTGATACTTACCACAAACAGCAGGTTGAAAATGAAGAGAAGATATTTTATACATTTCATCCCCGTGTCCAAAGCCATAGCAGCACCTTTTGTTACGCTTCCGCACAGACCTTGCGTGAACACTGGTCGAGACTCGACTGAAGCATCAAAAAATAAAATGAGCGACACAGGAGTGCGGCGGAACAATACGCAGGTAAATGAATATCTTTCGTTGCTGGTACGTTTCTGCGTTCACCAACTCTCATCAAATGCCTTAAAAACGGTTCGTGGGATCTTTTTCAACTATACTGGATGAAGATATGTGGTTTTGGCGAGTTTCGGCGTTGTTGACCTCCTGCGGAACTAGTTTCTCGCGCGGAGGCATAGGATCTGACGGAATCTGCTGCAGACAGGTACTTCAAGCCTCAAGGAAGGTTACAATGATGATGGCATCCATGCCCGTCGCAGCAACGGTTCTCCGTTATCTCCTGCATTTTTACAACTTGCATTCTTGATTGGAAATCCTATGTCTTGCCTTAGCTGACAAACGTTCATCGTAACATAACAAACCTTATCTGCAAGATTTGTTTGCCGTGTTAAACATGCAACTTGATCTAGTTAAACCAAGTTTAAAACATGTGTAAAAACTGCGATAATAGTGAATGTTCATCATAAATAACTGCGTAGATGCACGTAATATACCATGAAAAGCTTATATTTTGCTTTAATGCCTATTCAACTGAAACAAACGAAGGTACAAAATAATCTTTTCCAGGTGTATTCACGTAGACTTCCAACGGTTTCATCGTTCAATTTTCCCCTCAAATTTCCTTTAAACAACGCTTGAAAAGCAACGCCATGTAAAGTATGAAATAACAATAATATCTACGTCGTTCAAAATGCCTTTAGTAGATATATAATCAAGTGAAACCCACAAGACTGCGACGTACCGGTCACGCTCAAGAAAGAACCGGCATACATAGGCCTACTTTTTGCACGTGAAGATATGGATGGGTCCTGGTTAAGATAATACCAGATGCATGAGTTACGTAGTAGAATACTGTTGCAACTACAGTGTGTAACCTCTGCATTTTTGTGATAAGACAGTTTGGTGTGTTTTTGTCTTCAAAATTCGAAGACATTTATAGAAAATATTAAATAGAAATACAAAAGCAGTAGCGTTACCTACTGGAATTACTATTATTGTTATTGATGATTGTAGGGGGACAAGACCCATTAAGTGAAATTTGTGTTCCTATTTTCTTGTTGTTAGACACGCAGTTTTACGTATGATCAGCTTACAAAATATTGCTCTTCTAATTTAGCTTCTGCTATCATCTCTGAAGACGGTAGACAATATTCTGTAAACTGTCCTTATGTAAAGAAAAAAAATGCGTCTAGCAATAAGAAACTAGGAGCCCAAATTTCACTGAATGGCCCCTTTTCTTATTTTTATCTGGAAATTGTATGTTCGTCGAAATGTTATCATTATATTATTATGGTTCGAAACAAGGAGAGAATTCAGAATTTGTTTAAGAACTCTCATTTATCTTAACTTTCACTCTCGAGTTAATCTTACGTCTGTATTCAGCGTTTTAAGTGTTTCATTCTGCGACTTAAATTTTCATTATTTGGGATGGAATTCGCATAGTTAGCCACCTGGGTTTTCATTTAGTACAGTTATTGAGTTGAACTGAATTGAATATAGAATTTAGGCTAAAGGCCAAACACTGGGGCCCACGAGGTCATTCAACGCTGAAACGGAGATCGACGATAAAAGTTTTGAAAGGTGTAACAAGAGGAAAACCTCGCAGTTGCACTATGAATCAGTTGTTATTGGGATAGGGTGGAAAGGAGGTACAGTAAAAGTAACGAAAGGGGGTTGCAGCTAGGGGTCGGAGGCACGCTGCAAAGAGTTTAAGTAATGCCTACAGTGCACTGCAAGAGGTGCACTGGTGGCACTGGCCCCCAACGGGGATTTAGTACAGTTATCAATTTTCATTTGGTATTCACTCAACTTTCTTGATCCTCCTGGTGATGGCACAAAGAGCAGCGCAGATTCGCACCATCGGCTAAATGAGTAGACGTGTTCAGAGACGAACGGATGTTGCTGGGCAAGAGTCACGAGATCCTCCCCGTTCTCCCGAAAAGAAGCAACTTCACTGCAATAGAATAGGTGTAGAATTTAGGCCAAAGGCGCCAAGCGCTGAGACCTATGAGGCTATTCAGCGCTGAAAGGGGAAACTAAGAGTAAAAAAGGTTTGAAAATTGTAACAGGAGGAAAACCTCAAAGCAGTTGCATTATGAATCAATTGTTAGGAGAGGGTGGAAAGTAATGGAAGAGATTGTGAACGGAGGTACAGTAAAATTAATGAAAAGAGTTGCAGTTAGGGGCCGAAGGGACGCTTCAGAGACACTTAAGTAATGCCTACAGTGCACCGCATCAGGTGTACTGAAGACACTACCCACCTGCGGGGAACTGCATTGTAATGAAGGGAAGTTGAACACATATCGAATGCTGGCCTTCCTTAGTGCCCTTTTGTAAACGCCCCACCTTGGGGGGCAGTGCTGCCAGTGCACCTCATACGGTGCAATGTAGGCGTTACTTAAGGTTCTTTGCAGCGCGCCTTCGGCTCCTAGCTGCAACCCCTTGCGTTCCATTTACCGTACCTCCTTTCATATTCTCTTTCTTCCATCTTACTTTCCACCCTCTCCTAATAACAACTGATTCATAGTGCATCTGATAGGTTTTCCTCCTGTTACACCTTTCAAACCTTTTACTGTCAATTTCCGTTACAGCGCTGAATGACCTCATAGGCCCAGTGCCTGGCCTTTGGCCTAAATTCTATATTTAATTCCCTTGTAAACGCAGACTTAACCGAAGGACAGCCGGCAAAGTCAACCGTGCAACAGCCCCGAGAGAATGAAATGTTTTGGAACACAGAATTTACAGTTCGCAGCGACCATTAAGCTCGTAATTGAAAGAGCAAATTATGTCGTCCCAATTATGCAAATGTGGCTTTTCCAAATATTGCGATACAAATAGTGTGAGGATTATAATAAGCTGCGAATATATAAACAACAAATAAAAGTATAAATTATTTTGAAAGAGCTCGCTTCGCGCCTGAAGATCTCAGGCGTGGCTTCGGCAAAAAGAGATCTGGCGACTGATTTGGTCTGTTCATGCAATCTGGGGTTGCAACGACGCTGTCATGAACTTCTGTGTGCGTGCATTTATGCACAAATATCTGAACAGCTGTCCATTCAGCAACGAAGATGAAACGCGTCTCTATCTGCCGAGAGCAACCAGATTCTCTGGACAGCAGAAACACCAATATGCAGTAAATGTTTTGCCTCGCTGTCGAACTTCTCCAAAGTTCCAGAGGTCCTTCTTGATTCCTCGCACCGTTGGACTGTGGAACAGCCTCCCTTCAGAGGATGTCGTGCAAATAGAACTTCAGAAGTTCAAGCGGAAATGCAATGCATTGCTACCCTAGTACTATTTTTCTTGTATTTTGATACATTTTTATCTATTTATCTATTTATTAATTCATTTTTTCTTTTTTATTAAGTGGTATTCCTGCTTTCTGTATTTCCCTTCACCTCTTCTTACTTCTTAATGAACACCATATTCTTTGGAAGCTTGAATTTCAAGTCAGTGGCCCCTTTGGTGGGCTTGTTTCAAAGAATAGGTTTCACCTACTGAATAATAATAATAATAATAATAATAATAATAATAATAATAATAATAATAATAATAATAATAATAATAAAATATGACAGAAAGTCATGAAAAAACGGAAGACTGGGGTTGCCAGCAACGATAGAGGTGTTTTAAAGAACGACAACCCACACTGCTGCAAAAGTCAACGTACGGAGCGTGACTGTCGAAATTTTTCGAACTGTGAAAACATAAAGCAGTAAATATGGATCATAAAAGGATTTATCATTACAGTTATGCATTATGTCTTATTAAACCCGAGATCGCATTGATATCAATGGAGTCGAGGAGCCAGATTTGCCTCTGTGATCACAGCCAGCCTCAGAATCTTTCCCAGATAGTGACCCCAAAGGTTTTAACCCGGTATATTTAGTACGAGCCCGTTGGAGGTTACCGTAAAAACACAAACAAAAGACTGTAAATATCATAAAGATAATGACCCCCAAGAAATATTTGTCCTAGATATCGACCACCGAAAATCCTTTGGGGTCACTTTCTAGGAAAGATCCCAGACGTCCGCATTTGTTCTTGAACAGTGCATGGCTCAAGAAATGATGACAGCTGCGACTCTGCTCGGGGATATTTCTTGAAAAATCTAGTCCAAGAGACCCTGTCATTTGTTTATTTGCCTATTTTTGGAAGGGCCGACAGCAGGGGAAATGCTGAAACTCTTATTAATAATACGTCCAGAGAAAAGGTATTCATTCTCGGGATCCTGATATCAGGTTCCTGGTTCCTGGTTCCTGAACGTTCACTGTACAGACAGATTTGAGGGCACACTATCTCTGTTCGTGTTAGGTGTAAAGCTATATACCTGGACACAGTTTTATTATATAGCTTTTCTCTCTCATACTGCTATCACATTATTTATACTGACACTGAACGCCCTTGTTATTTACAATTTTAAACGTCTATAGCTTTACTTCTTTTAATGGTACAGCACATCAGACTATTTTAATCCTCGACAAGCACCCTTTTCTTCAATAAGAACCCCAGAAGGTTAGGGATGTTCCTAAATTACATTTTACCGATTATTGCCAATAATCAAGGGACGAGGCAGCTGCGAAGGTCTTCTTCTTCTTCTTCTTCTTCTTCTTCTTCTTCTTCTTCTTCTTCTTCTTCTCGGAAGAAACGCCCGTCTTCTTCTTAAGGGAGGGAGGATTGCGCAAATGCAGGCAAACGAACCGATTTCTTTCATGCAAGGGAATGCCGACAAATCTATAACAGACAGAGATTTTGTTAATCCATTCTAATCCTCCTGAAAAGGAATAGAAATGACAAACACCTGACGCATGTAAGGGAAAAACAATCTGAAACATAATGATTAGCATTTTGTCAATGAAATTCCACAGCTATACACAAGTAAAATACGGCGAAGTTTCTTCGGTGCAATCGAGTTTTCTGTACGGCGTATAATCAAGGCCACCGAAAATAGGTCTATCTTCAGGTGGTCTCGGTGTAATACTGTATGAGACGCCGCCCATGAAACTTTAACCACTGCCCGGTGGTGGCCTGTCCTATATCGTTGCCAGACGCACGATTATGGCTAACTTTAACCTTAAATAAAATCAAAACTACTAAGGCTAGAGGGCTGCAGTTTGGTATATTTGATGATTGGAGGATGGATGATTAGCATACCAATTTGCAGCCCTCTAGCCTCATTAGTTTTTAAGCTCTGAGGGCGGACGGACAGACAAAGCCGGCACAATAGTTTTCTTTCACAGAAAACTAAAAGCAGGCTTTTGGAAAGAAACGCCTTAATGTAAAGGTGAAACTGACATTTTGCTGCCAATGTTTTTTTTTTTTTGCATGATTGTAGATTCCCGAAGAGATTTCCGGAAATGTGGATTCGAACACAAACGCTCAGAGTTCGATGAATGGGCACCGAGACGAGACTTTGACGAACTGGAACGATAGACGAGACTTTGACGAACTGGAACGATTGAACGAGGGCATTTCACGTAGTTCCCAAAAGTGACAGGAGCATTTTGGAATATTTGGAATGCTTGGAATGTTTCTGCCAGCTACTTTCACACACTATTCATGCCCAGAGAAACAAAAATTATGAATGTCATGAAAAGAAAGTCAGTCTCAGTTCCAGGAGCAGTGCTTCTCAGGTTTTTTGGCCTATGCACCCTTTCACCATATGTCTGAATGTCATCCCCCCACCCCGCCCCCTTTCCAAAATTGCCTGCCTCAAAAGCTGCATTCCATAATATGCAACAAAATACTAGCAGAAACACACAAGCTAGCGAAGAGAAAGCCCAGCGTGGCCTCTTAGTAGTGCGGACGATGCACGCTGCGTTTTGTGTGGTCCTAGAGCCAGTTTGGGCCTGCCAATCCGTGGTCACAATTCCCCTCCCGAAACTGAAATTCCCCCCTAGGGGGGTAATTTCCTCCTGCATGAGAACCACTGGACCTTAGCAGCTCTTACCCAAGTTACGATAACCATTACCAGTTCCTAATCACAAACTATACTTAAATGACCAAATCACACAAAGTCAGTTTGAAGTTCTGGGTATAAACAGCGGCTTTCATGTTTCTCTGATGGAAGATAATACTAATCCGAACGAGTATTATAGGATTATGTGCGGCATAAATTACCGCAATTTCCAAAAGAGGAAAACCTGGAAAGTCGTCTCTTTGAAGATAATTGAAAAATTTACAGGACGCCAAAAATTACCATTGTTTCCATTCTCGGTCTCTTCCTTCCAGTAAGCTTTCCTCACTTCCTTCCGGAGAAAGGTTTGACGTTTGGAAAAAACAGTGGAAAATGTAAAGAAGCCTTCGTTGAAGATCAAGTTAATACTACAAATAGGGAACACTTATGATGACATTGTCGAGGAAACTGGGAGAATTCCGTACGACTAAGAAGAAAATACTCATTCGAAAGGGGTGCCATTTGGACAGATTGACTCAGCAGCAACTTTCAACAGGAAGGTGTCAGCTGGAGCCAAGAACACTGTCAGTTTTAATGAAGGTTTGTTAAATTCAGTTTGATCTTTACCTCTCTAACCTCGTCAATTTATATATCTCTGCCATTGCTATCATTTACATCGACCAACTCTCTGAAACACTCACTCTACTGACGCAGGTCTCTGTTCTCCTCAGACAGCACCTACATCTCTCCATTTGCATCTTTCATTCTCAGAAAAAAGTTGATAATTTTCTTTTTTCCTTTCTTGCTGCCTTGAATTACCAAAGATACAACTTCTTCTCCAGTGAGTATAATCATTAAAATTCACAGTTATATCTTTCGTAGGGGAAACCTTATTTGTACTCTTGTATGCAGCTAGACTGTGGGAAAGCTGGGATAACGAGGCGTCTGTTTCTTAAATGACTTATCCTCTGTTTTTTGCAATTATGAAGTGTCATCTCCAGAATCTGTCATTATTATTATTATTATTATTATTATTATTATTATTATTATTATTATTATTATTATTATTATTATTATTATTATTATTATTATTATATACATACTGTATATATAATGCGTGCGTGTGTGAGTGTTTGCGAGTGCTTGTGTGCCAGTGTGTGTGTGTGTGTGTGTGTGTGTGCATATGAGTTCAGAGAAATGGTGAAAGAAAAATTATTATTGTACAACAGCCTGCAAAGGTTCAAAAAGAAACACCCACACTAACTGTAACGTCTTCGTCTGAATGTACCCACTAACTCAAAGTGGAACCAGGCTTTTCTTCTCAGCTAATGTTTTTCACCTTCTTCATTCTTAATGTCACGAAGAGAATTCCATTTCCTTCTGGGTGTTATTCACCTCCAGACGAAGGAATCTTCATGAATTTGAGTTGGTGCCAAGAACTCAGGGAGCTGGAAATGCTATAGACTTGACAGTAATAATATTGGCACTCTCGCAATGGCTGTCATCTGTGGTCGCTCCAGCCTTCCTCACTATTCAGCAACATTTGGCTTTCGTGCTTCGAGGATTTCTCTCTCTCTCTCTCTCTCTCTCTCTCTCTCTCTCTCTCTCTCTCTCTCTCTCTCTCTCTCTCTCTCTCTCTCCGTTTTTTTTCTGTTCATTTACTTCTACACTTTTTCTTTCTGCGTATGCATCATATATGTCTATTATTTGTAAATTAGGTGATTGGCAATCAGTAACTTCAGGCCCGTAGGGGGTTAGTACCGTCAGTGCACCTCATGCGGTGCACCGTAGGCATTACTCAAGGTTCTTTGAAGCGTGCCTTCGGGCCTTAGCTGCAACACTTTTCATTCCTTTTGCTGTACCTCCTTTCATATTCTCTTTCTTCCATCTTACTCTCCACCCTCTCCTAACAATTGAGCCATAGTGCAACTGCTTTGAGGTTTTCCTTCTGTTACACCTTTCGAACCTTTTACTGCTAATATCCATTTCAGCGCTGAATGATCTCATAGGTCCCATTGCTTGGTCTAAATTCTATATTCAATTCAGTTCAGTTCTTTTCAGTAAACTATGCTGTAGGTTGGTTTATAGGGAGTGGAATCGCTATTTCAGTAATATTTATATCCGAATAATTTTGCATAGGATACCCATAGGCTTTCCCATAGGATGCCTGTTTTGGCAAAATCGCCTGTGATTTGTATCTAATCTTTAAAACTGGGGACTTTTCAGTCAGATTCATGGCGAGCAATGAAATGCCCTTTGGGTTTTTAGAGGGAGAGTGTAGTTGGATTGACGAAGACATTTAGGATGGACGGTACCTGGTACCTGGTTCCTAGTTCCACAGTGCTCACTCCACAATCACAGTTCCGTGCACAGTACTAGAATAGTTAGGATTAGAACTTCACAGCTTGAAACGGATTTCCTAGTTTTTACTTTCGGCTTATTATCCCTTTTATATGTCACTGGTTTCACGTTGTTTTGTTTATACCCCTTGCAGGATTTTATCATGAGTTGCCTTTATAGTTACTTTCCTTTGAACTTCCGTTTATTTCTGTTCAAGGGTCATTTTCCTTTCCAGTATGTAAATCCTAATATAATTCTTCACAATTGTACTGTTGCCATCTCATGCCCTTGTCCAACTACTCCCTGAGAACTATAGTGTTACTGCTTTGGTTAATTTTTATTACTATAAATTAGCATGTTATAATAGCCAATAAATTCTTACTGACACAACACGTTACCACTTTACTTTCACCTTCCTTTAACACTTTACTGTTACTGAAGTAATTTTGTGTCTCTAGCTTTAACAACGAACGCCTCCCCAGGCTAAAACACCTCTTCACATTTATTACTTGTCTTATGTATTCTTCCAGTTTTTTGTTATGAGCTTTTATGGCCTCTGAGGTTGTGTCCTGATCCTTCGTTTTCTGTAATCCCTTACATGAATTTAAATCTTCACTGTCCTTGTGTCTGCAGAGTCACATACCTCATGTTTGCAGTTTCCCTGATCTTTCATTTTCTGTGATCCCTTACTTGAGATTGAATCTCCACTGTCCTATTCTTTGCTTCTATCAGGTCCAACACATCGACCTTGGCCTTCATTATAGTGTCAGCTTAATCATAACAGGTTTGAAGTTTAAGGTGCTTATGATTAAGGAGTTTAGAAGAGCAAATATAACGTTTTATAGAGACACAAGTGAATCTCATTGCCAATTGAATTCGTGTCAGATTTGCTTAAGAAAGCTCCCTCAATTTTATTTCAGAGTAAGAAAATTTGAATCTTTCTTAGATAGTGACCCCCAAAGGTTTTAACCTATGTCCACCTTTGTGGCGTGTTTAGCACAAGCCCACTGGGGATTACCGTAAAAACATAAACAAAAGCCTGTAAATGTCATAAAGACAGTAAAAAGTAAGTATACCTTAGTTTTACCAGACCACTGAGCTGATTAACAGCTCTCCTAGGGCTGGCCCGAAGGATTAGACTTATTTTACGTGGCTAAGAACCATTTGGTTACTTAGCAACGGGACCTACAGCTTATTGTGGAATCCAATGACCCCCAAGACACATTAGTCCTAGATAACAACTCCCGAAAACCCTTGGGGGTCACGATCTAGGACAGATCCGAAGGTTTCCTCTATCTTTAAGAAAACGGAAAGATGAGCACCGGAAATGATAAAGACGACAATCTTACGAAAATTATGACATAATAATAAAGCAAACATCAACTTATTGTGTTGATTCTCCCACGGTGGTCACTATCTAGGAAAGATCAGAAAATTTCGTCTGTCTTTAAGAAAACGGAATTTAAGCACCGGAAGATGATAAAGACGATAACATTACGAAAATATGACACAACAACAACACAAACGCCCGCTTATTGTGTTGTTTCTCCCTTCGAGTCAGTTTCCACCCACGGGAGTGAGGAGAGACCGCCCCGCGTAGGGTGGAAGCGCCCGTCGAAACACCACTTTGGCGATTTAAATTTCGTGGTTCCTCCCGACATTGACTCCGTGAGTGCTTTATATTAATTCTGTCTTTTCACTTTGCTAAATCCCCGTCATTATGATTTCTGTCATTATGACAATCTCATCATGTCTTAGATTGAGGTCCACGTGGCCAAAGTTGCTTTTTTATGCATGGCTGCCGTGCTTGGACTGGGGCATTCATGCCCCGATGCCCCAAAGGGGAAGCCTGTTCTTACGAGGCCTTACATTAATACCCCGATCATTGCTGTGGGGGGTATTTTGTTGCTGTGAGAGAAGACGAACGAATTAGGCTAAGCATTCGATACCCCAAAGCTGCCCACCCCTTATATGAGGTCAGGCCAGTGCCTTCAGTGCGCCTCACGTGGTACACCGTAGGCATTGGGGGTACTAAAGGTTCTGGTCAAACTTCACTCTAGTTACGTGACCTGATTCCCGCCGACCGGGACAGGTTACGGCATTTTTCGGGGGGGGGGGTCTTCGCCCCCTGGCCAGGTCAGGGCATGCTGCCCGAAGTTAGGTTAGGTAGGTCAGGTCTGGTTAGGTCAGGATCTGGCATTCTAGGGAAGGTTAGCTTACCTTTCCCAAAATGCCTTGTCCTGACCTGACCTCCCTAACCTAACCTAGGGCACTGTACCCTGACATGGCTATGGGGGGTTGGGGGCATTTTTCCCCCCTGGGGATGATGTTCGTTACCGGTCCGAACATCCCAATTCGGTCGTTATAAATGCACTTTGAAGGGACATTCGACCCCCCCAGGGGCTAGTACTGAACGGTGAAATACATTTGACTCCCCAGGGGCTAGTACTGAATGGTGAAATACATTTAACCCCCCCAGGGGCTAGTACTGAACACAGCGAAACAGTGCACAGTAGTTGAGTCACTGTTTAGCACTAGCCCTCATGTGGCATTGGCGTTCGGCCCGAAAACGAACTTTTAACCCACCCTGGAACCCCCCCCCCCCAGAGTGCTAGCCTACTGAATATCCCTGCTCTGTGTACGACTCTTTACCTCCATTCCATTTCCTTTCTTCTGTCATGCTGTCCAGCCTCTCTATCTCTGGCCTATGCCAAATTTTCATGAGTCCTCTTCAGCCCATAAATTTGTCTAATGGGGTCCCTGGTGAGCTAGTAATAGCCTAAGTAGGACGGGTAATGTGGCGTAGCCTAGTCGCAGCGCCAGCTACTGTTGTAGGTGTTGGGACCCATTGTAGTTTGGGGGTGGGGGGGTGTCATTCAGTCTGACCTAGGCCACCCCTTACCTGCCGTAGGCATGTCAGAGAAAATGTGACCTAATCTGACTTATCTCCACCTAACCTTACCAAGGATGTTGTTTCCTTGCCTGGTTAGGAAGGGGAATTTGCCCCCTTCCCCCTCCCAAACTCCCCTTAGTAAGCCAACGTCTCCATCTGCTTGGACTAGTTTTTGACTAAAAGTTTTTGTGGTAAATTGCAACTTTAATACCACCCTCACTCACTTGAACGTTGTGTTCAGCCAAATACCAGCCTCATGGGCATGAATGTAGTGACTCAACGATGGTATACTTGTTCCTACATAAATACCTACATAAATAGCTTATAATAGCCATTCAAACTTATTGACAAGGTAGTCAACTACGGGCAGGCAAGGGGAAGCCCTGCCCGCCTATCGGTCTGCACTCCACTTTGCTTCCCGCGGCCGTCAAGTCCAGATGTCTGTTACGAGTCTTCCCGACTTTTGCTGTTCGAACTTTTGTTAATTAAATTTGGGGATTCCTTTTTTTTTTTTTTTTTGTAGAGTATGTGTGTATTGCAGTTTTTTAAACCCATTGGCCCAATATTATTATTATTGTTATATTATTCAGACGATGAACCCTATCCATATGGAGCAAGCCCATCAAAGGCGCCATTGACTTGGAATCCAAGCTTCCAAAGAGCATGGTGTTCAGTACCACCTACTCCAGGATTCTGAAGTTTATAAATAAGTGCCTTGTGATTAACTAAATCAAATGCAGCACTAAAATCTATTTGAATTACTCTGCACTCAAAACCCTTATCAAGATTCCCTTGCAAATGGCATGTCAAGTCTAAAAGAGCATCGCAGGTACCTAACTGCTTCCTATTTGCATATTGACTATCAGCTAATAGTCCTTTAGATTCCACATACTTATTTAGTGGCTTAAAAATAAGTTTTTCACGGAGAGTACAGGGGGAATAGATTGGCCTGTAGTGGAAGTAGTGTGCAGATATGCTGATCTTTGGAACAGGCACTCTGTTACTAAGCTTGCCCTCATCCTCAAAGATACTATGTCGACATAGAAATCTATAGAAACCATCAGTATCTTTCCACCCCAGCTATCAGGATTATCCAGAATGTTTTTAACATCCCTAGAGCAAAATGCTAATTGTTCATATACAGAACAAACCTTTGGTCTTAATGTAAAGGAAAACTCTCTTGTAAGGGAAAATTCTCTAGCGCCTGCTGGAGTCTGGTTAAAAAAAAAAAAAGTACAGGCAGTCCCCGGTTTACGACGGGGGTTCCGTTCTTACGCCGCGTCGAAAACCGAAAAATCGTCGAAAAACATAAAAAATCCTAAGAAAACCTGACTCTTAATGCTCTGGGTGTATTGAAAACGATGTAAACTGCATTTTTATTGAGTTTTTCATCAAAAAACCCTCCAAATTTTTATTATTCTGCCGTTTTGGAGCCATATTTCTTCCGTTGGATCGGCGTACGACGTGTCGTAACCCTGGAACATGCTTCGTAAACCGGGAAACAATTTATAATGAATATATCTGAAAAGCGTCGTAACCTCGGAGCTAGCCACGAGGAGGAGGGCACAGCTGACCTGCCTTGACCCATCCCAGCTACAACGCACCAGTTTCCCTTTGACTGCCTTCATAGCAGGTCGTGCTGTTGCCCTCTCTGCCAAGAAATCAGTTGTTTTTGTCCCTTCCTGCCCCCATTACACTTTAGCGTTCTGATTTGTCTTTCTTTTTTTCTTTTTGTTGTGTTTTGTGTGATATTGTGCTTTTTGTGCATTTTTTACTTTGAGCATGCAAACCATGAATCATCTAAGCTTCCCAAGCCTCAGAGAAAATGCCCTGGGTTGGTAACATAGCCTTGCTCTTGTTTTCTGCCTGCGTTGGATTTAGATCCCCATTCTACTTGTAGCAGGTTTAGATCTAGTAACGACGGTAGCGTAAGTAACCTGTGTTCAGAGTATTGTTTGGTTTCCTGAGCAAAATTTGGTCTCTTGGGCAATGGAAGAATTTTGGTAGGAAGAGGAGATATAAGAGGAAATCGGCGATGCCATCTTGGGAAAGTTTTGTGACTCCAGTGGCAGTGAGCGCATCTATTCCTCATTGTTCTGGCTCCTCTTTACTCCTGTTCTGGCTTCTTTACCAAAATCTCCCCTTTTTGCTGCTTCTTCCCCGGAAGATTTTACTCCCTCACTTTCTTCTATTGCTTTGCCCTTCAGATATTCGATTGGGGCTTCGGGAGATCTGGTAATTAACTTGACTGCCCCTGTTCTTTTAGTAGCCCCCCCCCCCTCCCCCAGTGAGGGCTGAGGCAGCTCCCTCTTGTCCAGTCTTTCTGGCCTATTGCCTCACTGCTTGTCTTCTCGCATCCCAGTGTTGTCTGCCGTGACAGTTTCCAGGTGGACTGTTTCTGCGACGTCATCTCGTCTTACAATGGCTCTCCCCTTGTCGGCCTCCAGAGCGACAGTTTCGGTGGCTTCGTTTGCCGCTCCCTGCTACGTGCCGTCTCCATCCACGTCGTTTCCATCGACTTCCATCCCTGTCCCTTCTGCGTCTGCACTTTCCAACTCCTTGTTCAGACTACTTTTGATATAGTTGAAGGTATTTTTATGAAGTTCAGCCGTACAAAGTTACTGGAATCTAAGAAGAGATGTCGTAGATACTCCTCGTTTTCATCTTTGTCATCTTCATCATCATCCTGCGGGTTGAGTCCTTCCTCGGCTCTTCCAGACCAGGAAGGTATTCCCGGGGTTTTGTGTTTGTGTAGGAACAAATAGCAGATTTTTTAAGCAATTTGTAGTTTTCCTGACATACAAACCTGAAGGTCTTACATTTACGGCCCACCTCAGCCACCCCTCATTCTGATACCTGGGCCGAAAGGCAAAGTGGAGTGCAGACTGACGAGTGGGCAGGCTTCCCTCTCTCCCCCCTCTACCATCGGTAGTTAACGACCTCATCTGTTCCGGTTCATGTTTGTAAATTAAATCCCCATGTAAAGAACTTCAGGTCTGTGTTAGGAAAAATACAAATTACTTTAAGAATTAATTTTAATAATCTCTTGCATGGAAATTACATGGGTAGGCTAATATTTGAAATAGCATAAAATTTTATTGTCTATGAGGCTGGGGGTAGGTGAAAACAGCAACGTTGGCTGTGAGGTGGGAAATTTCAGTTAATAACTGACACTGGTATTGTGATCTTTTCAGAATACTTTGCATATTTATGTAATATTTTCTTGAGCATACAAATCATTCCAGTACCTCAGTGACTGGGCAATTTCAGGATTATTTTGCCAAATAACTCATTGAGCAAATGTTTATCCCATTAAGTTTCCCTCATCCCTTGTGTGTTGATGACATATATATGGCGTAAAAGGTTAGCCTATACTTGTATACATTTTTTTAAGGCATTGGAGCAATACTTACAGAGAATTAATAAATAAAGATTACAGTAAAGTAATTGTGACTAGCATGAAATGAAAGTATGTTTAAAAGGAAACCAGCAAAATCAAATACCTGGCGAATTAATAGCTTGAGCTTATCTTCTGCTTGCTAATGCTGCTTGTTCTAGCGATCAACATCATTAAAGGCTATTTTTCCACTTTATGTACATGGATATAATTTTGGTATCATCATAAAGTTAATTTTATATCCGTGCATTGAAATTGTACATAGAATAAAGTTTGAATTTTGAATTTTTTGCAGGTCTAGTCAGCACAAAACACATGTGGGATGGTCCAAATATCTAACTTAGTTCATGAGGCCCTGTCAAGAAAATCTGCGGGCCATAATATTACTACAGCCAAAAAGTGGCTCGTAGTATTTGTTGTTGTCATTGCTGTTCTTGTACAGGACTTGTAAGTATAATGGTTTTTTTTACTCCTGCATAATTACAAACCACCCCCTTTTGTGTAGGAACATTCCTCAGCTCAAGTTGGAATTTTTGCAAATAACAACACGAGGGAGAAGAAGAACCAGTTCCTTTAACCCCTTTCCTGATATTCTTGTGTATTCTTTTGGTTAACTACCATGTATTTTTCTTGCAGTCACGAGAATGTTCATTCGTACTCGTGAAATATTCCTACTTATTTCTTTCTTCCCAATTTAACTCGTTCTTTGATGAATTCCCATTGCCTACGTTCTGTCTTCCCTTAGAAAACATTGACTGTGCATTTTGGTCAATAGGTGGCGGTGTGCATTGTTTACTTACAAACTTTCAATGTCAGACACTGCTCCTGTGAGATTCTCTGCAAGTTCATAACTTTCAAAGCATGGAAAAAATACTAAATTTTGAATGTTGCATGAATCTGAACTTTATATTCTTTTTACCTTTGTAGCATCCAAAGTAATCCTTTATAATACAGGCAGTCCCCGGCTATCGACGGGTTTTCTGTTCCGACAGCGTGACGATAAACGAAAATCGCTGATTTTCGGTTATCGGCGTCTCTGTTAGGTATGTATCGGTGGCGATAAGCAGAAATCGGCGCCGATTTTGGTCGCTAGACAAGCCCCAAAAAACCGGATCGCCGATAACCGGGGACTGTCTGTACTGCATGATTTAAAATTGCAGTGAAAACAGTATAATCTATGACTCCAAAGTTAACTCGGGAATGTAAACATCAGTCAGAATTATGCCCTACATATTAAAAACCAACTTACGAACAGCCGTCCAGAATGTAACATGTTTGTGAGTAAGGTGATGACTATAAATGGCAAGGGAATATTCAGCAACAGTGCCATCCAGTCCTAAATGCGATATGATCATATGATTTTTGACAGTGATAAAGCAAACTGCTGAAATTAGTCTCATAAACTCATTTCCTGAATGTAAAAAAAAATTTAAGTTGTTGATGGGCACCTAAAGGTGTCTGCTTCACAGGACTACAATTTTTCTTCTGTTTGCTACAGAAGACTTGATTAGTTTAAAAGGCCATTGAGTTAATTTCTAGAAGACCTTCATAAGGCTCACCAAAGGATTTGTTTTTGAATAAGATTAAATTTTGAACAGCTAGGGTAGAAGGTACCAGGAGGAATGGCTGAAAAGTAGAAGGCTGAAAGAAGTGCTGTGTGAGCCTAAGGCCACTGCCCACACCTTTATTACCATCTATGGTGTGCTACACAAGGCACACAGTAAGTTGCAACTAATCCTGTAGGAGAAGTATATTCCCTGAATTTGACTTTGCATTAAGGGTGCAGTTGCAAGTCCAACAACGAACGGTGAAAAACATTTGTAAAAAAAACTAGAACAATAAAGTTTTTATGGAGCACTCACTCATCAATGCACTCATCAATGCACTAATACTTGGTATGTCCTCCATGACTCTTCGTACAAAATTTTATATGGCCTGGGACTGATTCTATCAGTTTTTATGAATCAACCATTCATCATTTAAACTCCATTCTTTGTAAACAAAAGAAAACCTTTTATATTTCTTTTTCGTAGACTTTCTTAAGTCCCAGACGCTTGTTCAAATAATACTGAATGGTACAAGCTGAGGACCTACAAAGGAGATCAGGATTTTCCTCCTCAAGCTACCAGACAGTAATGATCAGATTTGCTTCAACCTCTCTTCACGAGGCTAAGGGTCCTAGGAGTTCCCAGGACTCGCCTCCCCCAACTGTGTCTGTGCATAGGTAGTGTACTTCTCTTTCTCCTCCCTCCTGGTACTTCTTGAGAAGGTTCTGTACTGTCCGAGGCTTCACACCGGTCTGTCGACTGACTCCACCAGTCTTTAAACCTAATTTAAAGTGCTCTGTAACTCACGCTATGTCATCATTTTCTGTATAAGTCCGTGATGTGTTGCAAAGATTTGTGGGAAATATCTCCAAATGGTGGCTTTCAGGTTCAAACAGACAGAATTTCAGAGTCAAGGTCATTCATGCATGCTTCTTGGATACTGATCGTTTTCTTGCCTTTATTTCCCCCCCCCCCCATCCTAGTCCCCCATCCCCGATCCGTGCATTTCCCTTATTGCATGGGAGGATAGGGATCAGTTGTCAGTTTTTCAGTTTTTCCCCAGAGTATTTTTTTTTTATACGTAGGAGTAGGTTAAACAGGCAAAACCTGATAAGAGTCGAGGGCCATCCATGCATTCTGCTTGGGTACTAAAAATTTATAGAATTTGTCTTAAAGAGTATCCTATTTTTATTATTATTATTTTTTTTTTTTTTCTATTGCAGTCATCCTATTGGACTGGGTGGTTTTTATAGTGTGGGGTTCTGGGTTGCATCCTGCCTCCTTAGGAGTCCATCGTTTTCTCACTAGTGCGCTGTGTCTAGTAGCACACTCTTCTGCATGAGCCCTGGAGCTACTTTGGCTTTAGTTTCTCTAGGTTCCTTTTCTGGTATCTTGGGATTGTGCCTAGTGTTCCTATGATTATGGGTACAGTTCCCACTGGCATATCCCTTATCCTTCTTACGTCTATTTTCTGGCCTAGGTACTTATCAATTTTGTCTCTTTCTTTCTCATCTACTCTGGTGTCCCATGGTATTGCGACATCAGTGAGTGATACTTCTTGGTTTTGTCAATTAGCGTCAGGTCTGGTCTATTGACGTGTATCACCCTATCTGTTCTGATACCAGAGTCCCAGAGGATCTTTGCCTGATCGTTCTCTATCACTCCCTCAGACTGGTGTTCGTACCGCTTATTACTGCAAGCCAGCTGATGTTTCTTGTACAGCCTCCAGTTGGGGGCCTTTGCTACTGAATCATGCCTCTTTTTGTACTGGTTCTGTGCAGGCACCGGGCATTCGCTTGCTCTGTGGTCTATGGTCTCGTCTTTCATGTTGCACTTCCTGCATATGGGCGAGATGTTATTTCCATCTATTGTTCTTTGGACATACCTTGTTCTTAGGGTCTGATCTAGTGCTGCAGTTAGCATTCCTTCTATTTCCTTCTTGAGTTCTCCCCTCTGTAGCCATTGCCATGTCTCATCGCTGGCCAGTTCTTTAGCCTGTCTCATTTACTGTCCGTGCATTGTTTTGCTGTGCCATTCCTCTGTTCTGTTTTTCATTCTCCTGTCTCTATGTGTCTTGGTCTTCGTCTGCTTTTATCAGTCCTCCTTCCCATGCACTTCTTAGCCGCTCATCTTCACTAGTTTTCAGATATTTCAGATATTATTATTTGTTGGTGTTCTTCACTATTTCGTGTTGGGCTTGCAATTGCACCCATAGAGCAAAGGCAAATTGTGGGGACTGTAGAGCCAAGGGACATTTAAGGCCTTGAAATGTGGGCAAATATATAGTTGAAGTGTTTGTACTGAAAACTATTTTTGTGTTTGAAAAGTTATGTAATTTCATGCTCCCTGTAATATTATTCCTTTTTTACACGTAGTTCACATGCAGGTTAGCAGTTCATTTTGTGGGATTCTGTGACTTACTTTCATGTAACATTGTATCTTAAATACTCTCAGGCGCAGTGGTGAAGGTGGACAGGGCAGTCTTTGGCGGAGCGTCTGTGTGATTGGCTGCATATTTGCCGGCGTTGTTTTCTTGAAACTTTTGTGGAGGTACATCACCCAGTGCTTCAAGTTATCTCCAATGGAAGTCTCAGAAAAGCAACGTTCACTTCTCTCCATAGATGAAACAGGTATTAACTATCACTGGATGTCTCTGTTTTTTAAGTGTTGATACGTAGCACTTGTTGATGGTGAAAATTATGTCTGGCGTGTTGTGGAACTGGGGTTAACTGGTAGTTCACAGATTTTAAGGTTATTTCAAAGGTTAAGGTTAAAAATTTATAGCAAACAAGTCCTCATTAATTATAACATAACACAATATTGAGTGGGAAAAGTTGGTTAGTTTAAGATATGGTATTTATTTTCCAGATCATTTTAAATATATTTAGATACAGCACTTTTCATTGCTAAATTGCAGCACTTTGGTTAGGGAACGTCTGATTGAAATTTGTGTTTTGTAATTGCGTATTTTAATTTGATTATCTTGACTAGAATTTTCTTGAATACAAATAGTAAAATGTGGTCCTTATGTGTGAAATTAATTGTTTCTTGAGTGTCTCTGTCTTTTTTTTTAAATTATTAATAATCAGAAGATGAACCCTGTGTGCATGGAAAAGTCCACAGGGGCCTCTGACATGAAATTCAAGTTTCCAAAAAACGTGTTCACTTGAAAGATGTAACATAAGGTAGTAGGAAAAACGGAAAGAAGAGATCAGGTATTAGAAAAGAGAAAATAAATGAGCACATTAGTAAATAAATAGATAAAAATGTAAATAATTAAAATACAAGAATAATTGTTAGGGTAGCAATGCATTGCATCTTCACTTGAAAGATTTGAGGGTCCAGTTGCACAACTGTGAGGCACAGTTACTGCATATTGGTGCTGCTGTTCAGCAAATCTGGTCACTCTCAGGAAAAGAGGGTCAGGGATCAGTTGGAAATGCGAAACACCTCTGTAAAAGCACAACTTAAGAAAAACTGACAAACAGGAGACCATCCATCGATGGTCCTAGTCTTAACTGCTAATGTTAGGAAATGGACACCTCCCACCACAGACCACTCCATCTACTAGAGATCAATCTCCTGTAAGGAAATTCTGAAAGTAATCCTAAAACCCATCTACCCACTCCAAGATCCTGAAGTTTATAGGCAAGTGCCTTGTGATTTACGAAATCAAAAGCAGCACTAATATCTATTTGGGTTACTACATTCCAAGCCCTCAGCAAGGTTCTCTTGCATTTAGCATGTCGAATCTAAAATAGCACTGTAGGTGCCTAACTGCTTTCCTTTATTCATATTTACCATTAACTATCAATCCTGCGACTTTGGAGAGCACAGGGAGAATAGGAATTTGCATGTATTTACTGCAGTCTGCAGATATGGAAGATGTGCTTATTACTAAGCTTGCACTATTTTACAAAGATACTTCATCGATATAAAAATCGAAAGAATATACTGATCTTATGAGAAAGACACTAGAAACTTTAAAAACAAAGGGAAGAAATCAGGATCTCCACTCCAGCTATCAAGATTATCAAGGATTTTCTTAACATCTTTAGAGCAAAATGCAAATTTTGTAAGAATAGGTTCAAGATGAAAATGATCAGGGAGAGGGACAGCTTAGCTTCAAAAGCTCGATGGTGCAGTTCAGCCTTTTCCTTGGGCCAGTAACCAACCTACCTTCATCTGTTAGTAGTGCTGTATTGGAATGGAAGGCGAGCCTGACCCAAAGATAGATGATGCCAATTTGGTCCACCACAGATGAGGCTTCCAGACGAAGGTCATTGTCACACTTCCCTGACCCTGGGATTAGACATACCGAAGGTCCAGAGGATGTTAGCGGGGTTTGCCCACGGGTAATCGCCCTCTCATCCGATTTAGTGCTTTGTGATTCTGACAGTCTGACAGCTGTTGGAAAGGCATAACAGTGAGCGCCCACCAGTTATCGTCTGACTCCGATGGTGACTCTAGTACAAATAATAGGTGTTTTTTGGCGTTTCCGGGAGAATCTCGTTCCTTGCAGAGACGTCATGGTAGAGAGGCCTCTCCTATTTCACCGAAGCGTGTTAGAGACCCTTCTGCTAGCCTGCAACCAGGTTGCAGTACGTGGCACAGCCCCTTTGCCATTCGCCCGAGCGTTCTCATGCAGAACTTCAGTGCTCAGCTCCTAAGCGCTCCTCCAGAGATTTTTCACTTTCACAATTGATCCCTGATCCTCTTTTCCTGATGAGAGCAATCAGATTTGCTGAAGAGCAGCTCCAATATACAATAAATGTGCCTCACTGTTGAACTTCTCAGTTCCAGAGGTCTTTTATTCCTCATACCGTTGGACAGTCTCCCTGAGGATGCGTAGTTGGAACCGTAAAAAATCAAGCAAAGATGCATTGAATTACTACCCTAAAATAATTCTCCTTTTGTTTTAATAATTTACTTACATTTTTGTTTATTTATTAATTTAATTTTTCTTTTTTTAATGACTGATATCTTCTTTCTGTATTTCCTATTACCTTTTGTTACTTTCAAAAGAAACCATATTCTTTGGAAGCTTGAATTTTAAGTCACTGGCCACTGAGAGTTTGTTCCATATGAATGAGGTTCATCTTCTGAATAGTGATAGTAATCATACAAGTGTCTCAGATAAAAACATTAAATAGCAGTTATGGGCACGACTCTGGAGATGGAGAAAATTTGACCTTAAGCCTCAAATATTTGATTAAAGTTCTCTGCAAGTTTTCTTACAGTAATGAGTAGCAGGCCCAGGTTTCAGCTCAATGTCCCCCGAAAGAATTGAAGTTAATATAAAATTAGAAGGAAAACTAATAAGAAGAATCGTGACAACAGCAACACAATGAAAATCAACAGAACAAACAGTAAAATGAACAGCAATACTATTTATGTTAATTATAATAATTTCATTAAAAGGATTAATAAAGCAGACCGTATGAAATTAAAAAAAAGTGCCAGAAGCAACTGGTCAATAAGTTGGAGCTGGGGACACCTAGTGAGGCAAAAAAGAAACTTTCCAGGTTTGCTATAACAACTGGGGCAGGGCAGTCAGGATGGATTTAGAAATTATGAAAAGTCGAGGAGTACTTAGTAATATTTATTGAGTAGAATAACTTATTTGATTTTGATGAATACTGAGTTTTGTAGCATTTCCATAATCATGAATTTATATTGATGTTACTGTTTTTGTTTCTGCATGTGTGAATTGTGTCTAATCAATTTTCCAGCATTGTAAGTGGAATGTTTTGATTCTTGCTATTATTGCTCTTAGATAACAGTTATTTTAACCCATCTGATATTTTTACAGATGTCGGATTCAAACCTTCAACTCCAAAGAAAGCCTGCTCAACTCCTGTGGTTGATAAATCAGTCCCTCTGTCGTCCCTGTTTTTGGCTTCACTAAGAACGCCTGCGGGGGGACAGGTCACACCCATGAATATGTCAGCAGCATCCTGGGCCAGTCCACCTCCTGCAACACCAGGCGCAATGTCTCCTGTGAACTTAATATCAAATGGCTGGGGTACACCTTCTATGCTGAGGACTCCTGCAGCTGCTATGGGACTCACTCCCATGAATATGTCTGCTGCTTCTTGGGCAAGCCCTGCTCCAAATAGCTCCACATCGTCACCAAGTCCCACTGGCAGTCCAGGTACTAACTGAAAAATCGAAGATGAATTTATTATGCCACATAACATTCAGCTTGACTTTATACCTAGGATACTCTTGGAGTAATGTAATGTCTAATTAGTGTATTATATATTTGCTCTTATGTTTGTGATAATTTTGTACGTTTAGTGAGGGCGTAAGATAGTGACATTAGGTCATTGACAACAGAGTTGTGTTATTGAAACAAGATTCTGGGACGTTTTCATAATTTTGGTAAGTCTCTACCTTGCCTAGTGGGGAAATTAAATGTTACAAGTTATAAGTGTCTTCCATCAGTTTGAAAATGAAATTGAGCAGATTATCTCATATACAGGCAGTTCCTGGTTATCGGCGATCCGGTTTTTCGGCGCTTGTCTAGTGACAAAAATGGGCGATTTTTGGTGCCGATATGTGCCAATTTCTTCTTATCAGCACCAATTATTGCACATTGGTGTCAATACTTACCTAACAGAGGCACCAACAACTGAGAATCGCTGATTTTCGGTCATCGGTGATTTTTGCTTATCGTCACGCCATCGGAATGGGACCCTGCCGATAACTGGGGACTGCCTGTATATATATATATATATATATATATATATATATATATATATATATATATATATATATATATATATATATATATATAGATGCAAATATTCAAAAGTACTTTGTAGTTTGACAGTGTAGAATTTTCTTAGAAATTCTGTGTCATGTCCATTTTATTATTAAATTGTAGATTAATAAGTGAAGATACAGTATTTATAAAGAAATATGAATTCAGGAAAATTATAAAAAGGTTTCAATACATATGACAGGTACTAGAGTCATCATGTTACCTAAAGACAATTTAGAACTAGAAAATTCTCTAAATCACAGGATAGAGAATAAAAGATGGAGGCGGAAGAGATTACAAAAAAAAAAAAAGCTTACCAAAAACTGTGGAAAAGTCATCAGATTTTTGTTATGAATACAAACCATAATGAATAATAGCTGAACATTTCAATTAAAAATGACAAAATAGGAATAAAAGTAAAACTACTTATTGTATGTGAATGTACAAAAGTACTGAAAATATCTTTATCATAAGTTATTGATGTTATATTTCTTCATATGTGGATACAACCCTTTGTCTCATATGGATATACCTTTGGAGTTTGATAGCAAGGTAGTTAAATGTCAGAAGATGAGTGAGGAGGTGAAGAACTTACTTATTTCTTGGCTATTGGCATCACTGAGTTTTCCTTCAGCCACAATGCAATCAACACGTTGAGGCTCTGCTGGACTGAGAATGGCTGCTGCTGTTGAGTGATTTCTACCTCCTGGATTTCCTGTTGATTACTTTGGCTTGTATTTGTGGTTTGTTGTGGAGACATCAGCAGATGGCAGTAATAAATTTGCTCATTTTAGTTGTAGCCAAAATAAAAATCCTAGCAATCTGGGTAGTATTAAACCTGATACTAGAAAACGATACATTTGCAGCAGCAGTAGATTAGGTAAGGAAGAGTACAGAGGATGTTTATTGTTATAATACATTTAATGCAACGGACTTAATGGACTTGCAAGAATGATGGTGCATGACTTCTTTGATTGTCAGCAGAACACTTAGGTGCCCTGGGTGTATTCCCATGTGTGGAAGGTTTAAGTTGTCCTTGAAAGTTGTCTTTTGTTGTATTGACTCATTTTACAAAGGACAGGGGTGTATATCATCTTCAAGTTGTCTAGAGGAAATTGAACCAATCAAGAGAGCTAAGTTTTATTAGGTTATACTGTACTTATTATTTTTAATCATTTTGAGATTTAATTTGTAAAATTACAGTTACAGCTCACATAATATAACAGATAAGAACTAAAATCTGCAACAGTTTCTGAGTATATTTATGGTAAAATATTTACGAGGTGTACTGGGATGGGGAGATGCAGTGCCTTTTAGTGAGTCATACACGTTTTTCTAATATTTCTCTGTACTTTAGTTTGCAAATTTACAATTATAGGTGACATACTATCCTAAAAGATAGGAATGAAAACCAACAGCAGTTCCTTAGTATGTTTATCGACTAATATATACAAGATGTCGTGGGACGGGGAGACGTAATACATTTCCCCCATGAAAGCCAGAGATTATCTGGGAGCTTTTGTGAGAGAGAGGCTTTTCTTGCAAGGCTATGTTAGAGATGTCAGGTGCCATTCAAAGTCCACAGCAGGTGTCTACCAGGTGAAGCTGGCCGTTTTTGTTGTTGGTGTCATGATATGTCTCTATATGATTCGGGCCAGTAGACTCTCCCATTTACCTCCGCCAGGACAAGCTTTTCTCAGTTTCTGCAGTGCTTTTCCCTTCCTTGGTGTTCTCTGAAGGGCATGGACACCTCTGCCAAGGTATTGGTTTCCATACTCTCGAGGATCTTTGAGCAGTCTTGCCCACCTTGTGAACTCAGTTCCTCTGGATTGGGATGTGGCATTTGTGCTCTGTAGTCTCGTCCAGGTGCTGTGTGAACCCCTAAGTAAGGCTATGGATAGGGATGTCTTCATGGAGACTTCTTGCTTGCCGTAGCATTTGCAAAGAGAGTAGGCGAGATATATGGTCTCTTACCTGGTTTTGCACTCAGTGTTGGGGCATTCATCTTGTTCTTGTATGTTCTTGAGTTCTTGCTTAAAACTCCCAACCCATCATTCCCTGACAAAGAGTTTCAAGAGTTTTCTTTGTACCTTCCTTCTGGTGGGACTTTGTAGGTGACAATTGCAACAAGTTGTGTTGTCCAGTGAGGTTTGCAGTCCTACATAGACTCGACATTTTAGGCCTGTGAGTTGACAGCTGTTTGTTAATACAAGTAGGTGCTAAAAGGAAGTATCCAAGAGGATTTGTTCTGTGTTCAGGAGGTCAGCAAGCAGGTGTTTGAGTCTCTGGGCAAATATGATAGTTTTATACCCCAGGCAAGGCTCATGAAGTCGGGCATCTCTCTTTCCTTGGCATTTAAGAACTCTTTGTTTTCATAGGTATTGAGGGCAGGTGTTTGGCGGTGCTAGAATACCTTACCTACTCCTGCCTCAGCCTGAGGTTTATGGTGGTGCAGGGTCAGTTGAATTAAAGGTGACTGGTCCCTTCTTTCCCTTAACCTTACATCTTGCAGCCTACAGCAATGGTCTAGCCAAATTCAGGTGAGCACCCTAAAGTTGACCATTTTTGTAACTGGTGGATATGACTCCTTCCATTGCCCTAGAAACGAGGGGCCAGGGTGGGCAGTAGAGCGCTGTTATTTCTGGCTGGCACAGGTTGAGATAACCAGGACATCACTTTTACCAGACTGTCCATGTGGTTACAGGAGTCATCCTTTCCCCGCTCACGTACATGACTGGTTGACTGAAAATTCAGGGTGGGAAGAAAAACTCGAGTTATGCCTTTATGTTAAAGACACGTTTGTATCGTAGGAACAACCCGTATTTCCTTTGTTGCTAAAGGAAAGAGTGATGCTGACAGTCAGTTGAGTGGGTGGTTCCCCTAGTGGCTGCTAGTCAAGTACCTTGTTACCAGACTTCAGCAGCTGGGTCTGCTTTTGATGATGGTATGTATCCACATAAAAGACTTGAGGTTTGTATATATTGGAACAATACAAATTTTTCTGCATTTCCAATTTTCCCTTTTCTATTTAAGATAATCTCAATTAGTCTACAGTATGAGGTATTTTCTTCCAGGTATGAATTACAGCATGAATAGCAGCAGTGCTGGGTCAATGACTGCTAATTCCTGGGTGTATCACTGCAATCAGTCAAGTGTTGAAGCTTCTTTTGGCTCTGTTCAGGCAAGTATAGTTTTCGTTTTAAGTGCTGCATTTTGGTTGTTATATTTACATTTATTAAGTGGTGTAATGAGATGACTCGATTATATTTCTGTACTTATTAGAGTTAAGACTTTCAACTTAGCAAATTGGTCAGACTGCGTAATGTTGGCTTAGAGTTGAATTTAAAGAAGTTGGGCAAAAACCAAAAGAAAAAAGGAACAGATGAGAAGTATTAGGAAGACACTTGCTGCTGGTAGCTTAACCCTGTCTGGTGCATGTTCGGTTCATGTGGACCCACAAGAAGCTGAGGAAGACCTGAATATGTTCATGAATGAATTCAGCTTTTGAATCCAAGAGAAGATGGGAAATCTTAGGTTATGATGTAACCACACAAGATAATTTTAGCTGAAACTGAGATGACAGTGCATATACTAACAAGATGATGTTCTAGAATTTGGAATGGGGCAACATTGCCTGTTGAATGGGAATTAGAAGTCAAGGCTAAGATACCAAAGAAAGTTATCAAAGAAAGGTGACCTGACAAAGTGGTAACCATAGAGGCATTACATTTATATAGGTTGTAATGAAAATATCCTATATGCTTCTTCTCAGTAGGCTGGAGAAAGAAATTGATAAAAAGCTTTAAGATGAACAAGTTGGTTTTACAAAAGGCAGGAGTTTTATAGACCCAGTATTTGTGTTTATACCTTTTGTGCAGCAGTATATTGAATTTACAAATCCCCTTCTGATGTCTTCTGTTGATTTCAAGAAGCCATAATTTGACAGTTTCCGCAGACCAGGATTATGGAATGTATTGCATCACTATGGCATTGCTGTGAAATATGAAACCTAATTAAATTTATTCATGGCAGGGTTTTGATAAGTGAATTTACAGTAAATAGTGGGGTGCCACCAGGAAATGTTTTGCTTTCGTCATTTGCTGTTCTCATAGATTTTGTAATGAAAAAAGTAGTTGAAGATGTAAGGCAAGATTTAAATTGGGGTAAGGATAGAAACTTAGGATATGCAGATGATCCTGTCTTTGTCAGCAAAACACCACATGATTTACAATTCTTGCTGTATAGAGTGTATCATAAATCTAGAAAGATGGGACTCAAAGTAAACGTAAGAAAAACAAATGATGGCAACAGAATGGAGAGGATTAATGAGGTTGAATCTGTGAAATCTAGGAAAAAATTATATCCAGCACAGGTTCCCTCAAGTTGAAATTTAGTGAAAGACTGAGCCAGGCTGCATAAGATTTGGAAATTGAATAAGTTGAAATTGCTTTTGAAAGTGGAGTGATATATGAAAGCATAGTACAGCACACATTGCTATTCTGACGTGATTCATACATGACAGTGAAACTGTCTCAAAGATTTAGTTGATTTGATATTTAAACTTTCAAGAACATAGTAATCGATAGCAGCGCAATGTTATAAATATGTTGAGAGAAATTAAGGTGTTCCACATGTAGATGAGTTATGATGAAAGCCAGGTGGAGATGGTTTGTACATGTCCTTAACACAACCCCTGGGTACCAGAAGTTAGAAAAACCAGATGTGCTTGGATGAGAACTATGGGAAGGGAGACTGGAGGTAAATTGAGTCCTTTTGCATTACTTGGTGTTGTAGGCGATGATAATGATAGTGAGGATGAATTTCAACTTCATATATGAGAATATTCTTGTTAGTAAGTATGCAACAAATGATAGATGTAAACAAGCTTTGGTAAATAAGGCTTTCTTGTCAAGAGTATTGCTAGTCCTTTATTAAATACTGTTTGTTCTGAAGGGAATATGAACCTTCGCTTTCTTGGATGGAGTTCCTCGTGCAAGGTGCGCTTTGCCTGTCACTGACTTTATTAGAAAAACAAAATCCTGTCTAGTAGGCCTAGAGTCACTTATGACCTGAGCCAGCGTTACTTCCATTTTCGTTCTCAGCCATACCCACACACATTTGTCACTTCGTGCATCTCCCCATTTAGCTGAGATTTGTCTTTGTGTGCATCACATGCTCATGCCCTTTTGTGTTTTCCTGTGCAGGGTCGTTGGCCTCCCAGTGTCCTGTGCTCCTTCATTAGCAATTATAGTACGGTTTTTTTTTTATCTGAGGGGGCGACATTTGTGTGATTCTCTTTGTGCTTTCTTGAGCCACGTGGTGTGGCTCCCACATGTGTAATAGGTGGTTGATAAATTAGACAGATCTGCATTTCAGGGTTTTATTACAAAAATATAATATGAGGTGACTATTGTCTCAGGCAGAGTTTCCCCATGAATCTCTTGCAGTTCCATTCTCACGCACTCTTTCTTCACACAAAATCCACACACACACTGGTAACCAGTTGTGGTTTTCACAACTGCCACAAAGGTCAGTTTAATAACATAGTTTATATTAAAGATGATAAAAAGTTACTGGATGCTTAGGATGACACTGATGACCCCTCTGTGGCTGGAGGCAGAATGGTATGCAGACTTACTCCACCTTCTGACGGACATCCCAATGAAACTGCCTCACATCCCCACCCTTCTGGTTCAAGAACACAATGGGAGGTACCATCAGGCAGTAAGTGCCCTCCATCTTCATGGATGGAGGCTATCAAGAACTCTGCAAAAGATAGGATTTTCTAAGGTCGATGCCGGTGCCATCTCGGACACCCTTAAACCTTCATCTGTTGGATGTACCTGGGGAAATGGACTGTCTTCTGTAGTGTTTCTGTGTTGAGTGAAGTCCCTCTCTGTCACAGCAGTCAAGGGCTACAGAGCTGCCTTAGCCTAAGTTCAGGTTGAGGGGGATAGACCTTTCGAACACTAGGGAATTGTCTGTCATCATTAAGTGCTTTCAGAAGTGTCTACCATGAGATCTAGGGCCCCCTGAGTGGGACATAACTAAAGTCCTCTTTTGTGTGAGACTACCCCCTTACAAACCCCTGAAGAAGGTGTCAGATAGAGACCTGACATTGAATATCCTCCTCTCCCTTGCCTGGACCAAGAGAGTAGGAGAGCTGCGCGTCTTCTCATGCAATGCATCACGGTTGGTTGGTCTTCCCTCTCCCTGGAGTTCATCCTAGATTTTGTGGCAACCCAACAATCCTGGACCTGAAGTTTGAACATTTCTCAGTCTCGTCGTTGAAGGATTTCGTTGGGAATGAGGGAGATGAGATGGTTCTGTGCCCAGTCAGAGCCCTGAAATACTACTTGAAGCTTGCATCCCCCTCACAGGCCCACATGCAGGAGACTATTCATCAGCACAGGTCAGGAGAAGATAGAGAACAAGATCTCTTTCTGGATAAGTTAGGTCATAATAAGGGTGTACACTTCCATGGGAGGACGCAAACCTCCCCCCAGAGAAAATTAAGGTCTGTGATATCAGAGCCATAGGCCTCTCAGTGGCATTTAAAAAGAACCAATCCATCCTACAGGTTCTGAAAGTGGTTGTCCAGGAGAGACAGTCAACCTCCAATTCCTTTTACCTAGGGGACTTGGCTCACAAGTCATTGGACACATTTACCCTGAGTCTTGTAATGGCAGCTTAGCAGGTGGTGTAAGGACATCTAGCCCCAAAGGTGGAGGGGCTCCTCTTGGGAGGAGACCAGGAGCATCGTTTGGTGACCCAAGCTGGTGTGGTGAGTATGTAGACATGTTGTCCCATGTTTTAGTGAAGTGAGTTCTTTAGGAGGTAGACCGGTCAGTGAGGCGCAACACTGGCACACCAGGGAATGCCCACCTGCCACATTGGATAGATCAGCCTCCCACCCATTGGTGAGGCCCCATTTATGGAAGTGTAGGTTCATATTTCTGTTGGAACAAATACCAAGTTTTGAGAAGCAATTTGTATTTTTCCCAGGATGCTAACCTTGCTTTCCTGGGGAAGTTTACCCTCCTCTGTTGCCACTCATGGCCCCAGTCTCTCCCAGTCATGAAGGTGAATTGGAACTAGTCTCTCCCAGTCACAAAGGTGAATTGGAACGTAGGTAGGCTGATTCACAAAATGGAGAGTAAAGCCAGCTCAGGTCATGAGTGACTCATATAGGCCCTACTCGATAGGATTTTGATTTTTTAGTTAAAGTCAGCGACAGCCAAAGTGTGCCTTGCTCCATTTATGAAAGCATAGGTTTGTATCCTGAAAAAAATACAAATTACTTTGCAAAATTTTGGTATTTTGTAACATAATTTTTATATTGGTTTTATAAAATTATTTAGCATACCAATTTGACATGTAATCAGTATAATGGAAACCTAACCAGATTGCTAAAGAGCTGATTGCTTATCACCTAAATAGAGACAGCATAAGTAAGCGTGGGTTCTCATTACACAATATTAAGATTTTTTTTTTTTTTTTTTTTTTTTTTTTTCAAATTCCACAGCATCCGATGTTTTCAGCTTCGCAGATGTCAGATTCTCTTCTTAGCCAGCTGAACACCAGCGTTGGAAGCTCAGCATCTCCAAAAGTTGGTCCTCCCATTACTAATGAAGCAGGATTGCAAGAATACTTAACGCAGTACAAAGAAAAAGAGAAGTTGCGTCAGATCAGTGAGTTTGATACATATATTTCTTTTTCGTATTTTCAGTTAGAATCATTGAAGGGTACCATTCCTTAATTGGGGCCAGCTGGCAAATAAACATTAGAAATCTTTAAAAAACATTTGGCATATGACAAAGGTGACTGTAAAGTATTTCCTCCCACAAATCTTATTGTTATAGAGATTTCGTAAAACCACCCCCAAAAACAGGAGTGTATTATTCATGTTGGGTCAGTGCAGTATATTTTTACAAGAAATTATAATTATTTTTGTTATAGAAGTGAGGTTCCTTCTCAGTGTGAAGGCCAATAGCTTGTTAGCTGGTTGGTATGCAATGAGGGGGATGTGCGGAGTTGCTGACTCCATTCTCTTCTAGTGCACATGCAGGGTGACCACACTGGCCTCAGCCTTAATGGGACAAAACTCAGAGTACAAAATATTCCAGGGTGTCCAATTCATATTATGGAATAAATAACCAATGGTGTTCTCCAGTATGTATTTAACCCCAGATTACTATGTTACACATGGAAACACCACTAGGATACAAAACTCAAAAGCATTATTGTGTAAAGCAGTAATGAAGATTATAAATATGCTCACAATAATGAAAAACTTATTAATGCACCTTGAGCAAAAATCACATGTGTGACAATTACAAAAACTGTATCATAATTGAAGCAAATGAGATTAAAGTATATAAATACCAAAAATTGAGTAATATAGTCGATTCTTTCCATGAGATGAGTTGAAGGTTAACAAAACCTGCATATTATTGCTCAGGTAGGAAAAAATCCAGTACATTGAAAACCAAAAAAATTAAACTAACTAAAAAGTAAGAAAGAAATCAAACTTACTTCTCATGCACCTTACAAGATATAAAAAATTCCCAAACAATACGAGAAAGATATGGGAATTCTGTTCAGCAATTGACAGCAGTACTGCAGTTAGGCTTTGTCAAAGACACTAGAAAGAAAAGAAGTGAGAAGTTATACGGATGTTCTTTTTTAGTAGGGAATAAAACTTATAAATTTGCAAGTGAGTAGCAATGGCTGCTGTGACCAGGATAAATCACAGGGCACTCAGGATTCTCTAGTTTACTTTTGGAGGATTCATGCAGGGTGGATCATAGTTAATTTAGGGGCACCAACATTGCCACAGTAACCACATTCCCAAATTTGGTCCTGAGTGAAGATGAAAGCTATTTCGGACTGTTTCTTGAACAAGTGCATTGTGCCTCATATTGTCCTTTGGAGTGAACTGCGTTATGGTAGTTTGTCAGTTGTCACAGCTTGCAGCTGATGAAGGTGGGAGAGAGAAAGTAGGAAATAGAGAATGTGTGTGTGTGTGTGTGTGTTAGACAGAAGACAATGTCTTATATATTTGAAGAGCACAAATGTGGTCTGTATATGAGTGATTTGTATACATGGTGCAAGGAACAAATCCTGTGTGAGATGGAAAAGATATTAAAAGTATGAGAAAGAAGAATATCAAAGGACATAACACTGGCAGTTGAGGAGATTCAGTAATAATAATTATAGAAGTAATAGGGTCGACCAAAGTTAATTATACTAAGGTCAGGTAAGAAAAAGGTTTTTTATATACCTGTTTTATCTCCTTTTCAGTGTCTCAAGCAGAAAGTAACAACAGCATGAATAGCTCTTTGTGGGCTTATGGGACATCTCCTCACTCACAACTGTCAGATTATGGCAATGTTCTGCGAAAGAATGTATATCAGGGGGCTACTAAAGATGCAGGTATCTTGGATATTCTTTTAGGTTTACAATACTTGTTTAATTTTTACAGGGTGGGTCTTGACAGTGAATTAAAGGTTTTGTATGATGCTGTTCAATTTTCACATTTTATATGTAATCCATGAAAATAATTTTGTGTTTTTATGATAGGGGTAAAGATTACAGGATTGCTTTACTAACCCAAAACAATTTTTAAACTGTTTCCATGTAGTAATTGCTAAAATCAGCAGAATTTCATGATGTTGTTGTTTTGACAAATATTTTTATATTACTGTCAGGTGTCAGTGGAATTTAGGAAGTTGAGCGTTAAGTGACAATAAAGATTTGGTAATGAATTTGGAAATTTTCAACTTTACAGACCAGGAAACAAATTCTGCTGATAGCAAAAATGATGATATCAAAGCATCAAACCTGTCAAGCTCTAGTGTGGGTAAGATTTGGCGGAAGAGGAATGTGACCCCTGAGGAACTGTTTCAGGTAAGTATAAGTAAAAGAACATAATTTCAAGAAGGAATAATTCTTCTGACTGACATTTTTTCCCTGTAGAGTGTCCAGTGATAAAACGTACAACATTGAAGAAGCTACCTTTGGTGCTTGATTATCTGAAATATTTAACTAATCCTCCTTAAGGTAAGGGGAGATTTTACGTGGATGGCACGATTAGGATTATTAGTACTTGTTGAGCAGGGGAGATATAGTACATTCTTCATGGAGTACTGACTGAATGCAAGTGGATCATTCACATTTCAGTTAGGTTTGGCCTTTCCTCTTTCGTTTCCATTTGTATATTACTTCAGCTGTTGAACAGAGCTTCATATTTTAATGTCACGACCACCCAGTCGTCTTCCATAGCGTACAAATCAGTTTGTGTGCTCACCTCTAAGCCAAGGGGAGGCACTCGTAGTGGCTATATGGTGAGAAGCTTTCAATTATTTGGATAGTTGTGTTATGTTGATCAATGTAAAGTTGGCTTCAGAAGTTTTATTTCACATCGTGGCAAGGATTCTGGCCACTTTTTCTTAAATAACATTTCTTTTTTGTTAAGTAAATGCATATTTTGTAAAGGGTTCATGTTTAGTGACTTTGTTGCACAGGCAGAATTGTCAACAGCTTCTCATTTATTGAATGAAGGATATTACCAGTTATTTTGTAGAGTTGCCATATGCCTCCTTAGCTTGCAGTGATTAGTACCAAAATTCAAGCAGCTGACTTGACAATAGAGCTCTTGATTATCAATAATGGACTGAAGTCAAATACATAGATAGAATCCCAACTCAGGTTACAGAGATGAGATTCTAATGTTAATGAAAAGCTGAGGGTTTTCACTGTGCTTTTGAATCCTCTCCAAATAGGTACTGTATTTACAAGTTGAAAGCTCTGAACCCCACTGTCTCTATATTATGAAAATACTAAGGTGGGCAAACCAACTAAGAGGCTTTGTCCAAAGAGATACTTATTTAAATATTCATCTTCATTCTATCTAGTTAGAGCAGATTAGCAGAATGAAACTGTAAATGCAAAGATTAGAAGTTCTATAGTACTGAAGCCTTCCATCTTGGATTGTTTAAGGTCTGAGAGAGAGGGTGGGCCGGTGAACTGAGGTAGTAGGCTCAATCAGCTGATTCTGAGAACGTAAAAATTACAAATGGCTGGACGGTCGTTTTTTATACATATGATGATAATAGATCAGTACTGTATAATAATACAGTACAAATGGATTCTGTAAGTGAAATAAAATTTTATTGATATTTTACTGTGTTGACATTAATATTAATATTTAATATTTGGAAATTAGTAAATCATTGTAACATAGTTATGGACGCACTCATTTGTATGAGTCGTAAACTTTTTGAAGTTTTAGTTTCGTATGTTTATGTTTATGACACAATAATTCATATTTCATGAAAGGATATGTGCAGTACTGAGAGAGAGAGAGAAGTTCTACAGTGAGGCACATTTGCTGCATATTGGTGGTGCTGTTCAGCAAGTCTGGTTGCTCTTAAACAACAATAAAATTTTGGAAGTTTAACCTTTTACCTTTTGCTTTTCTCATAAATGATCCCATAATTAAGCTGGTTGCTAATAAATATATCAGGTTAAAATAAGAGTAGTTGCAGGTTTTAGGTTTTCCTGCTAACTTTTGCTGTATACAGGCAGTCCCCGGTTTACGACGGTTCCGGCTTACGACGTTCCGAGGTTACGACGCTTTTCAAATATATTCATCAGAAATTATTTCCCGGCTTACGACGCATGTTCCGAGGTTACGACGCGTCGTACGCCGATCCGACGGAAGAAATTTGGCCCCAAAACGCCAGAATAATCATAATTTGAAGGTTTTTTTTGATGTAAAACTCAATAATAATGCAGTTTACGTCATTTTCAATGCACCCAGAGCATTAAAAGTAAGGTTTTCTTATGATTTTTGACAATTTTCGACGATTTTCCGGTTTACGACAATTTTCGGGTTACGACGCGGCGCAAGAACGGAACCCCCGTCGTAAACCGGGGACTGCCTGTATAGTGGACAGCCTTGATTCAGTTAGGGTTAAGTACTGTATAGAATTCAGTTTGCTCTATGTAAGTCAAACAAAATTTATTTATAATTTATGTTCTTTTAAGGCAATGGTAAATTTTTTTTATCCAGTTTACAGAAAACTTACGAATTTGGATGTCAGCAAATCTTCTGGTCCCTCTAGTGAAAGACATCGATGCTACAAACAAGGCTTTAGGAGCAGCAGCACCTGAAATTCAGATTGGATCGGTTGGTGTCGATAAGCTGAAAAAGACAGCTCAAAATATCAGTGGTGTGAAGCAGTTAGGAGATGTAAGTATTGTGGTCCTGTACATTATATTGTATACAGTAATGTAGTGCATGTGATTTTTAATGGTTAGATAGCAAGATAAAGGCATCCAGAAAATAAGGTAACATTTAGAGGTATTGAACAGCAAGACTGAAGAAAGGAAGTGGAAAATTAGGTAAAGTAAAAGGCTGAAAAGTGGATGCAACTAGGGACTGAAGACGCTGCAAACACCCTTTAGTAAAGCCTACAGTGTGCCACTTGAAGTGACAGCACTACTTTCCTTTGGGAATACAAGAGAAAGGGTGAATTCACAATCAACAGCTCAAAGGAATCCCTCATTGCCAACCAGAACAGTGCAGTGCAAAAGCTCCATTTTCATTGGCTCATCTGTTACAAGATCTGGATAATTACTATCGGCCACCTTGAGGAGTTGGAAGAGGAGTCGCAATAATGTTATCCAGCTTCACATGAAAATTTGGGTTGAGGCCACCTAACTGGGTTGGGATATGGACCATCTCAATTTTGATTTCTGATATATATTTTATGGAAATTGAATTTTTAGACTGATCATATAAGCTAAGCTTTCTAACTTGGTAAACTATATGGTAATATATGTAATGGACAGTTCATTCCAGTGCATTTTATATTTAAAATCAGAAGGAAATTGAGGATTTGCTTACTGAGGTGATTGTTCTTTTGTACATCTTTGATAAAGAGCAATGATATAGTTTTTCCTTCATAGCACATGAAACTTGACAGTTTACTGTAAGCCAGGATTCATATGGTCCTTTGTACTGGTACAGAAATATACAAATAATTTATTTTCAATTTGTAAACTTGGACTGTTGAAAGAGTAGCCCTCAACTTAGTAGATGTTAACTATAATTCTATATAATTTCTAGCATAATCTTAATAATACTTTAGACCTATTCATTTTAAGAAATATACCATAATTTGTCGAAAAGGTACTCAAGCAAATACCATCATAATTATATAGCTGATAAGTGAAAAAGTCTGGTAAGCGGAGGTCTTTAAGTTGGTGGGATACTATATTTTGAAATTGTATGAAAATTTTTTCATTTTATTGGCAGATTGTCCCATTCCTTGACGTCACAGTACATCAAGATTATTTGGTCCATCGTTTACGAGAATTAAGTGTTGGTGGTGCTATATCTGCTTATCGATGGAATGGAGGCAGTTCCACTTTTAATGGTAAACCATGGAAAGATGAATATCCTACTGACACTGCCGTGAGTATTGAAATTAAAATAGACCTGTGTCTTAGAAACACATTTCAATTTCAAAAATTATGTTGCAGTAAAAACAAAACAGAATAAATTAATTACTGATAAAGGTGATATGAAGATACCCTGTGAACAATTTTGATTGTATATACTTGTACAAGAATTTAGAAAATAAATTTGTGTTCTTAAATGATAGAACTTTCTCATTTACTTTTACACAATAGGGTATGAACATGTCATGCGTTTTAGCCGACCAGTGAGTGAGTTAGTTTGTTAAAGACATGATAAATCAGGTATATTTGTAAACTGTTTTTACTTTTACACAATAGGGTATGAACATGTCATGCGTTCCAGCAGACCAATGAGTGAGTTAGCTTGTTAACGACATGATAAATCAGGTATAATTGTAAATTGTTTTCACAGATACTGTTGCATTTGTTTGCCATGTATATGGATCGTCAGTTGCCTCCTGACATACAACAACCGGAGGGTCGTATGTTTTCCAGCACTCATATAGTGAAAGCCCCGGAGAAACCAAATAAACCATCTAACATACCATTGCTGTACCTGAGCCAGGTATGTATATTTGAGTGTTAAGTGGGTGTTGTAGGTGGACTGCCTACACTTCTTTAGAGAAACCAAAATATCGTGAAGCATAAGTTAGATTTCGAATGTTGTCACTTTTCCTCAATTTTATTCTATATCTCATTTCAAGCTGGAAAATAATGTTCTCTGCATCAGGTCATTTTCATTTAAATCTTTCCAGCATTAATTTATTTCACACTGTTTTCTAGCCAGTAAGTTCCTTTTCATCATTGTCTATAGAATAGAGCTTTATTTTTGCAAGGGAAATAGTGAATCCAGCTAATGGCTGTTTTGCATGTTTTGTAAATATTTATGCATGATGTCATTCACTAGCTGATTACTGGTAAGTTTAGGAGTGACGCATTAGTTTTGCTTTAATTTTTAATAACAATGAAAATGTTAGCTGAATGAATAAATAAAAAATTTACACAAAGGCTATTTTATACATCGGTAGGTAACAAATTGATTGCCAAGGAAGTATGTCAACCACATTTTCAGTGTGAATTTGGAATGTCTGATTTGTGTGGAAATTTGAAATGGCATGGTGTATTATCTCAAATTCTGTTCACCATGTTACAAATTATTCATATTGAGCATAAAAACATTTCAAATTTAAAGTAAGTTGTGTTTTTCTTAACATACAAACATGAAGGTCTTTGCTTACTGTAGGGTTTTGCCTGTGAATACGAGCTGAAATGTCCGTTAACTTTCAAACAAGGTTGTTAGTCTCCAACAGTAGGGGCGAAGCCCTGACCACTTGTCGGTCTGCACTCCACTTTGCCTTTCGGCCCAGGTATCAGAATGAGGGGTGGCTTAGGTGGGCCGTAAATGTAAACCTTCAGGTTTGTATGTTAGGAAAAATACAAATTACTTTAAAATTTGCAATTTGTTTCTACACAAATACAAACCTTCGGTCTTTACATAGGAGACTTAGCCTTTGGAGGGTGGATTCTGGGTAAGTCTCTGAACTGACTGGAAGTTCTACCCACCCGGGAAAACTTCCTGGTGTCGAAGAACTGAGGAAGGAGTCCCAAGCCTCTGGTCTGTTGAACATAAATGAAATTATGATTTGTTCATGAAACTTACCTGTCAGATATATATATAGCTGTATTCTCCGAAGGTCCGACAGAATTTCAAATTTCGCGGCACACGCAGTGGCCGGTCAGGTGGTTAGTACCCATTCCCGCCGCTGGGAGGCGGGTATCAGGAACCATTCCCATTTTCCATTCAGATTTTCTCTGTCGCCGGTGTTGTCAACAACTGTTGTCTGCACCTCCGTCATAGGATTTGCTTTTTTCTTGAGTATCTCATTGTCTTTTGGTATTTTGACTTTGGATCGGTAGATCGGCATACGCTTTTTTGACTTTTCTTTGAGTTTTGCTTTAGATTATCATTATGTCTGGGTCTAGCTCTGCTAGTTACCGTGCGTGTGTGATGTCTGAATGTAAGGTGAGGTTGCCGAAAGCTGCGGTTGACCCTCACACTGTATGTTCTAACTGTAGGAAGCATATATGCATGTTGAATGATAGGTGTAATGAATGTGCTTCTTTGTCTGAAAATGAATGGAGAGCGTATGATAAATATGTGAGGAAGTTGGAGCGTGATCGACTGAGGAGGTCTTCCTCCAGGAGTGCTTCTCTTTGGGAAGTGTTGATGTCGGCCCTAACTCCCTGTACCTTTAGATCCTAACCCTGTGGTTTTGTCTCCTGCCCTGAGATCGTGCCAGTGGAGACTAATATGCTTTCGCTATGATGGAATCGATTCGTGCATTAGAATCTAAGGTGTCAGCTCTCCAAGATAAGTGTTGTGAAGTGACTAGTGCCCAGTGCAGTGGAGGGGGCGTCAGACCGCCCCATCATGCCTCTAGGCCTGGACCTCTGCTGGACTCCCAGGACTCAGGGAGAGAGCATGTCGAAAGCCGAAGGAGGGTGACGGGAACCCCCACCGGTCTGGCGTCCTTCGGCAGGTCCTGAAGACGTTTCCCAGGCTGCCCAGGTGCGAACTGCGTGTTCGGGTCCTGAAGGACTGCTTCTCGTCTTCTGACACGTCCTCCCACGCAGGGGTTGGAACCGTCAGATAGACTCTCGCCCTCTTAAGAGAAGCTTTAGGGAGGAGGGCGCTTCACGCCCTCTCTCTCTACTCTGTGCTCCTCGCCAGAGTTTGTGGATCGTTCCCCCCGCAAAAGAAGTACCGGACGTCATCCGAAGAAGACGTTTTTGAGCGCCCAAGAGCTCTCCCTCCTCAAGAGAAGAGGATTAGGGCGCCCCTCGTCCTTCTGCCTCTAGGTTCCGTAATTCTCCAGAGAGAGGCGTCACCAACGAGGACCCTTATTGCCTCCATGCAGCAGCAACTCTCCTCTTTCATTGCAGAGAGAGTCCAGGTCCGATCCTCGTCGAAAAGGATGTTAGACTTCCAGTGAAGAGATCTAGGCGTTCTCCTTCTCCTGCTCCTCGTTCGTCACCTTCGTCTGCTTCGCCTGCTCGTCGTGGAAGGAACCCTAGACTCGTCCCGGAGGGGGTGTTGGGGAGGATCGCCGTGGCGTCACCCCAGGGCGCCCTCCCCTCCCTTCTCGTTCTAGACGTCATGTTCACCTTTTTGTTGATGACGCTTTCGTCAGGCTCCTGGCGTTTGTCATGCTGCCAGACGTGGCGCTCTAAGGGGCGATCCAGACGTTCGTCATGCTGCCAGACGTGGCGCCGGTTGGGCGCTCAAGAAGCTCGTCATGCTGCCAGACGTGACGCCCGATGGACGTTTTTGACTCCCTTCAAGACGCTCCACCTGCCGTTGCTGTCGGTTCTCGTGTGGTTCCTGGTTCTCCAGCTGCTTTGCACGCCAGTTCCTCTTCCAAGCAGAGGTCCCTGCGGCGTGTTTCCTCTCCAACTTCTCTCTGCTCTTCCCCCGCCCGATGTTGGAGATAGACTCAGGTCTCGGAGTCTGAAGATGAGATTAAGGATCAGTCCTCGTCGTCGGACTACCAGATTCTCGCAAGCTGTTGAAGGAATTGTTTCCTGACAAGTTTCTGCCGGCAGTACCTCTCTCCCCTCCTTCTTCTCAACTGACTTCGACTAAGTCTAGGAAAGCCCCGGATTTCTGAAGATGACTAAATCGCTCTCCACTAAGCGGGCCTTCAAGAAAGTCCATTTGTGGATGGACTCCCATAAAGCTCAAGGAAAGTCTTCTTTAAGCCCTTCCCCTTCAAGACTCTCGGGAAAAGCGGCGATGTGGTATGAGACCGGAGAAGACTTAGGCTTACGTCTTCCTTCCTCATCTAAGGGAGACTTCGCCTCTCTCGTTGATTCGAGTAGGAGGTCTCATCTGTCGACGGCCAAGATTCCCTGGACTCTTACGGAGATGGACCATCTTTTGAAGGGCCTTTTCAAGACGATAGAAGTTTTCAACTTCCTTGACTGGTGTCTTGGAGCTTTGGACCTTAAGTCTCGGAGTCAGGACTCGATCTCCTTGTCGGACCTTTTGAGCATCTTGTCTTGTATGGACAAGGCGGTTCGAGATGGTTCTGACGAATTGGCCTCGCACTTTTATGACTGGAGTGCTCAAGAAGAGGTCTCTATTCTGCGGTTTCGCTACGAAGTCCGTCTCCTTGGCACAGAAAGGAGAACTGTTGTTTGCTCCCCTTTCCAGTCATCTTTTCCCGGCTTCGATGGTAAAGGACATCGCTGCAAGCTTACAAGAGAAGACCACACAGGACCTGTTGGCTCAGTCATCGAAGCGCCCTGCGGTTCCCGTGACCTCGACGACGTCAAACCGTCAACATTCACCCAAGATGAAGAAGCCCTTTCGTGCCGGATCATCCTCAAAGCCTTCTTCTCGAGGAAAGAACCTCTCGAGAGGTAAAGCCCTTGCTAGAGGTAGGGGCAAGAAGTGATGTGATTCTCCTCCAGATACCGGTGGGTGCCAGGCTTCTTGCGTTTTCCGAAGCCTGGAAAGTGAGAGGGGCAGACAGTTGGTCCCTTTCGGTTTTAGAGAAAGGATACAAGATCCCTTTCCTTTCTCCCCCTCCCTTAAGCCTTTCGCCCTTGGACCTCTCTCCGTCGTACGGTCCAGAAAAACAAGAGATCCTGTACGACCTGCTGCGGCAAATGCTCGTCAAGAGAGCAGTAGAACAGGTCTTAGACCTGAATTCCCCGGGCTTCTACAACAGGCTGTTCCTGGTCCCGAAACAGTCGGGAAGTTGGAGACCTGTGCTGGATGTCAGCAGCCTGAACCGCTTCGTCGCGAAAGAAACTTTCAAGATGGAGACGGCGCAGTCTGTTCTAGGAGCCTTAAGACCAGGGGATTGGATGGTATCCTCGACCTTCAGGACGCGTGATTTCCACGTGCCGATACATCCTCAGTCAAGGAAGTTCCTGAGGTTCGTCTTGAGGGGAAAGGTGTATCAATTCAGAGCTCTCTGCTTTGGCCTGTCCACAGCTCCCATGATTTTCACCGTCATCATGAGGAATGTAGCAAGGTGGCTGCATCTGGCAGGCGTCGTGTGTCGCTCTACTTGGACGACTGGCTGATTCGGCGTCATCGAGGGAGAGGTGTCTGGAGGATCTTCAAGCAACTTTGAACCTGACGAAGGAACTCGGCCTGCTGGTCAACTTCGAAAAGTCACACCTGACCCCAACTCAGTCCATCGTGTATCTGGGGATTCAGATGGACTCAGTGGCTTTTCGGGCTTTTCCGTCCCGAACGTCAACAGCTGTGCTACGGAAAAGTCCTGGCCTTCCTAGGGAAAGAAACATGTTCGGTGAGGGAGTGGATGAGTCTGCTGGGGACCATTTCCTCACTGGAAAAGTTTGTTTCCCTAGGGAGACTACATCTCAGGCCTCTTCAGTTCTTCCTGCAAGACAACTGGGAAGACAAGGAAAAGCTCGAGTTGTCTCTCAAACTTTCCCTCAAGTGAAGGAGCATCTCAGGTGGTGGTTGGATCCTCGAAGCTCTCAGAAGGCGTGTCTCTCAGCCTTCCGAACCCCGACCTAGTGTTGTTCTCCGGCGCGTCAATGTCGGGTGGGGAGCAACACTGGGCAAGAGAGAAGTGTCAGGCATCTGGAGGGGGGAACAGGTGACCTGGCATATCAATATGAAAGAATTAGGGGCGATTTTTCTAGCCCTTCGATTCTTCAAGATCAAGTGTCGATCGCACAGTCCAGGTAAACGCGGACAATACCACTGCTCTAGCTTACCTGAAAAAGCAGGGAGGCACTCATTCTCGTTCCTGTTACGTTCTTGCGAAAGAGATCCTGTTGTGGGCGAGTTCCAGGAACGTTACGATCCTGACGAGGTTTGTAGCAGGCGTTCAGAACGTGAGAGCGGACCTGCTAAGTCGCCGTCATCAACTGCTCCCGACAGAGTGGACTCTGAACCAGGAGGTGTGCCAAAAACTGTGGGGTTTATGGGGTCGTCCCTTAGTAGACCTGTTTGCAACATCAAAAAACAACAGGCTTCCGCTCTACTGCTCTCCTGTCCTGGATCCAGGAGCAGTATCAATAGACGCCCTTCTTTGGGACTGGTCTCGTCTGGACCTTTACGCTTTCCCTCCCTTCAAGATCCTGGGAGAAGTGGTCAGGAAGTTAGCGTCGTCGCAAGATACGAGGATGACTCTGATCGCTCCGTATTGGCCTTACAAGGAGTGGTTCCCGGAGGTAATGTCGCTTCTGGTAGACTTTCCAAGGGTGTTGCCTCTTCGTCCAGATCTACTCAGACAGCCCCACTTCGAACGATACCATCAAAACCTCTCCGCTCTCGGTCTGACTGCGTTCAGACTATCGAAATGCTGGCGAGAGCGAGGTTTTTCAAGCAGGTGGCAAGAGCGATCGCGAGAGCCAGGAGAACATCCTCGATCGCAGTTTACCAGTCGAAGTGGGCCGTATTTCGGCAGTGGTGTACTCGCAGAGGGATTTCCTCTTCCTCGACCACTGTGAGCCAGATTGCAGACTTCCTTCTTTTCCTTAGGGAAGTTCCGAAGCTGGCAGTCTCTACTATTAAGGGATATAAGAGTATGTTGTCGGCGGTCTTTCGGCACAGAGGATTAGATATCGCCAACAATACGGACCTACATGACCTCATTAGGTCGTTCGAGACGACTAAGGTGCCTCAGTTTTTGGTTCCATCTTGGAATTTGGACGTAGTTCTTAAGTTCCTGATGCAAAGCCCTTTTGAACCCCTTCATGCTGCTTCTTTGAGGGACTTAACAAAGAAGACTTTATTTTTAGTTGCTCTCGCTACTGCAAAGAGAATCAGTGAGATTCATGCAATATCTAAGTCAATTGGTTTTAAAGGAGACGATGCGGTGTGTTCTCTCCAACCGTCGTTTCTTGCCAAGAATGAGAACCCGTCTCACCCCTGGCCCAAGTCCTTTGAATTGAAAGGTTTGGCGGGTATTCTGGGTCAGGAACCAGAAAGACTGCTATGCCCTGTTCGGGCTCTAAAGTTCTACTTGGACAAGACAAAAGAGTCGAGAGGTCTTGCGGATAGGTTATGGTGCTCGGTGAGAAGACCTGACGTCCCCATGTCAAAGAATGCGCTGGCTTTCTTCTTGAGGTCCACCATTCAAGAAGCGCATAAGAGTTGTCAGGAGAGTGACTTCGAACTTTTGAAAGTTAAAGCGCATGAGGTTCGGGCTGTTGCAACGTCAGTAGCCTTTCAAAAGAACATGGCTCTGAACGATATTATGAATGCCACCTATTGGAGAAGTCATTCTGTGTTCGCCTCTCATTACCTAAAGGACGTAAGAACAGTGTATGAGTCTTGCTGTTCATTGGGACCTTACGTTTCGGCTGGTACGATCTTGGGAGGAGGAGGCAGTACCCATCCTATCCTTTAATGTATGGTTAGGAATAGTTTTTAAAATTTTTTGGTTGTGTTTTTATGGTTGTGGGTAGACTGTGGGGGCAGTCTTCCCTTTCCTTAGTTTTTAACTAGTCACGATGTTTGGTAGGTCAGGTGGTTATTTTTGTCTCTTTGCTTCCTTCTTGAGGGCTACGATCTGGGCACATAGTGGTCACGTCCCCGTTGACAGATCGTCTGGAACTCTCCAACCTTATAGGTCTCTACCTCGTTGGAAACTCCAGTAAAGCAGGCGCAGACTTGGGTGACAGTAATCACGAAGTCAGCTATGCTAAAAGGTAAGGAACCAAGATGTGTAATCATCTACATTGTTTTGTTTCTCAATCCTATGCTGTCTCTGCCCACCGCCAATGGTGCGATTCAGCTATATATATATCTGACAGGTAAGTTTCATGAACAAAATGATATTTTAATGATAAAATAAGGTTTGTTCATACTTACCTGGCAGATATATATTCGTAGTGCCCACCCTCCTCCCCTCAGGAGACAACGGCACTATGAAAATCTGAATGGAAAATGGGAATGGTTCCTGATACCCGCCTCCCAGCGGCGGGAATGGGTACTAACCACCTGACCGGCCACTGCGTGTGCCGCGAAATTTGAAATTCTGTCGGACCTTCGGAGAATACAGCTATATATATATCTGCCAGGTAAGTATGAACAAACCTTATTTTATCATTAAAATATCATGTTTGTGCCATTATTCCAAAGAAAAAGGATTGAATGAACCCATATGTCAGAGACAATAAAAGGCTAATGGAACTAATAGGTTTATTTTGTTGTCAACCCCTCTCTCCCCTTGCTAGATAGAGGGGGAAGACTTGCATCTAACAATCTACTCTAGGCTATAGACAGGGTACTCGGTTATCCAGACTCACTGCATGACATGGCAGTCCAGCATGTGACAGCTCACCACTCGCCTCTCTGTCCTATGACACCTTGGGTGAGATGCTACCTGTCCCTCTAGGGGAGCCAGGTTAGCTACACAACTTGTTGAACCACCACCACAAGACCCAAGGAAAATGTGTCCAAGGACCTATGGGCAACGTCCCGAAGGTAGAAGGACGTGAATGTGGTTTGTCAAGACCACACAGGTTCTTCCGGAATGTGAGGGATGGACCAATGCTCGTAACCTCATGAGCTCTTACACAGAACACACTCCCGTCCACCTCGTCAGACGTAGAGTACACTCACTTGATTGTCTCACAAAGCCAGAAAGAAAACTCGTTTTTGGACACCTTTTTTGGTCGAGCCAGTACTAACGAAGTGTCATCGACACTCAGGCCTGAGATGTTGAGTCCTCAGAAGATAGTACCGCAGCACCCTAACTGGACACAGTAGCATCTCATCTTGATCGCCACCAATAAAGTCCTCTAGGGTGGGGATCAAAAAGGACTCAACTCTGGCATCGGGGGACTGACAGATTCTGAATCTGTGCTACAAATTCCAGGACAAACTCGAGCGTGACAGATCCCCATCCCCTCGAGCGTTTAACATTGAAGGAAAGGCCATGTAGCTCGCCAACTCTCTTCACTGATGCTAGGGCGAGCAAGGAAACAGTCTTGAAGGCCAGATTCCTGTCTGGTGACTCATAAAGGCTTGTAGGGTGCACGAGTCAGGCTCCGCAAGATGAAAGTCACGTTCCACTCAACAGCATGGAGATCTCCCAAGAGGAAGAGAGATCGATATCCTTCAAGCGAAGGACTTGACCAAGGGCAGCTCTGTAGCCCTTTACTGCTGAAACAGAGAGAAGCTCCTCTCGGCGAAGAAAGACGAGAAAGTCCGCTACCTGCTGAAGAGTAGCTCTGACCTGAGAAATACTCCGTTGATGACACCATCAACAGAAGACGGCTCATTGCCCCTGGTACACAGCTGCAGAGGATTTGTGAAGTTCTTCAGACATCTCTGTCGCTGTGTGACAAGAAAACCTCTCACTCGCAAGAGACACTGGATAGAGGCTTGAAGTGTTAGTCCTCTCACAGCCTGGTGATACCTCCCTACGTGTGGCTGGCACAGTCTGCGGGAGTCTCTCTTGGTACCTAGAAAGTAGAGCTAGCAGGTCCAGATACCACTCGGCATGTGGTCACTTGGGAGCCACCAGGGTCGTCCTGAGATTCAGGGTGTTGATCACCCGATGATTCAGACAAAATGGAGGAAAGGCATAGGCCTCAAGTTTGTCCCATGGGTGCTGGAAGGCGTCTTTGATTGCTGCCCATGGGTCCAGCACAATCGAACAGAACACCAACAGTTTTCTATTGTGATGGGTTGCAAAGAGGTCTATCGTTGGGAGGCCCCAAAGGACGAATAATCTTATGCTATGTTTGGGTGTAGTGACCACTCTGTCCCTATCACTCGACCCTGGCAACTGAGTTTGTCTGCTGCTACATTCTGGGTGCCTGGCTGACAGCTTTACTGGGTGTGTTACCACCCACTTGTGCACCTGCACCACCAACATTTGGAGCTTGTTGACGTATGTCACTACCATGGTACTGTATTGTCACTCATCAGCACCATGGAGTGCCCCATCACCCAATCCTGAAACTCTTGCAGAGCCAAAAATGCTGCATTGAGTTCCAGAATATTGGTGTGGAGGTGTCTGCTGTTTCAGTTCCACACACCTGAAACCAGCAACTCTTCCAGGTGCGCACCCCATCCCTTGGTTGATGCATCCAAGAACAGAAGTACTTGGGTAGGGGAGTGCCTAATGACACTCTCTATCAAGAGGTCCTGGAACAAATGCGGCCAAGAGCTCACCAGGGCTAGCCATTCCTTGAGACACCTCAGAAGTCGTATCCCGTGTGAATGGGCCCAAGCTGAGACTAGGGTGAACACTCACGTGAACACCTGGGGAGCAGTTGAGAGCCCAAAACAAAGTGCCCTGAACTGGGACAACATCTCCCCGAGGGTAAAGGGGAGGTACTTGAGAGAGGACTGGTGGATGGGTATTTGAAAATATGAATCCTTGAAGTCCACTGAAAGCATGAAGTCGGACTCCTGATGGCACCAAGTACTGACCTTACCATTGCCGTCTTGAACCAAGTCTGGCGAATGAACCGGTTCGTGGAAGAGAAATCTATGACTGGTCTCCAACCACCTGTAGTCTTCTTTATGAGATAAAGAAGGCTGTAAAACCCCGGAGACTGATCTGTCATGACTACAGCGCCTTTCTTCAGCATCGCCTTCACCTCTTCCCACAGGCGAGGTCCTTCAGCGAGCTGGGAACGTAAGTCTGGAAGTGGACCGGAATGTTGGTGAGGGGTGGCAGGAACTTAAAGGGTAGTAGAAATCTTACCCAAAGGACATGCACTACCCAGGTTTCTACTCTGTATCGCTGCCATGTTGCCCAATGGCTCGGCAGGTACCTCCCCACCAACGGCAGCAAACAGGGAGAAACGCCGCCCCTACCGTAGGACAGGCAGGGCGCTGAAAAGGGTGTGGCTGCTCATCTTTCCTACCAGGGGCAGAAGTAGTCTGGGTGTTCCTGTGGTGGCCTGTGGAAGCCAGGGACCTCCTGGGACCCAAAGGCCAGCTTGACCCGAAGGTTGGGCTGCAGTGCCACACGAAGACCCAGAGGTCTTGGCCATTTCCTGGTGAACAAGCATGTCATTATTTTCGATCCTTAGCCAGTCCACCGTGGCCTCCACCTCTCCTCTAGGGAAGAGGGAAGTGGAACCCAGTACCAGTCTGTTCATGAGTGCCAATGCTGACTCCGAACTGATGAACCAGGTGACCTGAGATAACACAGTGTCTCTTCTCTTGAGCACCAGGTTTGCCCACGGGTTAGCGGTCCGGTGGGCTAGGTAGGAGATGGCCATACCTCCAGACAACATCAGTCTACTGAATGTGGCTTCCTCCTCAGAATTACAAGACCCCGAAGAGGAAGAAGCAATTTTCGCCACTGCAAGGGACCAGAGGTCAATCCAGGAAACCGTCTGGAATGCTGCCATGGCAGTTGATTCCATTGCTGGTGCCTTCTGCTGTGAAAGGGAAACTTTCTGCACAGAGGCAGTCCAGCAACAGCCCTGGACACAGACGAACTAAGTCTGGGTCAACCTGTTTTGTCAGCAAAGGCTTTTGAGGGATTGTATTATTTAGTGAGTGAGAGGCTGAGAAATGTCTTGCACAATCAGCTAGACGTAAGTGAGTTTTCCTGCCCAGATCCAAGAGATTTCACCTGGTCCAAGACACCTTTGGCAAGTTGTGACCATGGCAAGCCCATCGAGACTGGGTTCCTTTTGGGGTCCCCAAAAAGCCTCGATGGCTGAAAGCCACGGTCTCTTCCCCAAGATCGTTAAACTGCTGTATCAAGTGGACGATCTCCAAAAAACTCCTCTGCAACTTGGGTGTGTCCAAGTGCTTGGGCAAGGGCCCTCAAGCCCTTCCAGGTCACGGTCTTCCCGGGTTACTCCCTCTGCAGGAGAGGGATGCTCGCCAGCGCCACCTGGTGATCTCTCTACCACTTGAGCACAGGACTGGTCCGGCCTGAGGACTGAACCCAGAACATATGCTTCCATTGTCGGGCTGAGATGGGAGCATGAACGGTCCTGGCCCCGAACCCTAGGCCTGTCTGGCTCCCGGAAAACCCTGTGGAGGAGGAGGGGATAGGTGAGAGATCCCTAGCACTCTTACCGGACTTGCAAGAGGCCGAAGCCCTGGCAGGTGAGTAAGGCTGTTGGCGGTTTTCAACAAGCGGTGACGAAGGCGGAGTGGACTCCCATTCACTTGATCGTGGAGCTGTCCTGAAGACATGCTACAGTCTTCTTAGAAGCTGGAACCTCTCCAATAGGAGAAGACTGAATGGGGAACCTCCTCTTGACTTTCCCAGGTGAGGGGACCTGTAGGTCTGCATCACCTTTCTGGTACCCTTGTACAGTTCCCTTAGGAGAATGGGAAGAGGGTGAGTGAGTGCCTGCACACTCATTATTCACTATCTCTTTCTGAGCCCGGGTCAATAGACTGGGACCCTTATTGGCCTGGGAAGGTGACTTCCCGGGACTGGTACTGGTGTGTCGGGGGTCCGTGGAACCCCGGGCAGCAGTTACTCCTGTGCCGGTGGCAATGGCAGCTGCAGCACTGATAGTGCTGCTAGCGAGAGACAATGTAGCCTTCTCCATGGAAGAAGGCTGGCTGTCAGAAGCCCCATGGGACTTCTTACAGCTGGGAGAGGCAGCCTTCTTCCTCCGCTTACTAGCTTTGGAAGAAGGGGATGAGGTGACAGCATGCAATGAAGATGAAGCTGATGACGATGACTTCCGATTCCTTTTCTTTGACTTCTGGTCACGGCAGGTCTTGGACAGCAGGGTGTGGAGAAGGACGTCACCAAGGGAAGACGAGGTAGAGGGTAACGCTTGTGGGCACACTACTGGAGACATGTTCAAAGGTATCATTGATGTAGTGGTGGCCCCTGAGCTGGTAGACGCCTTAACTGTAGAAGTAGTGACAGTTACAGTGGAAGCGGTTACTGGAAGGCCTTTGTAGGCCTTCAAGTGGGAGATCAGTTCCTAAACTTACTGCTCTCCCTGGAGGCCTAGGGATGTCCATAACTCCCTAAGCCCTTCTAGCTACACAACACCTGTAAGACAAGTCCGGTTAGGTGAGACCATCTCTCTTCACCCCAAGGAGGAGTGTCCTCCCAAGGACAATTCCCCCCTCCGAGCGAATGGAGACTGCCGGAGAATAGTCAAACCGATCAACCGTTCTCCTATGGTGACTCTCTGCTGATGACGCAGTAGATGGCGGAGGAGAAACTGTTCCCTTAGGAGTAGCAACAGCAGGTGGAAGTTTGACTGGGGGCAAGAAGGAATCAGAGATAATCTTCGGTGTCATCGGCGGAGTATTGCACTCTGATGACATTGGAGAAACTTTCTTCTCTCTCTCTCCTTTTTCCGAGCAAACTTCACCCACTGTTCGGAAGGCCAGACTTGACACTCACTACACGGACTATCTTGATTACTGTCGTGCTTCTTGCGTGTCATGCACAAAGTATGAGGGTCTATCTAACGAGGAGGGGAACCGATTACAAGGTTTGTTTTTACCTAGGCAAGCCTTATAATAAAAGGTTTCCTCTCCCCAGGCTGTTGCAAGTTAGGGGTTTGCATTATAGATATAAAGCAAACAAACACACTCGTATACACAAAAAACAAGAAAAGGAAAGCGAACGGCAATTGGCCAGAGAAGTGTAGAGACATCTTTACACGATGGCGGCCGAAAACAAAGCGGAGTGCAGACCAACGAGAGGGTGGGCTTCCCCCCCTACTGTCAGTAGCTAACAACCTTGTTTGAAAGTTAACAGCCATTCCAGCTCGTGTTTGCAAGCGAAATCCTACGTAAAGACCTTCAGGTTTGTATTTGTGTAGGAACAAATGGTGGACACTCTAACTGTAAACATTGTTATTCTCTGCTTGATTCTGCAATTGGATTAAAGTTTTTTCATATATTACATACAAATTTTTTCATTTCTCTGCAGGTTAACCCACCACATCTAAAAGTAGTTCTTCCCCCTGAAGAGGAGTGTGAAGTTGGAAGTGGCCGCAACAATTTCATACATGCTTTGCTCCTTTTCATTCATCACGTTACACATCAGCAGCACTCACGGATTGCTAACATCAATTTGTCCATGTCAGGCGTAAACCTTTCCTGGGTGGTTAGTTCATCATGATTAACATTGGTTGTTAATTTGGCAAGACTCAGATACCATTCCTGTTACTGCCAGTTTTTCCAAGGCTCTTGAAATAGCTTTTTTCATATATTGAAAAAGGTTTTATACTTTTGTACTGAAGGTTTCAGTTCCAGATCAGTTTATTTGTTACATTATCTTATCCTAAATAAGGATATGTTAGTATACTTTAGTGATATCTTCATTGACTGTCGTAGATGTAAGAGTTGAGATTATAACTTACAGTATGGGCGTCAGTTTAATTCTTTATTGCCATGACTGTTAAATTCAGGATTTTAAAGTTTTGAATAAATTTTTCAAGTGCTCGAATATTTCCATATACTGTACTGTACTTTTTCTATGTGCATCGATAAGTGCAATTTTTTCACGATGTAAGCATGATTTGAAATGTATTTTGTTAGGGATACCATTTTAATTTTTCTTGCATTCAAGGATTTGTATTCCTCAAGTATTTTAATTGAACTGTTAAGTTCTAATATTTTTAAAACTACCATATTTGCCGGTGTACAAAACGCACCCTTGCATAAAACAACTATTTAAAAAGGATATTTTGTGGAAAAAAACAGTTTTAATATGTTTCATCATACATTTATTGAAAGATATTTTAATGTGATTTTGTAGGGAAAAATGTATGATTCTAGTTTAAATTTGCTGTGATAACAGTGCCATTTTTGATTTTCAGCCATTTTATATAGTTGCCATGGCAAGCCACCAGGGCACACTATGATTTTGTTTACATCCATTCATTGCAAATAGCTGACAGCAGACGAATGTTTTTTTTTTTTATTTGGAGAATGTGTCTTAAAGGTAAAACAGTCCTTATACATATTGTCAGACATATCAGGTGTGGGTTATGTATGCTTGGGAAGGAGGTATAGTGAGATGATGTGAGTTTCCCTTATAGGCTAACTGCTGACGTATGGTAAGCAATTTTTCAAAAATTCATGATAACACTGACAATTTGGCTTTTCAGTATTTTATTATTAGTAACAATTTACTTAAATAATTAGGCTTGTTTTTCATTGCTTTATTATTAGCAACAATTTTTGACCCTACCCAGTATGATCGCCGTAGGCTAGGCCTGGCCTTGCCTAACCTAGCCTAGCCAGTGGCGCTTGGTCTCCATAATACTGCTGCATTGGACACGGCAGTGTTTTGATATTTTAAAAGATGTGCGTCTAATACGCCGGCAAATATGGTAATTTATTTTTTTCCTGTACCACTGAACAATTTTTGTTGTAAAATGAAAAGTTTGTCATGATAAAAAGGAATATTGAAAACTGCTTTCAGTAATCCTTTTTGTTTTATTTAAATGGATCTTGTAGATGACATGGAATGTGGAGAATTTTAACATATGGATTATGTAAGAAAATCATAGATAATACATAATTTATTATAAAACAAACCATAATGCTACATATATTTTTTCAGCAAGAAAAGTATCAGGTATAAATCCGATACGTTATTTTTAATATTGTGACCATGTTGTCTCTAAGATTAATGAAAAATTTTTATGTATTCTTGTTGAAAATTGCGTTCTTTTTAAAAATTAAAAATCCTGAGATCCCATCTAGAATAAAAGTTAACACAATACAGCAAGGTAGTACTTGAAAAAGCTTATTTGGTTCACAAGTTATAGTTTACACAAACCTACCAACAAGCTGCAAAGAATTCAATTTATGGGATAGAGGAGCTTTCATGACACCAAACTGGCTTTAAAATTGGAAAAAAGCTCACAGAGAATATATTATTCTAAATGTAAGACTTAATTACTTATCAACGTAAAGGACTGGAGTCACTTATTATAATGTATTCTTTAACAAGAAATATTCATAAAAATATATTTACATTACTCTGTAAGCTAGATTAACTATGATATTAATTACAAACATATGTGGCAATAATCTGAGTTTATAATACTATCACAAATTTTCAATATAAATAAAATTTTATAAAGTATAAAGGTATAAAAAATCTGGTTGCAAAACAATGAGCTGTCAGAAACTATAACCAATATTAATTACAAACATATGTGGCAATAAACTGAGTTTAAAATACTATCACAAATTTTCAATATAAATAAAATTTTATAAAGTATAAAGGTATAAAAAATCTGGTTGCAAAACAATGAGCTGTCAGAAACCATAACCAAAAGATCAAATAGTAATAGAATTTCTTTTATCAAAGTAATAAATAAGTACGCTCAAGCTAAAAATTTTTTCTTGTAGTATATAGTTTGTAAATCCTATAATGCATATGGCTCAAATTTCCTTCATTTTCGCCATAAGCTCTTCTAAGGAGGTGTCATCAACTTGCACTGTATCTCCAGACTCTGCAGAAGTTGGAGCTGGCCTTTCATATGCAAAGGTGATACCATCTGCCAAACCAGGAGCCTGGGCAGCTGCTGCTACACTATCTGTTCCTGCGTCATCATCGAGTAAACATATACCTGAAAAACAAAAACAGTAAGACTGGGCTATATTTAACAAGTGAGAAGGAAAGAAAAATGACTCGACTTGTAGCAGATCCGAAATAGCAGGATGGGATGGGCCAGGAAATAATTTAGAGAAGTTACAGCTGGACTAGATGGGAATTCATGCAGATTATAGGAGGCTGTTAAATCTCCAATCCAGTGAAATTCTCTAGCAGGTCTACCACTACATGAATAATGACAGTGGAAGAAAAGTATAAAAAAAAAAACTGGTTGACCACTAACGTGCCAAAAGCACAAAGAACCTTACAACTTCTTACCCCAGTCATTATCTTCGTGTACGACTTCCTCTTCTTTTTCTTCTTTTTTCTCTTCTACAGGCTCGTTAGCTTTTTTCTCAATATACTCTGCTTGCCTTTTGCGACACCAATTATCATCACAATGAGGATTGGGTCGCATTGTCATGGTGGGGAAGAAGTCAACAAGAGCATTATACCCCAGGTAATAGGATACCTGCCCAAAATTCAGGAGATATCTGTTGAGAAGAGAAGAAAAAGAAATTTAAATACCGTGCCAAAATGTTACGAGGCTACATAAAAATCTTGCGTTCCATGTAATTTCCAGTATTGCCCCGAGATTAAAACTATCAGTACAGTATACTGCTTAATAACTGCCTTCATTAGTCAGAGTAAAAATAAATTTTTACTGAACATGTAGTACTTGCATCACAAAAATGACACTGATGACCGTATCATGAGCAGCGCAAACCGCTGATACAGTGGCACCTCAAATTAACAGACCTCAACTTAGTGGAATTTCTTTACTTATTGGACTTGCGTGAGTCTGGTAAAAAATGATATAAATATTTTGTACCCGTAAGATAAATCCAGTTAAGTATGATAGGGTTATCAGACAACAGACCAAGACTTTCTTGTTTGTGCCTGCGAGGATGGAGGGCGAATGAATGAACGCCCACATTCATGTTGACAATGATCTTCAGGATCTTCCTGGCTCAGCCTGTGTGGGTTGAGAAACACACACACACGACCAACACTCCTCTTTGTGCACGTGTTAGTAAACAATGTGCACTCTCTCTCTCTACATTAATTTTACTGGCATTACTTCAGGCATTACTGTACTGTACTTAAAACAATACATTAATTTTACAGGCTCTCACCATACATGAGAAACGAAATGGGTATGCGTGAACTATTGGTCTAGGCTGGGTGCTAAACTTACGTCATCCACTTGCATAAGTCAAAAAGGCTGTTACAATTGTATTTAAGATACAGGTAATGGTAATGGAATTGATATTTTACTTACTAAGTCCATTTATACTGTAATATTATCCTCATGTTACATCAACATAACATAAAAGACTGATCAACCACATATGCATTTAAGTAGGCTAAGCTATTCAATGTTTACATTCTCAAAATCGGCTGATTGAGACCTACTTCTGAAATTAACAGGAGAATCATTTTTTAGTTGCTGAAAGAAATGGATTGTTACTAGGATTATTTTTATTTTTGTGCAAAAATCTAATGTAAAACGTAAACAAGGGTAAACTAACATGAACTAAAATCCCTCGAAGTTGCAAAATAGCCGTTTCTCAATTCTGTTGTTAATAGCTGAACTCACTGTTGTTTATGCCAGTTATTATGCCAGTTATTTTTTGGTAAGTGGTGCTCAAGCAATAGTAGGTGGTTATGAATTGTTACATAAGCCATAAGTTTGGTAATCTTGTTTGAAACCTTGCCTAGTGCAATCTATCCAAAATGAAATTTGCCCGGTAAGTAAAGCCTAGTTTTATTTTTACTTTTATTTATAAAACAAGACAGCATTACCGACTATGTAGGAAAAGAGATTAGCCTAATGTTATTTGGGCTATCAAAAAATATGCAACTTGCATGATACAGGAGATATAATGATAAAATCATGTTTTGGGGATGAAATTTCAAGTCGCATGATATGCGAGATCAAATGTACACGAGTATATACAGTAATTCATTCCTTTAAATTGAAAGATTACAAAATACCAGTTAGGATAGGCTATTAGATAATTTATATGGAACTACACTAGACTATAAGCTATGAGTTAACCCAGGGTACCCTACTGTGTAGGTCTTTGTAACTCAGATTTCGTTACTTAGTGGAACGGGCAGCCCCCAAGCTGTCCGTTAAGTTGAGGTGACACAATTTAGATTGTTTCATACGCACCCATCAATTACAATTAGCCTTAATTCAAGGAAGAAAAAATAACTACAAAATCAACATCAATGTGACAATATGCACATGCGCACCTTTGACCAATTGGTCGGTAGAAACAATGCCTAATTCTTTCATGTCTTGTTGAAGGTTACAACATCCACAGGAATTTCCCAGCTTGTCAAGCTTGGGATATTTTAACTTAATCTTTAATTAACTTTTGTAACTTCGGTTTTTTCTTTGAAAATGCATTACAGAAAGATAAATACATATCTCTATGAAAGGTAGATTGGGTTCATTCACCATAAAACAATGATAAAAGCATTAAAAGGACTCTAAAGAAGGGCTGAATAAAGGAAAAATTGGCAATCCTGCAGAAGGAAAACAGTCTGGGATATTATGAGTATCTGTTAACGGTTTGGCAGACAAAAAGTACGGCAGGTGACTGCTGAGTAAATGGGTATGGAGGGCACGTGTTGTACTATCTAATGATTTTCTCCTGTCTTTTAAACTAAAGTACATATCATGTCTCTAGGCATTAGAAGACCATGACAGATTTATTAAAGGTTTGTGATGAAAACAAAAAATTCTAAGAGTAAAAATGAAACATTAATACGCATAGCATGACAAACGTAAATACACAATTATAATTACAGTAAATTACTAGTTATTAAAGTATAAACAAATGAGTTCTGGCATATCAAGAGGACTGTGAAGAAAATAGCATAACTTAATGTTTTTCTTATAAATGACTTGTAATTCTAAGTAAATATTTTTCCTTTAAGTACAAATTTCTGAAAAACAAACTTACTTCAGAACATTTTGCACAAGCATTCCAGCAACGATTCCCATTGTTGTTGGCAGAGAAGCAGCACAGACACCCTCACGTTTCAATGTTCGCTCATCAATCTGGCTTGCAACTACAAGAGGAGGAGCACACTGAAAGAAATTAAAGGTAAAGCAAAAATTACGAAACTGAGTAAGTAAACTAGCTAGAAAATGAATACAATTTTAATAAAGCCCAGCTCACACGTACGGACTCGAATGAAATGTTTATTAGATTTTTAATATGGAGATACCAAAATGGTAGCTACTTGTTCAATATAGAATCAGTTATGTGATATGTACACCATGCAGCTAGAGTCATGTGACCCATTTTCAGTGATTTTTGTTCAAAAGTCACTAACTGGCAACTCTTTACCTTCTTCACATTTCTAATGATGCTAAGTTGCAATGGCAAAACATTTTGCAATTCTGCTCAAAAAAAGATACAGTTCACTAAGCACGGTTTTAAAGTATCAATGTTACATTTTTTTTTAACAAAATATCAGCTAGATTATAAAAACATTTTTAATTATGATAAATATGAAAAGATATAAAATACTTAATGAACTTGACTTTTTAGCCACCATAGTAACATATTTCATGAAATGAACATATCAGAGATGTAGTTACAGGCGTGGTCTAACCAGACGTCAACCGTTTAAATGAGTAGGTTTGCCTTCCCTCGCCTTACCTGTAGGCCAAGTGCACTTCGTGCTTCTTGATTATATCATTCTTATTACGCCTATAGGCCTACGAAGAAAAATAATGACGGTAGTGTACCACACCAAGACTGTGCAGGAATTTCACAAATCCTGCTTTATGGTCTTTTAGACACCTTTTATAAGTTACAAAGACTTGACACAACTTTATATTGTTGCTATCTGAAATATGGCCTAGTATGTTATAAAGCCACTAGCAGAGACCTAGACTCCAGAGCCAAACTATTATTATTATATTATTTATAATACACTGTTATTGTCATTCTGCAGAATCTGCACACAAAGGTGTGGCTGATAAGGTCCGACCTGATTACTGCCTTCCATTTCTGAGGTAAAAGTAAAATAAAAAGGTATAATTAATTGTATTTCTAATAGCGAAGATTACTCTCCACCTCGCTTATTCATTTACTTATTTTTCTTTTCTTCAAACTGAAGAAACCCCTTGAGAGGCTAGACCTATGTAGCCTTGGCTATAGCCTGAGCTATGACTTTTAATAATTTATTGCAAGTATCGAAATCATGATCCTGACTAACATTTGCTTCATACACAAAACTACAAAAGCGAAAAGTAGCACACTAATAACTGAATTCATATCCCAAATGCATCACTTTTTATCATTAGACTATGCCCCGCTTAACTTTTCTTTTTCACTCCATCGCGACGTCCTCTTTCACAGTTTCACTGTATCCAGACTGACAGTTCCAAGACTCACAGGAGTCACGGTGAGCTGAGGGATTCATGCTGCAACAACATAATTAGTTTTCGTTCTGAAATATTACTGTAGCATGAAATATTTTTGTTCTTCACGATCCAATGTATTTCAATGATAGATTTTACATAACAAGTGACCAACTTTTCCTCATACATATACATGTTTACAAAGTAAAATATATGATTTGATACTATGTGGCAACTTGAGAACAATGCTTGTCCAGTACAAAAAAAAGTTGCACAACTTTTGCTGCTTACGGTACATACATACATGTATACATGTACATGTACATGTATGCATCATGTTGCTGTGTTTGCCTTTATCTTTCTCTCTCTGGGATATTCTTTACAAAAGAAAAAATATTAGTCATTATGGCTGTAAGTGTACAAAGAGAGAGAGAGAGAGAGAGAATTTCAATGTTAATTTTTTAAGAGACTTTATATACAACTTTAAATCAATTTAAATTATTTTATTGTATTGCACTGCAATTACATATGGATGGTACATCTCCATCAGCAGCATGTAATAAAACAACAGAATGACTAGTTCATGCAGTAAACTTTGAAGAGGTCACAACAACTGACGGGACAGTTGTGGTGGTGCGTTTCCAGTAAATGAAACAAGAGTTGAACTTCATTTCATTATCCATCAACAGAATTTGGAAGCATGTAGAAGATTCGGAAAGACTTTCATACTAATGAAAGTTCATTGATAACCAAAATGCCATAAAATTCAACAAAATCTGAATACAAGAAAAAATGACATTTTAAATCAATTTGTATTTTTCCATAACTAACAAACCTGCGGTCTTAATGTAAGAGAAAATTCTCTGGTGCCTGCTGGAGTCCGGTTAAAAAAAAAAATACAAGGATTTTGGTGGCATCTGGAGTTAGCCAAGATGGCGGAAAAGAGGGCACAGATGACCTTCCTTAACCCATCCCAGCTACAACACATCAGTTTCCTTTATAGCCCAGGTAACTAAATGAGGGGTGGCTTAAGGTGGGCCATACACGTTAAGACCGCAGGCTTGTTAGTTATGAAAAATACAAACTGATTTAAAATCTGTCATTTGTTTATATACAGAACAAACCTTTGGTCTTAACGTAAGGGAGACTTACTCTTGGGGGACACAGAAAGCCTCAGAACCGACTGGAGCTTCAGCGCACCTGGGCTCACTTCCTGGCCAAAGTAGAAGGTAGGAAGGAGTCATATGCCTCTGATCTGTTAAGTAAAATGTTACTCAGCAGCCAGACATCTGAGTTAAGAGACAATGTGAACTCCTGTTACTTTGTGTCTTGTAGGAATATAAAGAACCTGTAATTTTTGGAGACAAAAAAACTTACGTTAGCCACCAGCCTTGTAAGACAGAGGAAGGGACTTGCTTCCATATGGTTCGTATTGTGTAGGAACAACAAAAAAAACCAGTGGAATGGAGCGCTCTCACCTGAATCTAACCAGTTCAGTGCATGATGGATAAATTCTCTCCACTGCCAGCCGGTAGAGGAGTAAAAGAGACAGAACGGAAGACCAGGCATCCCATTCATTCTCACTTTCAAAACCAACATCTTAGGAAAGATACAAACTGTCCTGCTAGGGGCACTGGTTGAGTTACACAACTTGTTGAGCAGCCACCACCAGACCCAAGGAAAAAGTGTCCAAGGACTGTGGGCAACATACTACAGATAGAAGGATGTGAAGGTGGTTTGGCGAAGCCATGTGCCAGCCTTTAAAATCCTTTGAACTGACAAGTTCTTTTTGAAAGCGGTGGAAGGGCCTAAACCCCTAACATCATGTGCTTGATTACTTCACATAGCCAAAAGGAGATAGTATTCTTGGATACTTCCTTCTTGTCTGGACTGTACAAACAAAAAGTCTTCAACAACCCAGTCTGAGATGTTTAGTCCTTTTTAGATAGTTATGCAGTGCCCTGATAGGACATAAAATTAATTTGCCAGGGTCATTACCAACAAAATCTCCAAGGGAAGGGATAGTAAAAGACTCGAATCTGTCAACGTGAACCTAGGGATTCCAAGTCTCAGTTACAAATTCTGGGACAAATTCAGAGGCTACAGACTCCCAACCCCTCGTGTGCTTAACGTCGAAAGAGAGTCCATGAAGTTCACTAACTCTCTTCGATGAGATCAAGGTTAAAAGGAAAACCATCTTGAGGATTAAATTTTTATCTGATGAAGCCCATAAGGGTTCGTATGGACTATGTGTGAGACAGCTAAGCACCAGTGTTAGGTCCCAATTTGGAGGTCTAAGTTCTCTTGGGGAACAGGACCGCTCAAAACTCCTGAGAAGCATAGAGATTTCTCATGAAGACAATATGCCTACATCCTTCACACACAGAACTAAACCTAGACCAGCCCTATAGTCCTTGATGGCTGACACCGAAACGAGTTTCTCCCTATGGAGAAAAATGAAGTCTACTATTTGTTGAATAGTAGTTCCAACTGGAGGAAACCCTGCTGACAACACCAATCACAGTAGGCAGCCCACTTTTCCTGGTGTGCAGCTGCAGAAGACCTGAGATAACCAAACATTTCTGACACTGCTCTGCGAGAAAAGCCTCTCGCTCGCAGGAGATACTGGATAGTCTCCAACTGTGAAGAGATATGGACCCTACCAACTTGTGAAACCTCTTGATGTGCAGTTGGCAGGGTCCTCCCAATTAGTCTGAACCTATGAACTATTAATATTCTGGAAAACGTTTTATTTTTAAAATTCAAAGGAACAACATAAGCACTAGTATATATTATTATAATCAGAAAAACTTACATCAAAACAAGCTGTCTCTCCAGGTATAAGGAACTGAATATGTCCAGAGACTGCATTTTCTGAGACGCCAGACTCGAACCATTTTTGCCCCAACTCATTACAAGCACGATTAACAGCCATCCGTGCTTCAAAGTTATCTACACAGCTCAACACTAAATCTACCGGTCCATCAGTAAGGCTGCCACTCCTGAAATAACAAGAGCACTTTGATTAACATCATATACCGTAATTTCACACTCATAATTATACTATCCATTGGAATTTAATTACCTCAACATGATTCATAACAATGATAAGCAGCATTACTTTGTTCCTTTTATTTTCATCCACTCCCTTTGATCTCTTGCTACCAAGTTGTGTAACGTTTTTATTTCACTCTGAAATATTTTTACCTCAACTAAGAAAAAACCCTTCGACCAGGCCCGATGGGAGCCCATCAATCCATTGGTAGGTAGTAACACTCCTCAGGGTTTCAAGTAGAGTGGATATGACCAAGCAATAACAAGGGGATGGAAGGTGTGCGCTACATACATGAATGATGTGTCTGAATTAAAAATCATAATTGCATTTCTCCTAGATTTACAGAAATGCAGTTTCTCATGTAGAAGTATTCTCTGACACAATGCTGGTTTGGTCACTGAATGCTTCGTACCAAAAATTCAGGGGTACTGTGTGGGAAACCCATCACTTACCAGGATATTTACTCTTGCTTTTTCTCTTTTCTGGGAGGGACAATTGTGGTGATTAAGTATATAACAGATTTCAGGTTTATATATTTAGGAATAATACGATTTACTTCAATAAAATACAATTTACTTTAATAACTATCATTTGTTCTAGTGAAGAGTATACAAAATGAAGTATATAAACCTTTGCCTTTTATAAAGAACATTCACTTATTAGGTGGGAGGTACTGTCTCGGAGCTTGCAAGGGTGTTGACCTGTGTAACACCATATAAATCTCTGCATACCAGATTTAAGAGACTGACAGGACAGCCCATCACCACTAAGAAATGCCAGTTTCCCCGTTCTGAACTTGGACAGGGGAAGGAAGACTTGTTTTCTCCTAGCCTGGGCTACCATTCAGAGAGGCTGATAGGGTACCATGTCAGTTTGTAAATGTATAAGCTTTACAACTCTCTCATACTTTTGTGGGAGATACAGCTCTGTATGTGGCAAGTACCACAACTAATTCTAAGATAATAACTTGCTCTATACCGGCATCCTTGTTTGCAGTCAAGAAGAGGAAGACGCCAGTCATACTGTTACTCAAGATACAGACTCATGCTCACAATAAACCTCAGGCTAGATGTTTTCTTGTCCACAGGAGCAATGATAGCTACACAATATGCTGAGAAGGCAATACAGGCCCTTAGGAGGTGTCCAAAGTTTGTGGGTGATATCCCCCAAAGTAGAATGAAGTAAAGGTGGTGTCTCTCATCCAAGAATCTATCAACATTCCCTGCAAAACTAAGAAGTTCCTACTAAATGATTACCTCAAGAAGCCACAATGAAATAGTGTTCTTGGAAACCTTCTGCCTGCCAGTTCTAATAAACAAGTATTGACACTTAGGCCTAAGATGTTAAGTCTTGTCCATGTAACATTGCACAGCTTTCACAAGAAACAAAGGCATCTCAACTTGATCAACACCTATCATATCTAACGGGGTGGAACAGAAAAGCTCTGAAAAATCAGATGGGAAGGATTATAGAAGAAAAAACAGCATACCAGCTGTTACTTATGACACAGGAAATTTCTCCTTCACACAGCAAGCTAACCAGCAACTAATAAATTGATAAGCTTGTGTATATTATCTTTGACATGGAAGTCTTCCCTATTGTTAAAGTGAACTCTTTTTTCTTACTTGTTTCATTCCTTCCACTGAATTTTCTCAAGGAGTCTTATAAGACATAAATTTGGACCGATTTCTGTTTCAAAGTTTAATCAGAATATTTAAGTACCATGTTAAAAACTAGACGTAGAAAACGATGATTCAGAATGAACATACTTACTTTATTCTTTCCATAAAATGATCAAAATTATCCACCGTTGTAATGTTATAGTTGTGTGTTTCAAAGGTGACATCTGGGTTGATGAACTGGAGAGTATGAGCAGCAGCTTCTACTTTACTGAGCCCAGCTTGATGCGGTTGGAAAAATAATCGATTCATATTTGCTAACTCCACTTTATCGTAATCAAAAAGCAAAAGCTGGAATACAAAATGGTAATGTTATAAATATGCACAGCAACAAATTGGATTAACATTAGTTGCAGACAACTATCAAAAAATTTGGATTAATATTAGTTACAGATGACTTCCAAAAAATTAAATTTTTATAATATCAAATATATTCTACTTATAAACACATCAATCACGTAAAGCCCTCATTTGTGATCTGGATGTCAACAAGCATGTGTATTTTGAAGACTTGTCAACAGCAGAAGGAGAGTATCTAGGAGCAACTGTTTGCTCATGCATACCCATGATCTATCAGTGTGCGGTAACTGTTCACCTTAATGTTTCACATAAGAAGTACAGGCAGTCCCCGGTTTACGACGGTTCCGGCTTACGACGTTCCGAGGTTACGACGCTTTTCAAATATATTCATCAAAAATTATTTCCCGGCTTACGACGCATGTTCCGGGGTTACGACGCGTCGTACGCCGATCCGACGGAAGAAATATGGCCCCAAAACGGCAGAATAATCATAATTTGAAGTTTTTTTTATGTAAAACTCAATAATAATGCAGTTTACGTCGTTTTCAATGCACCCAGAGCATTAAAAGTAAGGTTTTCTTATGATTTTTGACGATTTTCGACGATTTTCCGGCTTACGACGATTTTCGGGTTACGACACGGCGCAAGAACGGAACCCCCGTCGTAAACCGGGGACTGCCTGTATTTGACTTTGCAAAAGTGAGGGGACAGGTGGTGGGCATTAAAGGGAGAGCTGATTGCATCAGCTCCCATTATACATAAATTAAGATTTTGACCTAATGCCTCAAAGGATTTAGTTTCTGGATCTGCCACCAATATGGCACTGTTAGCTGCACTAACACACCAGTAACTGTCCACTACAGCCATATGTTCTGTGATAACCCTATTATTTTCATATATCTTAGACATTCATGGTGTCCTCCAAGCTTATTTCTACCCAAAATGAATACATTCCTACTGGTCATGTAATACTTACCATATGTTTATCAAATGCTTAATACAGTAAACCCCCCGTATTCGCGTTCTCATGATTCGCGGACTCACGCGTTCGCAGGTTTCTCTGTGGAACATATCTAGCCATTATTCGCCGAAAATTCGCCCATTCGCGGTATTTTTCACTGAGAAATATTCACTAATTACTGTATTTTCATATAATTTTCATGAATAAATGCACTTTTTGTGATAAAACTTTTAAAATACTCAGGTATATGCATTTTTACAGGGTCTTTCTGTGTTTAACTATCAAAGTGGGCAGTTCTAAGTGTTTTTAGAGGGATTTTAAGTATTCGCGGATTTTAGCTATTCGCAGGGGGGGGAGTGGGATGCATCCCCCGCGAATATGGGGGGTTCACTGTACACATGAAAAAATAAGTCACGGGGATGCACCTTCCCGCTTGCACATTCTCACAGGACCACTACCATCGGCTCCATCCACGTCTCAGTTCAGGATAACCCTACTGGATCGCTTCTTCAGACTACTACAGTAAGCCTAAGATGAACTCGAGTATTTTGGCCGGCCTGTTTTTCCTCCTACTAAAGTATTTCTTGACTTTTGTAAACGAAACCCTTCCAAGTAACTCTCGTGATCCTCCACATGTACTTCTCTCTCTCCAGTCATCTGTGCAACCTCCCTTTTCCCTAGTTGACCCTTTTCCAAGCCACTGCCACCAATAGTTTGCATGTTTAGTTAATTTCCAGATTAGTAAAAGTGATACCAAAGTGTCTCTTGAATGGCTGTGTCGTCCACGTGCCCGCTTGAGTGGTTAGAGCAATCTTTAAACATTCGGGCACGGAACTGCCGTGAGTTAGGATAGGTCTTGAAGTGAGGTTGTATGAGTAGACAAGGTTTTGTGTTACCCCTGCTAGAGTGACCGTGGCCGGAGGACAAAGGAGAGGAAGGCGATGGTTCCTTGAGGTGGCAAACAGGTCCAAAGGTGGCCCGTCCTATAGATTCCACAGATCCCAAGAGACCAGGGGATGTAAGGTCCACTTAGTGAGAAGGACCTGCATGGACTTGGATAATCAGAGAAAACTATAAACTGTTGCCCCTATAAATCCAATCTATAAACCCTGTAGTGGAAAGCAAAAGAGATGTGCAACAGGGTCACACAACCCTCCTCTCTCTGTGCCACTCTGGAGAGTCGCAGGAGAAAGGGAACCTGACTTGATGCAAGCTTGAAAGCTTACAGAGAGATGAGATGGAAGAAAACCTTCAGTCTACGAAGATGGAACCCAGTGCCAACCCTACCTAGGAAAATCAATTGCAGCTGGCGACAGAGGTTATCCACCCTACCCCAAGAGGAAGAGTTTGCTAAAAGCAGCTTAATAAAACTTTGAAAACGTTTAAAGTGTTGGGCTGAGGTGAAGGGAGACAATGTAGATGGTACAGAAAGGAAGTAGAACGCCTCTTCAACCTTCTACGGCTGTTGATACTTGCCTTATCTGCAGAGCTGGTTGAGTCTGGAATCAAAGACTAAGCCACAATGACCTGCACAGTAAGGCTATACAGCCTATTTCTTTCACCAGAATAAAAAGGAACGTCTCAATAATACAATTACCTTATCCAAGGCAAACCAAATTTTGGCAGTCTTTCCAAGTGGCCTAGTCTTATAACCTGAAAGGTAATACTATTAATATTATTATGTCAGTTGGAAAAATGCAGTTGCTGTAAAAAATACCAGCAGCTGCTTCATTTCTGACAAAAACAAAAATTCATCCTAGCAGGGGAAACTGACCCGAATTCCTTGCAGACTCAAGTTTATTCATCAAAAAGTTTGAATGGCTACGTCAGGCAGAAAGCCCCGAGAGATGTTTGAACTCAATTGTGGCCGGAAGCACAGTGGAGTGCAGACTGACAGGTGGGCAGGGTTTCCCCAATCTGTTAGTAGTTAACTACCTTGCCAACAAGTTTGAATGGCTGTTTCCATCTCTTGCTGAAAGCTAAATCTCTATGTAAAGAACAAAGGTTTGTATTTGTAGAGGAACAAATAATCATAATGATGTAGCTGAAATCCACTAAGCTGAGGTGTTGACAGTGAGTGCACAGACAAGGACAACATAAAGCGGCAACCACACACTACAGTATCTAACAGTCCACAACTATGCTGTTCAGACACATCCTATTCAATTCCTGAGACACCATCCAATATTAGTAGAGTCACAGCTGTAGTCCACAAACAAGACAACTAACGAACCAAGAAAAACTACGCAAAACTTAAAAAAAAAAAAATACCTGTCAGGGAATAGAGAGAATGACATCTACAAAGGATGGGAGCCGATGAATGATGCTTGGTTTCCACTAAGTTAACATGCAGTACCCCTCCACTCATCTATCGACCACCAATTAACCACCACCTCTCTAAACTTCAACTATTGTTTTCAGCTTAAAATAGAGATATTCAAAACAAAGGATTATTTACTACAAAATACTCATGACCTACAAATAAGCCAGCATTTAATCAACAAATAAAATTAATTCATCCGCTAAGCCATATGAGGGCCATTAGCAGGACCTCCAAAAACAGAAGTGGGGGCCAACAGAAAGGCCTCCAAAAACCAAAGTGAAAGTGAAGTGAAATTATAAATCTGCATTTACCTCACCCATTATACTTAGCCTACTGATCATACTTCAGTCAAGTTATGCAATTTATCTAAAGCGCCATCTCTAGGCTAGTCTACTTACTTTTCCTATTCCGCATCTCGTCAACATTTCGGCAGTAACACTTCCAACACCTCCAACTCCAACTACCGCTACAGTATGTGTTCTGATCTTCTCATAATCCTCTACAATTCCCATCCGTTTCAAAGCCATGAGCCGACTGAAAAAAAGTCACAAAAGTTTAGGGTTAATTCTACACAGAAACATTAGTCAAGGCCTACATACGTCTAGTAATTCCCATGAAAAATTCAAGTGGAAACCATTTTCACAATCTACATCGACTATAGATTGTAATGAGCATGTGAGGTGGGGTACGAGGAAGTTACAGAGACAACAGATTACTGATTTATTTACAAAACTTTCACACAGGTCAATAGCTCTTGCAAGGCCCTTTGTAGCTCCCGACCTCTGACAGGTCGAGAAAGGGATTCAGTTCAAGCATCTGTGTTTGTTCACAGACAGAGATATACATACGAACTGATACAGAACATTTGACTGAAGATCATATAGATATGGTTGGAAGCTGGCATAACAATATATACATACAGTGGTAATGATACATAAGTTGTGACAATAATGACAATGGAGATGTATGTACAAAAGACGTACGAGAGAAGTTGTGTTTTTCTCGACCGCATGGTTTCTCTCGTGGGTTAGTCATCGCAGGATAAAGGAGATTTTGATTGTAAGTGTGTGTATGTCCTCACCGTGGGCACTACAAGCAAGTACTTAAAACACCAAAAGTATATTCTCAGTGTTTCTTTAACTACATCCAACTCATTCAGAATTTGAGGTGCCATTTCTTATTGCAAATTCACTTTCAAGAAAAATATTCATTCCATCAGTCCTTCAATTGAACAAAAAATTGGTATAGTCACAGTACTGCACAATCTGGAATACTGATGAATTACAAATATGCGAATACCTAATGTCTATATGGAAACTGTAGACTCTAACAATCAATTTTTTACTGATAAGCTATTTCATAGACAATTTATTTTGCTACCATCTGTTAAAAGCATTAATAAATCTGATCATACACATTCACATGATGTAAATATACTGTATATACAAACTTTGTAAAGGAACTGAAAATTTTAATCAGTGATATTTTTCCTGTTACAGAACTTGCCTTTTTTTATTGTAAGAACTTACATACTGATATGGCATACTGTATTAATATGCACAAAAGTGAATGAATAGATGTAAATGTAACTTTCCACTAATAAGGGAAATTACAGTAGTTCAACTTTAGAAATTTAACTAGTATTAACATGTAATTTATAACTTAAATTGAGATATAAATAATTGTGTTCATCAAGGATCTGCGCTGATTCCTGTGCTGCTTATCACAGAAATGAAGATAGCCACAAAAGAGCAGAAAAAAGGAATCCCTGTTGCTACTAACAGTTTCTGAGAGAATAGAATACAGAATTTGAGCCAAAGGACAAGTGCTGGAACCACTGAGGTCATTCAGCGCTGAAACGGAAATTGACAGTGAAAAGGTTTGAAAGGTGTAACAGGAAGAAAACCTCGCAGCTGCACTAGGAATCAACTTTTAAACGAGAGTGGGAAGTAAGATGGAAGAAAGACAATATGAACGGAGGTATTACAAGAAAAGGATAGAAAGGGGGTTGCAGCTAGGGGCCAGAGGGGTGCTGTACTGAACCTAAAAAAATGCCTACAGTGCACCTCGTACCAGTGCACTGACGGCACTAACCTCCTATAGGGATGATGCACTAGGGTAAGGACCTGGTGCCCAAGGTGTGGTTGTTAGGTAGCAACCTTATTAAGTCATTTGTAGTGCCCTAGCTTAAGTTGGGTAACGTGCTTAGGTCCAAGTAAGGCAACAGCGTCCTTGGTTGGGTTAGGTGGTGGGATCCATGGGGAGGCATTGCCCACTCTGCCAGGTAAGGACACAGCTCCTTAGGTTAGGTTAGGTTAGGTTAAACCGATCCCATTATTTTATTCATTTTATGTTTTTCCCAACACAAAAATTCCCACCATGATTCCCCAAATTAAAGGGTCTAAAGGTGGCATCCACCATCTCTGTGACCCTGTGCTTGTTAATGAAATGACTGTCAGAAACGTTCAAGGCACACATTAAAAAATAGGACAATAATATAGTAAAACTGAAGATGGGGCGAGCGAGGAACGATGTCACATATTTCGCTTTCAAAAAGAAACCCAACCTTTCCTAGAATGCTGTGTCCTGACCTAACCAAACCTAACCTCACTTAGGGCACCATGCCCTGACCTGGCCATGGGGGGGAAGGCAAAGGCCCCCCCTGGGTCCCTACCCCCAAGTAACTAAACATCGGAAACATGGACTATGCTTATGTTTAGGGGGTAGTTCAGTAAGTATCAGTTTACGTACAAAACGGGCGTCGTGTTGAGAACCAGCCCTTTCAGGACGAATATGAAAGCATGAAATATAGTAAATATAATAAACAAACGACAGAAATAGAATAATATAAACAAAGGTGGTAAATACCCATGTCAGTGACTGGTGGTAACCAAGTGGCTGTAGCCTTCTTCATCTTTATCAATAACATTTTCAGGTCCAAGATGCAATAATGGTTTGGTAAAACTACAGAGTAACTCTGCACAAACTATTGCCCTGGAAACTGATTTTTCCTATACTTTTAGTGTCGCTGGTAAAGGAGGTGGTGCTGTTTATTGTCGGTCATTTATTATTAACCTCATATCTAGCCAACATGGTTGGGGACCCTATGGGAACGTGGGGTTTTGGGTGGGGGGAAATCAATGGGAGAAAGACAGGCCTGTCATGTTGTTGTTATGGAATAGTTCCAAAAATGCCTAAGTCATTAGGGAGGCATATGTTCAGGAAGGGACTACCTAAGGAAACCTATTCTAAAAGGAACTATACTAACCTAACGTAGCCTAGCCTAACCTAACCTAGTAGGCCCCGTTACTTAGTCGGGGGTGGAGGGAAACTCCACTTTTTACCAAAAGCTCCCCTATAACACTGCACATGTACAATACCATAACAGGGTGGCCAGCATACAACTTCTGAGGTGAATTACAGGTTAATTACAGCCGACCGACAAAAAATGACGGTAAATTCTTGACAAGCAACAAAAATAATATAGGAAAAATGAATTTCCAAATACCCCATGCGGAGCTACTGCTTAGTTCCATCAGTATCAGTTTACGTACAAAATGGGCGCTGTGTTGAGAATCAGCCCCTTTGGAACGAACATATAAAAGCATAAGAGGTATTATTTTATAAGTTGCCAATAAACACTATGAAATTGTAACCTACATTTTTGAAAAGAACTCTTCATTCTCGTTATTTTGAACCCTATAAACACTATGCGCAAATGATATATACAAAATTAATAAATTTACGACTTGTAAGAATACCGTCCCTCACTCTCCATAGCTAATATGGCAAAATTGAAAATTAATAAAATTATGACTTGTAAGAATACCGCACCCCCCATCCATAGCTAATATGGCAAAATTGTAATCAGTAAACATCCGTAGGTTAAGTTATATTGGTATTTTAAGGTTCTTTCAGTGCCCTATCATTTCCGAGTCATTTTTGCATAAAAAAACCAAAATGGTTTTTCGTGCAAAAATGGCTGGCTGGAGTCTTATTGGCAACTTATAAAATTTCACCGCATAAAATATAGTCAACATCATAAACAAACAACAGAAATGTCATAAAATAACAAAAAGGTGGTAAATAAAGCTACCCTGGTCATCAGCGACTAGCGAGACCACGGTCGCTGTAACAGTCCTTGATTTTACCAATATCTTCAGGTCCAAGCTGCAATAGAGTAGTTTTAAGGGCAAAGTTCACCAAAAAGATTACCCTGCCATATATCTGACTCACCTGTAGGGGTTCGAATCCACGACTTCCCCTGACATCTGGGCAATTTTCTCTCGGCCTCTTCCACCTTCATTTGTCTTCAGTTTCTTGAGTTCTTCCTCCAACTCACGAACCCGGCTCTTCAGTTCTTCAACTGACATGTCTACGGTGTCTCTTGACAGGTGAGGAGTGGATTAGCAGCTGTCAAATGCACAGGTTCCCCGTCTGTACGCCTGACTCAGGTGTCCTTCGACAACAACCTGGGCTGACTTGCTGATGTGATGTTTATACACGTAGTCAGGTGTTGGGTGTGAATCCAGCAAACAGATTCTTCTTCTTCTTCTTCCGTAGTAGTAGTAGTAGTAGTAGTAGTAGCAGTTGTTGTGAAGATCATACGAGAAGAAAGCAAATTTAAAAAAAGAACTTAAGACTCTCCTACTCTGAGGGAGCTACGATACTGACGAGGAAAGGCTGAAAGACTATTATAAAATATGAGAAGCACCTTATTTTGAAGATGTACAAAGGCCCACCAGAGAGGGAATCATCCCTGTGGGGGAGGGCTGTACATGAACCTGTACCCTATGAAACTGCTAAACATGGTTCTATTTTGTCTTCAACAATACATTTAGAAAAGCTCTTCAAAAACTATGCCACTTTTACGACGAGTATGTTTTTTTTTTTTTTAGTTAATAACAGAGGTGCTTTTTAGTTGAAAAATAATAATTTCCGGGACAAATCTGTATAGAAGTTCTTTCAAAATCCTAGTTTAAATGCCATGAATTCTGTACATTTGAAACCACTGTATTAATCTACTTTAGCTCCGCCCTGCCACTCGATTTTGATCCTACAAGTTGTGTTTGTCCCTGCTGAACCTGTTCCTCGAGTTCCAACGTAGCTTCACGATTCACAAAATGAACGCAGACGACTGCAACAAGTTCATGTTATTTTTTCTAGTTTAATGAGGAAACTGGATGTAGCAAGATGGAGAGATTATGCGAGGGAAGACTTGAAGGAGAAGGGACATGACGAAGCAGAAGCACACCAGAGGTAGAAGGAAGCGGCTTATCCAAAACGGCGACCAGTATTGAAACAGGACTAAACTGAAAAGAAGAAGAATTAAGAAATACTTAAGTGTTCATTCTTTGTACAGTAAAGTTGATATAAAAATATCTTCTTTATAAATGAAGAGTGATTTACGCTTTCTTTCCACCTACCACTGCAAAATAGTTTAGGTACCACCTCTATGAGATTGTTTGCGTTTTATTTTCATGCTGGGTTGTTTGGGGTTTGGCGGTCCTAAATAGAGTTGATCTCGCCGCCAATTTTATGGAGTTCTTGGACTCTAGGGGAGTAAATTGCAACAGCTAGGCTGGGAACATTTACACGACTCAACCGGGGAATGTCTAGTAAGAGCAAAAATGAATTATCATTATTTGATGTACTCTAAAAGGAGCGTACTATTACTCATTACTTCTCAGATTGTCAATAAAGAAGAAAGCAAACAATTACTACTGTGGAAGGAACGCGTATCATGGTCTTAAATACAAAGGATTAATGTGCAATAACCATCTGAAAAAGAGTCTTATATTAAATCAGGAGGAATTTCTTTCTTTGTTCTAAATTACTGCAATGCAGAACTATTGGCTATATTCCAGTCCGTATAGAATATAGTCTATCCAGAGGGGTTAATGCACTAACTCACACAAAAGCAATATAATAATAATAATAATAATAATAATAATAATAATAATAATAATAATAATAATAATAATAATAATAATAATAATAATAATAATAATAGTCACTACAGGCACTTAATAAAATGAACACGTAGAGATTGGATTTCGCAAACATAACCCAGCACGAATCATAAATGAAAGATAACAGAATAGTTAACAAGCACAAGATACACAACATTAATAACAGTACTAATAATTAGGATATTCCCTTCCTTTACACCGATATCCCACTCGAGACTTGAAGTCAACGCCCGCTGGATAAATTTTCACAAAAAGAAAGCATCATTTCACAATGGGATTTTCTGAAACAGATTACAAAAATATGTGAAACATGAAAAATGGCCTTGGATGATTTACAACATTGCTAATGACTGTGCCGTCAATCATTACCGGACAGTACATATTATTCGTTTCACGGCTTTTAAATATCAATCAAAGGACATAAAACAGTGTCACCCAGGGGAAAATACCAGATGGTAATACAATAGTGATCCCCAAAACGTAGAATAATTATGGGAAGTAGAAACGGGTAATAGAGAAATGTCGTTCAGGGACTCTCTCTTCTTAATGCTTTGCTAACAATATAATTTAAGGCGATGTCTTAATTCTTCTGTCACAGAATACGGTGAGAGACATGGTGGTAAAATACATTAAAATACCTCTTTAATGAAAAGGAACCTGGAAATTCAAAAATGAAACAAGGAATACCAATAACACTGAGCCCTCTATATGGAGGATCCAAATTGCATAAATGATGAAAGTCGAACCATGAAATTTTAAATGCAGCATGGAATGCGAGTAACGAAGTCCCTTAAATGGGGGATCTAAAATACACAAATGGTAAAAAAGAACCTAGAACTCTAAAAAAAATGAAACCTGGAATACTAACAACAAAATCTCCAACTTGGAGGATCCAAAGAACATATATGATAAAAATGGGCTATCAAATTCAAAAATGAAACATGAAGTACTGACAACAAAGTCCACTACATGGAGAATAAAAATATATAAATGATAAAAAACATACTTGAAATTTGAAAAATGAAACAAGTAATACTAACACCATAGTCCCCTAAATGGAGGATCGAAGGTATATACAGTAAATGTTGAAAATGAACCTTGAAATTGAAAAAATAAACCACAGAATACAAACATTAAAAAGGATCTAAGGTATGTAAATGACGAAATTGAACCTAGGAATTCAAAAAGGAAAAATAGAAATTTAACAACCCAGGGTATACGTAAGTGATAAAAAGGAACTTTGAAATTTAAAAATAAATCATGGAATACTAACAACAAAGTCTCCTACATGAAAGATCTAAGGTACATAAATGTTGAAAAAGAACCTTGAATTTTAACAAATGAAACATGCATATAAATGATAAAAATGAAACTAGAAATTTGAAAAATAAAACGTAGTTCTAGCAGCATATTCCCCTACATGCGGATCGAAGGTATATAACTGATAAAATGGAACCTTGACATTTAAAAGATAAACCACAGAATAAAAACAACAAAGTTCACTACATAGAGGTTCTTAAGTATACAAATGATAAAAATGAACCTAGAGATTTAAAAATGAATAATGGAAAATTAACAACAAAGCCTTCTGCATGGAGGACCTGGGTTATAAAGTGATAAAAAGGACCCTTGAAATTTAAAAATTAAACATGGAATACTAACAACAAAGTCCACTATATGGAGGCTCCAAGGTCTATATATAAATGATAAAAAATAACCTTTAAATACAAGAATAACACATGGAATATTTATACCAAAGTCCCCGGTATGCAAAATCAAAAAAATATAAAAGATAAAACGAACCTTGAAATTTAAAAATGAAACATGGAATACAAACAACAACATCCACTATATGGAGGATAAAAAAATATAATGAAAACTCTTAAAATTCAAAAGTGAAAATGGAATATTAACAACAATCTCCCCAACATGGAGGATCAAAGGTATATGAAATTAATTATATTGTTAGCAAAGCATTAAGAAGAGAGAGTCCATGAATGACATTTCACTATTACCCGTTTCTACATCCCATAATTATTCTACGTTTTGGGGATTGCTATTGTATTAGCATCTGGTATTTCTCCCTGGGTGACAATATTTTATGTCCTTTGATTGATATTTAAAAGCTGTGAAACGAATTTTGCGCACTGTCCGGTAATGACTGACGGCACAGTCATTGACAGTGTCGTAAATCATCCAAGGCCATTTTTTATGTTTCATATATTTTGCAATCTTTCAAAGACTCATGAATTTTATCACTTGTGATTTTGAAGAATGTGTTTTGTATATTGATGACTTAATCATTTATGGCGGCGATTGGTAGACTCATCTAAAAAAGAATGAGAGCTCTATTGGAGTTACTGAGAAAGGCTGGTTTGGTAATTAGCTTAAGGGAGAGTGATTTTCCTCAGGCCAAGGTAGTTTATCTTGGTCATTAGATAGGCCTGGGTAAAATCTCTTCCAAGAAAGCCAATGTAGAGGCATTTTCAGACTTTCTAGCACCTCAAAATAGCAGAGGAATAAGACGTTTTCTGGGCTTCGTAGGTTATTAACGCAGGTTTGTGAAAAAATTTTCCGACGTTGCTCTACCTCTTCTCCTTTTCATCCCTGGACTCGCCTATTGTCCTTGGTAGGCCAGCCTGTCTTTCTCCTGGTCCTAAGCCCTTTGTTGGCCGAACCGGTTGAGCTTCAGACTGTCATTCGATGGGCCGGAGTTCAATTCCCGCGGCCGGCTGATGAAGAGTTAGAGGAATTTATTTCTGGTGATAGAAATTCATTTCTCGCTATAATGTGGTTCGGATTCCACAATAAGCTGTAGGTCCCGTTGGTAAGTAACCAATTGGTTCTTAGCCACGTAAAATAAGTCTAATCCTTCGGGCCAGCCCTAGGAGAGCTGTTAATCAGCTCAGTGGTCTGGTAAAACTAAGGTATACTTAACTTCTCCTGGTCCTCCTTACATATTCGTGCTGCTAACCTACGTAGTCGTGAAAAAGCCTGTAGCAGCTTTGATAGCCGGTATGGATATAAACTTTGATGTGTATTGACGTTACTGACGCCTGTCAGTGTGCTGTATCCTCAGGCTGCAGACCCCTTGCGGCTCGCCATATCTTAAAAACTAACCATAGAATTTTCTTGAAAGTAATCTTAATATGTTTACCACGTCCAAAATACACAAGCAATTTTCTCAAACTATCCTAACCTAACCTAACCTAACCTAACCTAGAGGCATGGCAAAAGTAAAATAAAAAAGAGGCGTCCACTCGTCTGGCCGAACCAGAACACAGTTGGGGAATATGCCTCCGGGGACCGTATTTGAACAGCCGAGTGTGTGGCGCTGCCACTTGTGTAGATTAAATTCATCGTTCAACTGCCTTGGTGTTGGGTCCATTGATTCATCTTTGTTAATAGGTATTTTACTGTGTATGTCAATATTCTGGTCCTTCGTGTAACTTAGGATTATAGTTCTTTCCCCTTTTCACTGTCTTCTACTAAGTTTTCAGGGCTGTATAAAGATACAAGTTGCTTTCCTTCCTCCTCCTAGAAACTGTCTCTTTTCCTATCGTGTGAAAGCATTGAGGGCGAAAGGTTTACTGTAAGACCGAGATTATTCGTAACAGATATTCAGGGTTGTTTATTATTCTTTCGTTATTCTCTGGGTGTTTTTTGCTGTGATTTTCACTGTTTGGTGATCTTGCTCCTTGACCTTAAACCAACCTTTGTGGCACTGGTCGACAAAATGAAAAAGAGCCTGCTCTTGCCACTCTTTCACTTGTGAACAAAGTTCATAAAAATACAAAAGCATCAAGCAACAGGATTTTATGCCGTGCCAGGGGTCGTATTATTTTTTTTTTACAAAGGAAATAACAGTGATTTCATTAAAGACATTTGTAAATAAGACAAAGTTTAATACATTTAGCCACTTATTAACTCCATTCACTGAACGCTTAGCAATGGTTTTTTAAAGCCTGAACTGCTGTTGACTGTTTACACTTTGCTGTATAATAATAATAATAATAATAATAATAATAATAATAATAATAATAATAATAATAATAACAATAATAATATACCGAACTAATAGAATGCCTGAAAATATAAGGGGCAGAAGAAAACACCATCAGCTTCCTTAACAATACAATGCGCAGCTGGAATACATTACTTACAAGCTCTGGGATAAGACTAGTAGATGATAGCATCGGGAGAGAAATCTTTCAAGGGGACTCACTGTCCCTACAACTCTTCGCAGTAGCCATGATTCCCATGACAAAAATACTGCAGAAGATGGATGCTGGGGACTAACTCAAGAAAGGAGGCAACAGAATTAACCATCTGATGTTCATGGACGAATCAAGCTGTATGGTAAGAGCATCAAGGAAATAGATATCCTAATCCAGACTGTAAGGGGACATCAGGATGGAGTTTGGAATTGAAAAATGCGCCTTGGTCAGCATACAAAAAAGGCAAAGTAACAAGGACTGAAGGGATAAAGCTACCCAATGGAATAGCATCAAACACATACATGAGACAGATACAAATACCTAGGAGTAATAGAAGGAGAGGATGTAAAACACTAAGAGATGAAGGATACTCAAGTCAGATCTCAAAGCCGGACACATGACGAAAGCCATAAACACATGGGCAGTACCAGTAATCAGATACAGCGCAGGAATAGTGGAGTGGACGATGGCTGAATTCCGCAGCATAGACCAGAAAACTGGGAAACACATGACAATACACAAGCACTACACCCAAGAGCAAATACAGACAGACTGTACCTTACACGAAAGGAAGGAGGGAGAGGTCTACTACGCGTAGAGGACTGCGTCAACATCGAGAGCAGAGCACTGGGGCAATACCTGAAAACCAGCGAAGACGAGTGGCTAAGAAGTGCATGGGAAGACGGACTGATAAAAGTAGACGAAGACCCAGAAATATACAGAGTCAGGAGAATGAAAAACAGAACAGATGAATGGCACAGCAGACCAATGCATGGACGGTACATGAGACAGACTAAAGAACTGACCAGCAACGATACATGACAATGACTACAGAGGGGAGAACTCAAGAAGGAAACAGAAGGAATGCTAACAGCGGCACAAGACCAGGCCTTAAGAACCAGATATGTCCAAAGAACAATAGATGGAAATAACATCTCACCCATATGCAGGAAGTGCAATATGAAAGACGAGACCATAAACCACATAGCAAGAGAATGTCTGGCGCTTGCACAGAACCAGTATAGTAGCAAAAGCCCCCCACTGGAGCCAGAGCAAGAAACACCAGCTAGCTTGGAGTAGTAAGTGGTACGAACACCAGCCTGAGCGAGTGATAGAAAACGATCAGGCAAAGATCCTCTGGGACTCTGGTATCAGAACAGAAAGGGTGAAACGTGCTAATAGACCAGACTTGACGCTAATTGATAAAATCAAGAAGGAAGTATCACTCATTGATGTCGCAGTACTATGGGACACCAGAGTAGATGAGAAAGAAAGAGAAAAAATTGATAAGTATCAAGGCCTGAAAACAGAAACGAGAAGGATATGAGATATGCACATAGTGAGAAAAGTGATGGACTCCTAAGGAGGCAGGATGCAACTCGGAACCCCCCCACAATAACTACAAATACCACCCAGTCGAATAGGATGACTGGGATAGAAAAGAGAGGATAATAATAATAATAATAATAATAATAATAATAATAATAATAATAATAATAATAATAATAATAATAATAATAATAGGTCCGTTAAACAGAATGGCAACATCATTTGAACAGAACTTATACTGAGTATATTCAATTTTACGTATAATTCTTTTCTCCCCAGTGCTTACGTTGATAACAGCTTATCAAGTTCATATTATGGCTAGGAGGAATTACGCACAATTTCTGGGTTCAGGAAGTTTATTCGTATAGGGTAGGGGTAGAAAGTACCCTTACTTTATACGAATCAACTTACTGAACCCAGAACAAGGAAGATAATTTGCCCCTCTCTCTCTCTTACTGATAAATCCCCGTGATATCATACTGCGAAAGTTGCATTATAAAAGCAAACTACCCCAGATTACTATTTACTGTAGCATTAAAGTCACCACACTTTCTGTCACTGTAGCTTATTGCTTGTTCACTGCCTTGAACCTCGGTCACAGTAGCTTGCGTCTTGTTCACTGCCTTTCACTCTCCCTCTCTCTCTCTCTTACTCATACAAACTCACACATCCACTCTCATTCCTGCTCTCTATTAACATGTCTTACCAATAATTCCATTACAATTGAAACTTGTTTAAGATAACTATCTACTTGGGAATTGAAATCTCCTTAATCTGTCGCTGAAATGAGCCAGAGTCAGGATCTAGAATAAGTAGCAAAAGCAACCGAATCATCTCTAAAATATGACTGACCAAGTAGGTAATTATTATTGATGGTGTTAGTATCGCGGTCATAGAATGTCATCAAAGACTTAAATTACATAACACTGAAATTCTTGGTGTTTTAAATATATAAGAAAATTATAACGGTTCTACTGTGCAATATAGATCGAAACATGAGGTAAATTGCTGGTTTTAAATGAAAATTCTCTTCACTTTTTGTCATTTTCTCTGACCAATGCTTACTATTTGTTAATTTCCAGGAATTAAGTTGTAGAAACTTGTATGATGAGGCTATAGTTCATCACGTGCAAATAATGATCTCGGTGCAAATAACCAATTATTGGTATATAAACCAACATTTCCTTTTTAGCCTTATTTAAAACTATACCTTAATAACATAAGTAATTATGATGGCGTATGAAGCGAAAGACATTTTTTCCTAATAACAAGGAACAATAAGTCGCAGACCACACAGTCGAGAACCTTAGTATGTTATGCATTATAAATTACGAAATCTATGGACCTCGAGGAATTAACCCTTGTCAGGGAGGGCCTTGAAAAGGCAGTCCTTATCTGGGAAGGCCTCAAGGAAGTAACCCTCCTCCGGGAGGGCCTTGACGAAGTAATCCTCGTCCGGGAGGACCTCGAGGAGGTAACCTCGTCAGGAAGGGCCTTGAAGGAAGCAATCGGAAGAGGCTTCCAAATCTATTGTTTGGAGGTTTGATCACTCGCCTATTTGGTCTCGAAATATTTCAAAGAAAATTTAAAGATTAAATTAAGTGGGTTTATGCCATCACGTGAATGCTGTTTCATCATAAATAGGTCTTTGCATACTACACCTTTTAACTAAATTCAGTTATACTGAGTATCAGTTATCTCATATTACAAGAGAAATTTAACATAATGGGGTTGCTTAATTTACTGTTAAATCTAACAAAATACAACAGAATTATTGCAGCTTCTTTCAAAAGAAAGCGTTGTATCGGAATGGTTCAGCCGCAGTTTAGGCCGTTAATAAGACATTCTGGAGGAGTCATAATTTCTCAGCCTGCAAGTGGCAGCAACGGGCGAGTAGCTTCTAATAAAATCTTTTCAAGCCATTTGGTGATTTAGGTAGGCTTCAGTGACCATAGGTGTATCACAGTGCTCTTTGGTTCAATGTAGCATTGCTTAAAAATTTAGCAATCTCTGAATCAAAATCTAAAGTTCTTAATACAAAAATTACATAGCTATTTTAATCGTGTCTCAATGCGTTGGAGAATGTGGTATTTGTCCGAACTTGATGGACTTCAGTAGATAAAGATTATCATTTTTTTTTCTAGAATTTGAAGTTGGCATTCACGTAAGTACTCAAGTTTTAGATGTGAATCAGTTTAGCACATACACAGCAGCTATCAGTAAAGACTAAAGTATGATAGTCACTGAAATGATTCGAGGAAACGAATCGTGATTACCCACGCCAAAGTTAATAAGATGTAATGATTGAGAAAATATAATGTTCAACCATGAAAGCGATTTTAATCTTATTTCAGAAGAATATAAAACTGGCTGAAATCCACAGCGTACAGTCTTTCGGAAGAGAATATGGAAGTGTTTGTACTTATGAATTTGCTTGTCATGGCTGTTCGTCTTGAATTATCGTTCACATTGCCTCCTCAGAGATTGCTTTTGCAATTTGACGGTATAAACTATTTCTGAACCACTGAAGCATTAAGAAAAACCTACGGAAAAATGATTAATGAAAAAAAAAAGTAAAATTTGTAGCCTTCTTACAGATATGGTCAGACAGTATGTTGCTGATCAATTTCAAAACACACACACACACACATATATATATATATATATATATATATATATATATATATATATATATATATATATATATTTTTTTTTTTTTTATTCAGGTTCATTCATTAACATCGTCCTGAGTCACCAAGATCTGTATTTGAACAGTTAAACTACAAATGATTTCATGAACTGTTTCTACCACCTCCTAAATCAGCTGAAATATGTTATACCTTCCATTCAAAGTGAGATGTTACAATTTCATATGGCTCTTCAACACGACAGAATTCTCGTGTTGTCTGGTCATCTACAAACCCTTACATTTCATTTCCTGCAATGGAGGAATGTGTTCGTTTTCTTTTTTACAGTCTAAAATGTGCATTCCACTGGGTTACTTTATTGTTATGGCAGAGGTTAACTGGTTCTATTTCAGTATTCGAAACGTATCCTTCCGAGAAGGAGAACGAACAGGAGTTAAAGATAGATGTAACCATTTGTCTACCAAGGGAGACAATCCCTTGTTCCACTAATATATCTTTCATGGTTTTGGTAAATATCAACAGACATCCCACCAACTCATTCTCAAAGGAGAGCTTTATTTGAGGGCCAAGTTTTTTTAATTGTTCGTTATTAAGGCTACGATTTGTTTATATGTTTCATTACACTGGAATTTTTTTTTTAATTTTTCATGAATGTGATACAATAATCTTCCAAGAATCGTGGTGTCGTGTCGGGCCAGCTTTCTCTTTTTTGTACCAATACAATAACCATTACTTCAAAATTTATATATGCTTCTTTACTAGCAGGATTCGAACCGTTGCCATGTCTAGAAACAATGATCGACAGTGACTTTGACCACCGAGCTCTTGACTTATTCCCGATGTATGGTGAATTGGGCATTAAACAATATTTGTGGTTTATTATTTGTGAATGTAAAATTCATGTTTGAACAAAAGGACATATCATATATATACATACATACATACATACATAAATACAGTATATACATATATATAAATATATGTTATACAAACATTATATATATATATACATACACACATATATATATGAAGTATGCATATATACATTCATATATATATGTATGTATATATATATATATATATATATATATATATATATATTATATATATATATATATATATGTGTGTGTGTGTGTGTGTGTGTGTGTGTGTGTGTGTTCTAGCATAACTCTGAAACGCACTGGGCAATTTCAAACAAACTTGCTTTTGCTATACATACGACTTACTATCTGGAAGAAAATACTGTGGGGTAAGACATCAATGGCACCAAAGGGGGTGGGGGTTGGAAGGAGGTGACAGAGAGAGAGAGAGAGAGAGAGAGAGAGAGAGAGAGAGAGAGAGAGAGAGAGAGAGAGAGAGAGAAAGTTTATCGGTTTTCATTCAGAGTTATCCTGGACAGAACCGGGTTGGTCAGCTAATTATATATATGTATGTATGTATGTATGTATATTAAAGGTAATTAAAAGCAGAAACCGAGAGTATTTTAAAGGTACATTAATTGGGAAAATCAAGCAGTATTAAGCAGTATTTTGTCTGAAAGCTTTTCATTAGACATACGTCCACAAATCCAGGTAATTTAGACTGCCAATTTCCCTTATACATCAACTAAGTAATTATCTGCCCAGTCCTTTTACCAACAATTAAACAATCCGTGTGATATATATATGTAATAAATATTCTACGCTTTATATAAAATCCATTTTTATGGCATATTTTTTCCAAATTGTTATACAAATTATGAGGAAATTTCAATTTTCTTTGTATTTGTGAATTTAGATAGAGTAATGGGGTAGGTGTAGGGGTGTACAACGCTTTACTGATGAGATATATTTGTAGTTGGTAAGCTAGCTAAGTGGTATTTTTTCGCTGAAGGATTCATCCACATTCAGCCATTAAGTCATAACATTATTATTATTATTATTATTATTATTATTATTATTATTATTATTATTATTATTATTATTATTATTGTTGTTGTTGTTGTTGTTCAGAAGACAAACCCTATTCATATGGAACAAGGCTCCCACAGGGACCACTGACTTGATGTTCAAGCTTCCAAAGAATACGGCGTTCAGCTGAATGAGGTTACGAAAGATTATAGGAAATACAGAAAGAAAAGATCAGTTATTTGAAAATTAAATAAAAAAAGACAAATAATGCAGTGACTGCTGTCTCGACTTATCTTGGAACCATATCTTTACAGAAAATATAATGAGGAAAGAAAATATTTAGTGTAGACTATGCAAAACGGCAAAGAAATTCGCAGTCCGTAAATAT